>NW_013532534.1:2011524-2028185 GCF_000836235.2 Papilio xuthus | reverse complement strand
TTTATTATCTCACTGAAATAAATTAAGACCCCGAAAAAAAATCTTCATAGTAATATATTCATCTTCAGCAATCTTCATAGCAATAATACTCATGGTGATCATTTCCTAAAGTTTAAAATTGATTTTACCAAAACTTGGTTTGATTCGCTATTGTAAAGTTGTACCAAATAAAAGTAGTCTTCAAATGTTAAAAGCCTTTGTTTATTGTTGTGTTTGGGTTGGACTTTAAAATGGGACTGTGACTCACTTTCCAATGACAAATTGACTGAAATTTATTATTAAAAAGTACACATCTTTAGGTTTGTTTATAATAAAATTATGAATAACATCAACAACATATGATCTTATAAAAATAAAGATATCTGTAATTGTTTATTTTTCTAAATAAACTAAGTTACCAGCAGTTACATCCAACCTCTGAAGTTTCTGTAACTTATTAAATAATAAGAATAAGCTTTACAAATAAATAGCTTTATAATTGATTACAAAGGAAGAACATTGTATGAACAACTTATCAATTTTTAATACTTTCTGTTTTTAGGTGTGATACAAGTAAAAAGTAGTAGAAAACATAATCTATGGGTTCACAGAAATAGAATTTGAATAAAGATATAATTTTACATTCTATTCATATTTAAAAGAACTAAATGTTGAACTAGAACTTTTGCTGATTGCTAAAAAATAAATTTACAACAAAAATTTATGAAAATAACATAAAAGTAAGTGCAAGACATATGCCAAATTCTACATGGTAAGTGGTAAATATTAAGTAACTAAGCACATATTATATTTCCAGCAATTACTTGAACAATTTTAACCTTTTAAATTGGCTTGATATTTAGTATAAAATGGTTTGCTCGAAACAAGAAAAAGATTCAATAATAAAGATTAACTTAAACATTATTTAGGTTGTGTGTAGAATATCTCTCTATTATTGTTTCAAATATTGTAGATCAAACTGTAAATTGGTCATGACATGACAAGTTTTTCAAACTAATTTGATTTATGATTCTATCATAGACATTTCACAAAAATGGGCAGGCAATAAAAGTTCCTATCTGTACCTGTAAAAACTAATCATATTTTTTTACATGGTTTGTGAGTTCCATCATTGTAGAGAATTGCAAAGAAGTTTTGTAAGTAAAGGGGAAGAGATCCATAAAATCAAAGAAACCACTTTTTTTATTAAGGTATGTAATTAGGTGAAAAGCAATAATTAAATTGATTATGTTGTACACTTTTAACTACCATTTCATTCTGTTGCAGATGAATGAATGCACCTCTTCAAGTTCTACAGAATTATTAAATGAAGGAATCTGCTTCAGAATTACTGACTGCATGTCGCTGCAACATCTGTGCTACAAAGTTTGATTGTTTGATAATTGTAATTCTAAACTAAATTTGAAAAATAACTTATTATATGGAGTAGTTTAACCGCAAATCTAAAAAAGAGTCACCATGTTGCAGGAAATGCTAGTAACTATATTAATGTCAATATTGATATATAGATGTGTAACCTATAGATTTTGTGTTTTATATTAGTTTGATGTTAATAATATGACAATTTTTAGTAATATGTATTAGACTTTAATATAAAATATACACTAGCATAACAAGATTTTCTCGAAATTGGGAAATGCAGTGTATAGAAAATAAAAATATAATAAAAGAAAAATATACAAAAGATAAAAAAATACCATTTAGTGAAAAATATGACACAAAATTATTTTATTAAAATTGGATGTAACAAATATAACAACTTATAATAAAACCTAGACCTTTTTTGAACTAAGTAATAAAAAATAAACAGAGATTGTATACAATTTTCTTACAAGTAATTTAAATTTCAACACAGGTACTTTTCCTCAAAATGATGCCTCCTAAGCTCATTATTTTTCCTCATTAAGGAATCTATAGGTTACACATCTATGCAGAATAGTAATAACAAAAGAGTTAAAATACGGAATCTTTAGGTTCATGATAATTTTATGAATTTATTTGAGAAGTAAAACTTAAATATTGTATTCTATTTTTACAGTACATTATATTTAACATGATTTTTACATTTGCAATGTTTTGATAGGAAAAGTTTGGATTAGGGGACTATTTGGAGCGTCGGCAGTGCAGTTTGCGCTTGACCGCATCATATTTTACATATCCAGGTACAATCTCCGCTATATAATAATGCGTTCTTCGAATTTCTTGATAACATCCATCCGACATTCTTACTGTAATTACAAATTGCATACAACTGCATAGATATTCAAAGATATGTGTGAAGTCAACCAACCCTCACTGGCTCTGCGTTGTTGAATAAGACCTAGTCGCATTCCTGAGGGTAGGCTCTGAGCTCCTCAGTGGAGTATAGTGTGTCCGTATAGTAAGCTTGATGATGACGATTTCTTTTGCTTCAATGCATATTGTCTTGTTAGCATTTTTCTAAATATTTTACCAACAGATAGGAGCTAATCTCTTTCCAGTGTTATTCTATTTCTCCCGACGAGAGTGACACTACTACTCCAGTTCTATCAGAAAATATGAGCTATCAAATAAACAAACGAACAAATAAGCATTTATTATAGTTGGGGTATTTTGTTGGTGAACTAAACAATAATGGTATTATTACGAAAGCAATGAGCATTATGTTGCGTTCTTAAAATATGTTCGCTTTAGTCAGAAGATTAAATTAAAGTTGCAATTAACGAAATTGTTTTATTTTTCCTAAATTGTTTTCCCTCGAATAATACTTTCAAACGTCAAAAAAGGAAACTGACAGATAGATTTTTTTAGGTCGGTAGCAACGTAGACATGTTCATAATATTGCTAGCATTGAAAATGTCAATTTTTATTCTCTGTTTGTGTATCTAGTTAGTCAAGAGTCCCGTCTCTTATTTTATATACTCTTTGGCCTTCGTCAGGTTCAGTGGGACTGGTATTATTTCGCCCGGTTTTTCGTCAATGAAACATAAATTTGAGGTTTTAATTTCGGAACACAAACTCAAATGTCAGTTTTCATCTGGTTGTCATTGTCAAATCCTGTATGGCTTATTTCCTTTGCCTGCTCTTTCGAGTGAATAATAAAAACAACAAATCCGTCAAATCAAAAATAAAAGTGCCATCAATGAAATAAATAACCTCTTCAAAGATAATTATTGTGAAATTTGCACTTACATCAATTAAACATTTTAGCTGAGAAGTGCAGAAAGCAAGTTTTTGCATTGGATATACGTGGAGCAACATATCTCTGTTTAAAAATGGAGCCTAGTCAAGAAAACGTAGTTCAAGCTGTTGTTATAATGGATCTTTTCAAAAACAATTTCTCTCCTATCAATAAAACGAAGCCTATGGTAAGTTTTAAGGAATGTTTTTGTAAACATTAAAGGCAAAACATATAAGTCGTACATGTAATTTTCAGGCACTACTTTCTGTAGCAGGAGTACCGCTTATCGATTATGTTCTGGAATCGTTAGGACTTGGAGGAGTTGGTGAAACAATTTTGTTTTGCTGTCAAGATGGACCTAAAATAAAGGAGCATATAAAGTAACCTGTTATTCATATATTTTGCGTTCCTTGTTAGAAATCTTCATAAATACTTATTAACTTACATCATTCATATGATATAGGACATCAAAAGAGAAGAAATCACCATGGAGTTTGACCATGGATGTCCAAGTTATTATGTCGGATACTTGTCAAACTATGGGTGATGTGATGAGAGAAATTGATGCAGCAGGTCTTGTCAGAGGATATTTTGTATTATTGGGAGTCAACAGTATTACAAATGTTAACTTTGCAACCTTGCTTGAAGAACATAAGTAAGTTTATTTGGAAAAAAAATCCAAAATTTTATATAGCACAAGCTGGCAATGGAAAACTTATTACATTGAATTAATGTAATGTAACAATAACTTTTTTACTTTTTTAGATTGACCTGTAAAAAGGATAAAGAGGCTGCAATGACTTTGATATATAAAAGAGTTTCCTGGGAACATCCATTAATTAAAAATAATAAGCCATTATTTTTGGCAGCTGATGGTAACACAAATAAAGTGCTTATTCATGAAAAAACAAGATCTAACAACACTTTACAATTACCACTTGTGAGTGAATTTCAATTAAATTAATACAGACTTGTCATCTTTAATTTTTTTTATAATTTATTCATTGGTTCAATAATTTTATTTTTATCTATATTTCTGCTGACTTCACACAAGTGCTTTTTTCTTCAACTAATTGAATTTTTTTCTGTACATTTTTCAGGATTGTATCTTAAGTCATTCCGAAGCAAAATTGCATCATAATTTGGTGGATGCCAACATTGCATTATGTTCACCCTCAGTACTTCCCTTATTTGCTGACAATTTTGATTTCCAAACTAGAGATGATTTTGTCAATGGTGTATTGATTAATGAGGAAATTTTAGCAAGTTCTTTATATTACAAGATTCTAAAGGAAAACCAATATGCTGCTGCTATAACTAACTGGAAAACTTATCAAATTGTTTCGTAAGTTGTACTGATAATTTGCTATTAAATCATATTAAATATCAACAATATTCTACTATGATTCAAGGACAACTAAAACTTATGTGATTGTATGCACAGATGTTTGGTGTAGAAACAGCAAAAGAAGTGTGTTATGTGCAGTCATGATTTTGGTGGTCCCTGTCTGCTCATAGGGCATTTGATTTGATGACTTAATTTTATTTCAGATGGGATATATTACACAACTGGGTGTATCCATTATCAATTGAGACTGGATCATTCTTTCAAAATAATTATATTTTTATGGAAAATCATAACTTCCGTAAAATAACATCCAAGTTAAGCAGGTAACAATTTATTATCTCGTGGACATATATTTATAAATTATTGGAATTATGTTTAATGGATTTATTATTTTAGATCTTGTACATTAGTTGAAGATGTATTAATAGGCGCTGATACCGAAATTTATGATAATACAACAATAACAAAAACTATGATTGGTAATAATTGTAAAATTGGAAACAATGTTACCTTAGTAGGAAGCCAAATTATGGACAATGTTACCATCAAAGATAATTGTAAAATTATTAATTCCTTTATTGACAACAATTGCATTGTAAATGCAGATTCACTTATTGAAAATGGTACCATTATAGCTGAAAATGTGAATATAAATGAAGGAAGTAAGTTAAAAGGTGCCGTTATTGAGTGTTCTGAACAAGATAAGAATGGTAAGTATTCTATTCATAACTCTTTTGAAATAAACTGTTCTCTTTTTAGTTTCAATTTTATTTAATAATGTGCTAATTGTTAATAGATAAGAATTTGGTGAAATCAACTTCGGAAAGTGGCACTGAGTGGGAAAATGAGTCCGATGGCAGCGGAGATGATGAGTTTGTAGGGTTTGATAAAGTGTGGAGCGATAGTGAATCTTGTTATTCATCAGATAGCAGTGCACAATCTTCCTTACCTGAGTCACCAGTTCCAGAAGACACCAATAGTAAGTTAATGATTGAAATGACATTTTTAATACACACAAATTATTAGCTCTATTTTAATTGTTATATCTTCTATTTTTCAGTTTTCTTACAAGAAGTTATTGACAGTCTTGCGAGAGGATATGAAGAAAAATTGAAATGTGATTACTTAATTTTAGAAATAAACTCTTCCAGATATGCTTACAATATACAATTACATGAAGTTAATTTCTTTGTTATCAGAGCTATGCTCAGCATACCTATCCTTGTTGATAGTAAAAGTGTTCTGGTTACTGTCAAAGATATATTAAAGTTCTTCCGGCCAATTTTGTCAAATTACATCAAGACTAAATCATCAATAATGGATTGCTTAAGAGCAGTTGAGGTAAGATTTAATAAGTTATATAACAAATGAACTTTTCCATTGTGCATTCAATAAAGGTCATTGATATTTTGAAATGAGATTTTGTTTTACATCTCTGACATATGCAATGGAGTATAATAATAAGACATTTAATACTATATATATATAAAAATCATAGATAGGTGTTTGAAAATTATGGGTATCCAATGTTATTTTATTTTACAACTAGTTATTACAGTAATAATGATGATTGAATTATTTTTTTACAGGAAAGTTGTATAAAGTGTGACTGGCTGGAGGGTAAAGCAGGACAAATTCTACATCTTCTGTATGAGACAGATGTTGTTGATGAAGATTCATTAGTCGAGTGGTATGATGATTTAAAAGATAATGAAAGTCCACTCATCAATCAAACTTCATTAGTAAAGTTCTTTGAATGGCTTCAAGAAGCAAGTGAAGAGAGTGAAGAATCTGAATAATGTATATTTGTATAAAATAAGCTAAATTACTATGAGTTTCCATTGTACATACAAAAACATCTTGTTATCTCTGTCTATTCAAACAGAATGAAAGGGATGACAATCTCTTTTTGTGTATTTTGGTAGTTATAATTCATGACTATTATAATAAAATATTTAACACATATTGGCTTTGAAATATACATTTATTTATCTTTTTATATTTTTCTTTTCATTTAACGAATAGTAGCATACTGCTGGAACTTTACTGTTGAAAAATTCTGCAGTTTATTAAGATCAAATGATGTAGGTTCACAAGGGGAATGAATTTTGATTTGCCTCATATGAGTGTCCCGTCCATTTTGGTGGTTGCTTAGGACAGCAATTTGAATCATGTAAGTTCTTATAGGTCTGTCATGAATATCTTTTATTGGTATCATTTCCCAACCTGCAACAAAATTATGTATGTATGTCATCCCCTACATTCACATATGTCATTGCACCTAAAATACAAATAATAAAAAGTATTGTGGTAAAATACTTTCAGATGTAAAAGTTAATAAATAATCACAATCTTGATTTTTTTCGTAAAAAATATATAACATCAGTAATAGATACTTAGTTAAGATAGTAACGTTTGACGTTCAAAACACCCATTTGTGTACTCACCACTAGGTTCAATCAGTTCAATAACTTCTATCTCTTGAAGATCATTAAAGTGTGTTCCAGCACGAATGGATATTCTACTGGGAGTATAGCTTTCGTCTAATTTATAATCTGTATAGATATAAATGTGGGACACCATAGTTTTTCTTTGAAACTGGATGTTTACGAGATGCGGTAGTTGCCCATCTGATTGCCAATAGGTGTCCATACAATCATCTCTCAATTGATCAATTCCAAAACCTAAAAAAAATCAACTAAGGTTTAATTCCTTTACATTGCATAGATAGTTAGGACTTCGAAAAACTAACCCGGTTTGCAAGATGAAAGACTCCAAATAGCATGGTTTCCAACTTCTCTAACAGTTCCAGAGCGTTCACTTATAAGTGGGTCTTTTTCTGAAGCCATTATTAATTAACGAGAAATAAATTAAGCTCACATAACATTTGCACTTAAAAGATTTTAGTTGAAAATAAATCAGTCGACTTTGTTTTTCTGATAGATTGTTTTGTTTTAATATGTCAGTTGTAAACAAAATGTCAGTGTCACTGTCATGTCAAAGTACATCAAAGTTCAAAGAAAAGTTATGCTTAACTGATATGAATCAGATTTTAAAACAAGTTATATAAGATAAAAAGGGTTTAGTTTGTGCAGGATGGCCCTTAAAGTATATATTCTATTTGATATGTGTTTCTTAATCGTTAACACAACGTATAATAAGCTAACCCATATTTTACCTCAAGACTGATAAGGCCAGATAAAACAAACGCTCATACTGTAATCCAGTCATTTGTCTATCAATACAAATGCTCAATTAAAACAGCAAAGATGTCGCACTATTATTATATAAAAATGTGGGAACCGCACAACTATGCAAGGGCTACAATTAAATTTGGTTTAGTTCCAGTTCACTTAAAACGATAATGAGAGATGGGAATGGGCTGGGTTGACAAATTAGAAACATTGTAATTAGTGGTTAGCTTGTGGTAGCACTAATTTAACAATTGCATGCCGTGCTGGGTTCTTAATATGATGAGACACTGTAAAAATGTGTGCAACCTTTTTGGTATTTTAGCCATCGATACATTTATTTTTATACGTCCTATTAGATGTCAAAATTATTTGTTTTGGTAGCGATTTGTGATTTTACTATTGGAAGTACTTTATTGGTACTATATCAAATTATAATTTGTAAAGCAACATTTTTTGACAAAGCTTTTGATTATCTTTCTCCATTATATATCATTATTACAAGGAATATATTTTACACCTTAGTACAAATATTTATAAAAAAAACATTATCAGAGATGGCTATTGGTAAGAAGCTTTCGCAACAGTTAATTTCGTTTATTCCTTCAGCGGTGGCTTATGGCATAACTGGATTCCTCGGGATGGTTTATCTCACAGACTGGAAGGTTGTCGTTAAGGTTATTCCATTCTACAGAAATGCATTTATAAATGATAAAAAATGTTAGTAAATCAAGACGAATAAAAACTTATTTACGAAATTGTCCTGAGCCTTGTAAAGTAGAACCTCGACGACGTTATTTAAAATCAATGATGTATTTTAAGATTTGGTCAGTATGGAATACAATAGTACTACGCCAGGTGGTGTTAACAAAATCGGGTAATTTGAATTTTAATAAGAACACGCTTTGAGCACGCGTGCATTACAATGGAAATCTGTAAAGAGAATGGAGTTGTAATAATGACTAGTCTCGGAGATCAGGTGTGTTAGGATTTACAAAGCAATGTCAACCGGCCTCCGTGCACCCGGCGGCGCGGCGCGTGCGCAGCTGCCCTCAGCCCTCTCGCTACGTTCCATCGCCCTCCGAATAAAACACCTCCCATTGTTGGAATTACAATTTTAATGTGTTATTATTTTATTCGTACAATTGTTATGTTAAGGCTGTAAAAAATATAATCGTAAAATTGGAACCGGTGTTTCATTTGTAAAACTATCGGAGTGTAAAACGATTTAGTTAAGAAAAAAGTTTAGTAAATGTAAATGCTTTGTACAATTGTTTAGATGAAACAAAAGATAGTTGGATGAAAGCACCCTGTATAGACTATAAGAAAAAAAAAATAAGCAATTTATTGGAAAGATGTAAAAAATCATGCGGGACTACTGATTGACCCTAAACAATAAAATAAGTATATGAAGATTTAAAGATCGAAAAAAGAAATAATATAAGAATGTTAAAATGATTGCAAATTGTTTTACCTTCTCGTAAAATAGTTTTAGTATATGAACGTACCGCCGATATTCAGTAATCTCGTAAAGTAATTTAAACCATCAAATAGTGACTCTACCGCTGTTGACAAAATATATATTTTAGAATTGTCCAGGGAACACATAGGAGTTTGGGTTTCCTACCAACCAATAGATGTTATTAGACCTTTCTTCTAAATTTAATAAAATACATAATAGGGTAGCAATTAGGAATATCAAACATCATTAAAATAAAAAAGACATCTATTCGTAATTAATTGTATTTAATGGAAATGAATAACATTCTTAAATAGTTATTTTGTTATTGTATTATAGTTTAAACCATTTCGATGTATTTCTATAATATTTTTGCCAACATTCTAAATTAAATGATTACAAAAAATACTTTAGAATAAAAAGCAACCCTTAGTAGGATAACCATGCCTTACAATCTGTCCCGCGCTATTATTTTATTATTGTGAAATATTAAGCAAATATTGGTTTTACTAATTTAAATAATGAATTAGAAGAATTGCCTCTATGCACAAATTTAATAAAACAGAATAATAAACTCTCGAAATCAAAATGAATACTTGACTCTCATTTTTATATAATAACCTACGACATCACTAAATTTAGAGTATAATATTATGTAGTAACAGTTATTGTGACGCTTAGAAAATGTTATCAAATCAAAGGAGCTTTTATAAGGATGAGTCCGATGTTTTTCACTATCATGGTATGCCTATAATAAGGGCCAAGGGAGGGGTTACAATAACAATTGTGGTGCGTAGCCGAGTTCCGACGCAAGCGCATAGCTTCACTCCGTAGTCGCTCGTGAGCTGCTGTTAGTGCGGCGACGTGCTTTAAGTCATTACGAAGAACTTACGTAAAAAAATATTGCGCGAGTTTTATTATTGAAACAATTATTATAACTTTATTGGAACTACACGTGTATGGATTGAGTGTGTATTGTGGACCAAAATGGATTTATCTTGTGGCGAGAATCTGCCTAATTCTGGCAATCGCAGCGGGGGCAGCGGAAGAGCTGTAGACATGTGTGTCGCCGGCCCCGATCGGGCCTTGGACCGCGACCCTCGACTCATGCTGAACCTCCTAACATTGGAGCGAGCACATGCTCTGCACACAGATTACTTCCAAACTGTACAGATTGATATACAGCCGTTCATGAGGAAAGTTGTCACGACATGGATGCTAGAGGTAAAAATTTACATCGATAAAATTATTTAATTTTTTTTTTAATAAAAGTTTCATCAATTTCTTTTTTCTTTACGAAGTAAGAAATGAGCTACATATATTTTTCTCACGATTTACTTTCGTAGTTGTAAGTAAATCGTGTGAAGACGTCGTTCATCTTACTTGCATCAACAGCTGATTAATGTGGTGTCAATGACCTACAATTGCGGGGCTTTTAAGCTTTGTTATCGGCTTACATTGGAAATTTACATTCAAACCGACAAAGTGCCGTTAATTTACATGGGAAATGTTTATTAAAATCATATTACGAAAGTGCGACTTTGTTTACAGTATTGTATTTAAAAGTACCCTCGTTACGTGCATTTTTTTATTAGATGTTATTACAGACGTAAACAGATGATTAATCTAAAACATCGTTTTTGGATAGCAAGTTTAGCTGTAACTACTTTAATATCCATATAAAAAAATATTTTATAAATACTCAGTACTGAGTTACGGCATGCAAAACATGCTTTCTAGGTAGTTTAGGTAGTCGTAATAACCGTAGAACCTCATACGTTAAAATAGTATACAAAATAACTTTGTTTTTTATTTACTTTCAATAGATACAATCAAGTAATAATCAATTACATCCATAAAAATTAACAAGACCCTTATCCTTAAAGGCTTTTGCCCCAAAGTTAAAAAGTTGAACATTTCAAAACAGTTCTAAGATTTGAAAATAAAATTGCGTAAATACAAGTCAAGGTTTTACGCACATGGTAAAGTTTATTTACGTTTATACGTGCCACGTTATAATATTTTTGTTTACAATAGGTGTGCGAGGAACAACAATGCGAGGAGCAGGTGTTCCCACTAGCGGTGAGCTACATGGACCGGTTCCTGTCGCACCGCGCCATCTCGCGGCAGCAGCTGCAACTACTCGCTGTCACCGCGTTGCTCCTGGCCTCCAAGTTCAGGCAGTGTCACCCGCTGTCTGTTGATCTGCTCTGTGCTTACACAGACAACTCTGTTTATCCTAATGAAGTCAGGGTAAGAATTGTTTATTACTACGATTTTTCTAAATATGTTAGATATATCAAGATTAAGGATTAAAAAAGAAAATTTGTATATTTTAGAGCTGTTTGACATAATCTATAAATCGGCAACTATTTTTGTCAAGGTTACGCTTATAAAAACTATGTTAAATTTTCGCATTGCGTTGTCATGGATCAAATACCGCTTGTTTATAAATCGACGTCTTAGAGCGCAGCCCTTCACCTTACATCCTGCGTCGACCGCAAGACTATCCAGTGTTGTGATTCTCCTGTGAACGAACTCGATTGGCAGACTCGAGTCAAATGTCATTGCTTCGCCCCTTAACTAAGGTGGCATTATATTGGCCGCTTCCTTAAAGTCGCCTGTGAGTTTCCGGTAATTACCTTCTTCCGCGACTGTCACGATCTAAGGCCCACCAACAATTTGTCGCCCTTCTTACAAGTAGCTGCAGTCTGTGACGACTATTCAATAGGCCGCCCGCTTCCGTCGGAAATGTGGGTAGATGCTCTGATATGTGTGATAAGAAGCTTCCTCATATCACTAAATGTTCACGTAATTAACGCATTTAGCCTTATTAGCCGATGCCCCAGTTATAAGCGAAGACTTTACGCTTGGATTAAATTTATCAAAAAAAAAATGTTGTATAACTTGAAGTATTATTATCTTTTCCCATAAAATTTTATTACAATAATTGATATCACCGTAATTGTGATATTGTGTGACCGTAGTGGAGGCATTTCCACGTTGCGGCGGTCAGGTAGACAGGTGTGATTCCATCAATTGCCCGCTAATGCGCGTGAGTGTTTGACTTCCATGTCGCTTCACACGCCATTGTTGTTATACATTGTCACATGTCACTTATGTACTATATATTGAATACATAGCCCAAATAATTATGTATTTAACCTACTTGATTATCACCTCCTTGTAAAACTTTCAACGACGTTGATATTGATTGATGACAAATTTAAATGCGTACGATCGAAAAAGGCTGTAAATCAGTTCTGGAATCCAATGACATATACTAATCAAATCTGTTGCCTAATTTTTTAAACATATTAAATAAATATATATGATGCTGTACAAATAATAAATTGATAGGTCATAGTAACTTAAGATATTTTTTTACTTATTGCGATGTGTATTTGTTGCGTAGACCGTGGGAAAGCAACTGGTTTTGAATTAAATGTGGGTCTACTTGCACCTTATGGCGTAGGGATATCCTTCCTTGCAATTAATTCGTCCGATGACACCGATAAGCATACGACGCGCATACACAATGACATCATATGCCACGGAACTATTCGTTTCCCATACTTCACCTTTGCACACTTTAACTTTTTCGTAGTTCATCGTGCGTGAAGTATAAACCAACTGTTTTCTTTCACACGAATAATTTAAATTTAACAATTACGATAATATACTGTTTCTTTATGAATTGTTTTTAAGTTTTATCATCTGCTTATCGTAATTTATTAGTAATTTGAGGATTCATAGATGATAAGAGATCGTATAAAAGGGGATGTTTATTTTTGTTCCGATGGATCATTGGATGTCTTATCTGTGCTCCTATTATCTATGGGTTTAATGAACTTCTACAGGGTTCATGCCTAAAACAATATCGGTCTTTGAAACAATAACTTTTAATTATTTTAACTGACTTGTTTAATAGCAAAGTAGATTTGCAACAAAAGGTTTAACCGTATTCAAACGGTAATCGCCCACCCTTGCATCTTGCTATCTGCATAAATAAATACAGAACCCGTTTCTTCGGCTTGCCCTTTCCATTTCAATCTTGGTACTTTGCTATTTTTTGCGGTTTCCGCCTGGTTCGTCGTGTATGACGGTTACGATTCAATTGCTGAGTGTCAGTAGACATTGAGGAGGGCTTTGTCCCTCTTAAGATACACATCGTTAACTAAATTATGTAATTGCAGAATTCGCAAGTATGTAACAACATACTCTAAGAATCAAGTATTCTAGAAATCAAAGAATACTTTGAGTTGTAGGATTAATGAATCTAAAACGTCTTCAAGATATTTAAGGAGATAAAATAGGCATGTCTGTGTTGTGAAGTTAAGTTTTTGATTTTTTGGTGTTGTAGTTTACGAAGAACCAAATACATTCACGCCTGGCTGCCGAATTTCTGACAGCATTAAGAGTATGCGTGGCTAAAAATTATTTTTCGTTGATTGCATTAAATTAGTAAATCTAGTTTGAGAGGAAGTCGGTTAATCGCTTTCCTGGTCAAAAATTTGTAATAAATGCGGAAATAACAGTTTTACATATGCAATATAACTGTCGTCTTAACATCTCAATTACATAATGTGAGAAACAATATTTTTAAATAAATATGTGAACCCTCAAAATTATTCTTTGCATATAAATAGCTTTTATATATTCACCTTTTACTATTGTATTCCCTCCACTCAAAGCCACAAAGAGAGAACTGAAATCTAAAGTCAACTAGGAACTTCTCTTAACATGCTGTTACCAGCGTATATTAAATGTTAACATTTGTTACAGCAATGGGAGGTGATGCTGCTGCAGAGATTGAATTGGCAGTTGTCTATCGCGACAGCATTCGACTTCGTGGATCCATTCCTAGCGAGGCTGTCCTGGGGCAGAGACAACGCTCTGGTCCGGACACATGCACTCACTCTCACCTCGGTCTGCTATACTGGTGAGTAACAAAACATTAATCTTAAAAATAAAAAAAACAAAAGCTGCCAGTTGTGAAGAGCTGGTCTGTGAACTACATTGTATAGACACATCAAATTATTAACCAACAATATCTTTCAAGGTCTTTTATCATGGATATACTTAAAAGTGGTTATGGAAGCCTGGTTATGGAAACCTTTTCAAGGCCGACTTTAGTTATCATGTACAAAACATAGTGCCGAAGTCATTTAAGGGCGTAGTAAGTCATTAATTCTCTGTCTAAATACATTTTATCGTCTTGTCAGGGTCTTTCATCCAACACAAAATGTCGACATTATTAAGCAAAACATAAATCGTGTAAGTTTGACTCAGTATGCGGGTTGAATGCCACATATTTTTTGTCTTGGCTTTGCGTTCATTAACATTAATCAATAATAATTACTTGGTGTTTATTTAATTTAAACGTTTAAAATGAATGTCATTGTAAATATTTATTAGTACTTTATGTGGGAATTATTTTTCCAATTATGTTGTCCAAATTTACGTATGAAGTAGGGTCATTACTTTAGGATGCCCCAAATCACACATTAATATTACGAGGATTAGGGTAAACGAGCTCTGTGTAGATAGTTTCTAAGCAGTACCATATCATTTTAGCATAAAAAAATTTGAAAATTTTAATGATTGTTACGCCTCGAATAAATAACTTTACGGCGATAGGGAGCAATTTTAATGCATTACAATACAGGGAGGTATGTCCCTATGTTTGTAATGGATTTGAGTGCGTGCGCGCATGGCATGGTACAAAGCTAGAGGGCCGGTGCGTGTATCGGAACGCACATGCCGTAGCACTGATATCGCACACCTTGTGCCAACCCTCACTGCCTGCCCCTATCCCTCTGACCCCTGGCTAGTTGCCACTCCTATTGTCAAATTTCATGTTGCAATTATTTTTTTGGTAATTTTTTCAATGTATTTTGTATGTCGAATTTTATTACTCGCACCTGGAAAGTATTTAAAGTCAATTTTTTTTTGTATGAAACGGAAAGGTCTTAATATTCATAGTATTTTTTATTATTTTTAACCGGCATTTTATTAGTAACCAGCAATCACCGAATTTTACTAGACTCCTTGTCTTTCCATACTAAAAGCTTTATAATTTAGAAAAGTTTAAATTAATGTTTGATATACGTATCATAGTTATGAACCCAAAATTTGCATTTCTTTCTTGAGATTCTTTTTATGAAACAAGTTTCTGTTTACAAGATCGTGTTAAAGCATTCATTATCTATCAACAATCTAACCGCTCCATGGTGGCGAGAATTGTAAGGAAAGGTTTGGTTTATGACGGTCATACCCACGTCGTCAGGACTCCGGAAGTGACATAATTGCCAGTAACCGATCGTGAATTACCGGAGGTGTTAACAGGTTAATAACACTTCTTAACCCTTCGACCCTTTGATCTTAACACTCGGGTTTAATTTACGGCCATTTTGCCATATAATTTTATTGAAATTCGAGTACCAAGTTGGTCTTTAAGTAGTTGAAAAGAATGGGTTTCGATTTCGTTGACCTTTGTTATTTTTATTTTGTTTTGTTTTTTAATTCATACTTGGATTGTATATTTTAGAATTTGCATATTTCACTGCAATTTTCGTACACTTTTACATAATATATATTTTTATTATTATTATAATATAATATATATTGTATATTCAGTTCCATTTTTAGAACCTAAAAAAAATATCAAATTGAACACTATCGAAGATCTAAAAGCTGTATGAAATTGAATGCTTGTCATATAAAAATACTAGTATAGAAATTAAGATTTGTGTAACAGTGTCACGGTCGTGGCTTACGAGTTAAGTAGAGGAACCGCGACAGCTGATCGGCGACAATACGCGAAGACGTCCCGCGGCCTTTGTCCTCGGCGGCCCCGCGACTGCGCCCCACGGAGACCGTCTCAGTGCGCACCTGGCCACCGACCCTAAGCTATCTAACTCGATATTTAGCTCCATATTGACAACGCTTTTGAACAACTGCACACTTCGAAAGTCGATCTTACACCCAAGGGTTTTGTCAAGATTTCACTTAGTACTTTACATAACCTAAAGTAACGGAGGGTGAATTTTCGTTAGGGGTAAAAGTTCAATGTAGTTTGCATTTCTCGATAAAATCTCAAAACGCATACAGTAAATCTTTTAATATTTGCACATGTTAATTAAATGAGGTGGCAAACTTTCTGGGAAATTTTCTACTGCAGTATTGTTGTTTTTGTTCTAAATATCTGTAGTGCTTCAATCTGAATGAAGACATAAAAGTCTTAACGAGGGATGTGTCGTATTAAATTACGACCGGTCTCACATTAGCGGGGACAATCATTTGCTATTTGCAACCCTTGCACTTTGGCTATCTATTTTGAATACGTTTGGGGTGTGAGGCAGGTTTGTCAAACGGAACTTAACGGTTCCTGTTGTCTGTTTGAATGTTGTGTTAGCTAAGTTTGTTACGGCAATTAGAAATGGGGGTGTTGTCTATCAGTCGAGTTGTCGGTGGTCTGTGGCAGATGTCGGCGTTAACTGT
>NW_013532534.1:1878709-2011367 GCF_000836235.2 Papilio xuthus | reverse complement strand
CTCTTCCATACGCTAATGCGGTCTGAGACACTTAGTACCGGTAGCCTTCATATATATATATATTTGTATTATTATTATATATTGTATATTCAGTTCCATTTTTATTTAAAGATCGTTGACTATATCCCTATCGAATCTCGATCCTCAGTTTTGTTACAATATCAAAACCTAAAAAAAAATAATATCAATATAAAAATAAAAATATGAAATTGAATGCTTGTCATATAAAAATACGAGTATAGAAATTAAGATTTGTGTAACAGTGTCACGGTCGTGGCTTACGAGTTAAGTAGAGGAACCGCGACAGCTGATCGGCGACAATACGCGAAGACGTCCCGCGGCCTTTGTCCTCGGCGGCCCCGCGACTGCGCCCCACTGAGACCATCTCAGTGCGCACCTGGCCACCGACCCTAAGCTATCTAACTCGATATTTAGCTCCATATTGACAACGCTTTTAACCAACTGCACACTTCGAAAGTCGATCTTACACCCAAGGGTTTTGTCAAGATTTCACTTAGTACTTTACATAACCTAAAGTAACGGAGGGTGAACCTATTTAATTTTCGTTAGGGGTTAAAGTTCAATGGAGTTTGCATTTCTCGATAAAATCTCAAAACGCATACAGTAAATCTTTTAATATTTGCACATTTTAATTGAATGAGGTGGCAAACTTTCTGGGAAATTTTCTACTGCAGTATTGTTGTTTTTGTTCTAAATATCTGTAGTGCTTCAATCTGAATGAAGACATAAAAGTCTTGACGAGGGATGTGTCGTATTAAATTACGACCGGTTTCACATTAGCGGGGACAATCATTTGCTATTTGCAACCCTTGCACTTTGGCTATCTATTTTGAATATGTTTGGGGTGTGAGGCAGGTTTGTCAAACGGAACTTAACGGTTCCTGTTGTCTGTTTGTATGTTGTGTTAGCTAAGTTTGTTACGGCAATTAGAAATGGGGGTATTGTCTATCACTCGAGTTGTCGGTGGTCTGTGGCAGATGTCGGCGTTAACTGTCGGCCAAGGAGAGTTTGTTACGACAATTAGATGTGTAAGACACGGGGGTGTTGTCTAAGGTGGTGGGTGTGCGCGTGTCAGCGACAGATGTCGGCCTTAACTGTCGGCCAACCTGTCGTCAACCGCTCGCGCCGCTCCGATGCCCGCTCAGCTACAGATTATGCCCGATATCGCCTGTTCCGTCCTGTTATGTGATTTTTAATGAGCCGTTCACCATTAACATTATTTCGTTTTATTGTTTTTTTTTTAATTTTAATAATAATTTATATGTATTATAACATATCTGTGGAAGCTACTTTAATTACTTTGACTCTGCGTGACTCTTGTAACATTTAAACATTAGTAATTTAAAATGCACCTTGTAATGAAGTTAAATGTTGTTAACCTAATGAATAATATAACGCTTTCATTTAACGATTATCCTTTAACGACTTTGGTTGAACTCAGCTTGTTAACTAAGCATATTTTCTATTTAAAAACATTGAAGCGTTCGCGTGTAGCAAGTTGTTTTTTCATAACATATTCATAGCGTGAAGAAGGTAAGGGCATACGTAAGGGCGTACGTAAGGAAGGGCGTAGGTGGGCAGTGACCCTCCGGCGCGCGTAAGGGTCGCGTTCACTCTGCCAGGTGCCGCCACATCTGCCGTCTTGGGCCGGGCACCCAACGCCAAGACGATTCGCTTCACTACGCCCACCGTTACCCGAGTGTACTGCACTGACCATTGGCCATTGCCCACTGAGGCTTTAATTGTCTTCGCAGAAACCCAGCATAGTGGTTCCTTGTTTACGTCTTGCAGTAAACATTATTCATTTTTAAAATATAAGGCAATTAGACAAATAAGGTGTAAAAGTACTGGTTTATATTACAATTCTCTTTGATCATAGACAAAAATATGTATAACGGACATATTCACTTCTATCTTGTAGATTTGATAAACAAAAGCTTAACGTTACCCTAAGAAGGTTACAAAGTAAGTCAGTACAATAAAACTAATGCAATTCCGCGTGCTATTTATCGATCAGTTAAAATGGCCGCAAATACCTATAAAATTATAACATCGGCGCGGCGAGTCGCGAAATCTGAACAGCTGCGATTTGGCAGAAAGACTTAAGATGTAAATTACCATTATTCCGACGCTATTGTTCGGATGTATTATAGGAACGTACAAAGATGCAGACGGGGACAGCGGCGCGGAGCGGCACAAACCTGGCAGCTGCCGGCTCCTTCCTTATTCTTATAACAATGAACCACTCGCATTGTGCAAAATGCTACGCGACATTTACACACCGTTCCTTCCCAGCGTTAACTTTCCGATTTTAGGTTCATAAATCCTTGCGCTATACAAATATCGTTCTGTCTTATTCCTTTCTTTGTCAACAATAGTATCGTTCACAATTATCTATGGTTCTTTCTGACCACACTGTTTTTTTCATTTGTTTTTTGTTTTGTAATAGCACTTAAATAGCACGGCATAGTTGTTAATATCACCTTTTATAAATACAATGTCATTAATCGTAGTATGAACATGGATATAAAATCTTGTCAGATTGGTTTTAGTTTTGTCGCGTCCTTTTTTTAAACGCGTGGTGTGTTGGGAGTAAACACTAATAAATGTTTGTCCGGTCGCGATATAGTCGCAAGGCCGCTGAGAGCCGCTAGGAGCCGTCGGGATGCAAGGTGCTTCGCCCACCTGTCCGTTATAATTATATCTGGCAACAGATGCGACTTACCTGCGTCCGCGATGCGCTTGCCCCGACTGAGTGCATTCGACTTGTTATAATGCAAACATTATTTTAAGCTTTTGACATTCTTGACTTGTTTACAATTATGTTTTTATTTCATCTGCTTCATTACATTCAATATCAAGTTTTAAATAGAATACCTGTTTATATACAAACTGATTGTCGATTTTTAAAACGTGTTATAAAATTGAAGAAAAATACATTTTGAGACGGCTTTAAAATTGGAAATCCATTCTATCATCCAGATATTTATAGTATAACTATTAAAGAAGTATTTTAGTGTTGAAAGCTCATAGCTATACCATTGTGGTGTATATGCGATATGAGGTTTGTAAAGTCCAAATTAATGCTCTGTCAAAGAAGTAATCTATTGAGTTATTAAAGTTATTTCTTATCTTTGTCAACAGAAACGGAGTTCCTCTTGGTGCCGCCATCTCTGATCGCTGCCGCCTGCATAACAGCTGCGGCGCGGGGTCTGCGCGTGCGCATGTCAGTGAACGAGCTGTGTGCGATGACGCGCGCGCCCGCCGCCGCCGCTGAACTGGTCGCCAGGCATGTGGAGCGGGTTCTGGCACGAGAGACCCAACCTCAGGAACCCAGGACGAGACATCTGCAACCTATCAAAGTGACAACGCCGGAACAAACACAACTGCCCGATACACCTACAGATGTACAAGATGTACATTTTTGATTTGGTCTGCTATTGCTTGTTATTGTGGTTATTAGTACTCGATAGTTCATTTGGAAATTGCTCAATGACATCAATTTAAGCTTTTGAGCATTCTCTTCTTCACACAAAATCTCTCCGCTGGAACAATGCTCTAAAGTGAGTCTTAGCTTTCTGACAAAAGATTCATCGTTGATTCGTTTTGTAAATGATTTTGTAAATTTATTTGATATTTTCATTGTAATTGTTCGTCCATTGAAAGATAATTTAAGTGAGTTTTGTTATTATTCATCAATAACTAATCAACGATTGAAAAAGATATTTTTCAAATGTCAAGAAGAAATTATAAACAAAAAAATTATGTAAGTAAGGAAATATTGAAATTTCTGTTAAAATAAGAAATATTAATGTCACAAATTCCATACATTCCATGTATTACAAATTTTATAAAGCTCATTGTAGGTTATTGTTGTTTTGATATTGACTTTAGACCCACGTGGAGTGAATTGATCTCATCGGTAAACAAATGGATCCCCGCTTACATTGTCAGCGGTCATGTTTTTTGTCCGCACACCTGGTTCGTTCAGAAAAACAAATCTGGAGAAATATTTTTTTTTGCTACGTTTCCTCTTAAACGGCTATAGTAAAATTGTACAATGATCTCAAATTATTTATGTAAAATATCATCTTAAGTTAGGTTAACTTTATTTATTGATTGTGTATCTGTTAATAGCTTAACTTTAGCTTAATTCTGATCAGGTCATTCCTGTTTATTTGATCTCCGTGAATTCCAAAAAAAAAAACAATATTATTTTAAGCTTCAATTGATTTACCGTTAATCATTGCATAAACATTTACATTGCAAAAGTTGCTAAATGAATTCGATTTGTATTATGTTGAAAAACATAAGTTTTGCAGGAATAATATATCAGTAAATTTCATTTTACATGTATATGAGAAATGTAAAATAAGTGATTCTCACCGAATATTTATAATAGCGAATATGGATTGACTGTAGTTTTGTATTGTCAAATTAACTTAATTACACATTTTAATTAAGTGTAATCACAATGTGTGGTGTTTAGGAGTGTTTAGTAAATTTATTCGTAAGATCTCACTGTGTTGCAAGTTCGAAATGAATTGTACCGTACAATCGAAAATGTATTTACCTTTAAGGAACTTCATGTAAAACTGTTGAGATGTTAATATTTATTTAGGTCGATGTTATGTTTTAGTAAATTCTAGTCACATGTTTACACATTCCTGTTTTCGACCAAACTTTAGTTTAAGTTTAGTTAATTAGAGTTGTACTTAGCTAAGTTAAGGTAGTGTATTTGATTTGTATTTTGTCCTAAAGAGTGTTTACTATATTCTAAACGATTTTTTTCTTTATGTACTATTTAAATAAAGGACAGAATATACATCAAGATTATGCTTTTTATAGCGTAAGCGTATTTGTAGTAGTCGTAGGGCACAGAAGTGCTTCGAGCAAAGTATCGATGCGCATCGAAAGCCGTTACGGACGATAATTAAAACAATTAATGGACGAGCTTTTTGACTTTCACTATAAATTCTTTTACTGAATATAATTACCTATGAACTTTATATATTTCATTAATAACTGTAATTATTTTTCCTAACGACTGTACAAGTGTTGTCGAGTTGATTATTTCGGTAACAGAACTTATGAGAACAAACCATGTATGTACTTAGATTTTTAAATTAAATATGCGTAGAAAAGAACTCTTAGAAATAATTTGGACTTAGTCGAATCGTTTAGTGATTTGATAAATGTAATTAGCTTTATACTTTGTAATAGATTTATGGATGATAAGTCAAAAAGTTGTAAAATTTCAAGAAATCCTGTTTAATTTTTTTTTCATACCTTTTATTCGATTTATTTATTTATGCTCGTCCATCAATTGTTTTTGTGTTGTTTTGTTCCATCGAGTTATTGTAAAACAAATAAAACATCTTTGTTTATTTTATGTTAGCCGTTAAGACTAATATATTCTATCACTTAGGTTGAATTTAATGTACAACTCTTATTGGTATTTTGTAAAAATGAAAAAATCAAAATAAAAAAATTAAATCAGCACAAAGTTTGTCTTTTTATTACATTGTGGCTATTTGATTACGATTTTCTAGTTTAATTTTTTTTAAAGTCCAGGTTAGCATAGAGTTTTCTTTTGACACGTTGAAAGTAAAATGATTTCCTAATGTAACTAAGGGTTTAAGAAACGATTATGACTTAAGGATTAATATAGAAATTATACAACATTGAAACGAGATGTTTTTCTATACCTACTTAAAGATTTCAACGCAACAACTGTAGATAATACTAAAATATCCATGAGATCATCATACTTTTGCAGAGTAAAATTTTTTTAAAATCAATTTTACTCATTTTTTTTAATATTGACCATTGTTAAAGTTTGAATTAAGGAATAAATACTTTTTTACACTTCGATGAAATTAAGGAGTTTTAATTTTTTTTTTGGCATCGCTCAAGTCTGTCAATCGAAACATAACTGATATAAAAACGGCTAAACAGTCACGTATACTCGTCCGGTGGCGACACCGACTAGTTTCGAGCCCATCGGATGCCCTTCATCAGGATGAGTGGTAGAGTGAATAATTTAATCGAAACATATTTAACAATATATTATAGAAAAAATTGAAAAGAAATTTAGGATAGTTGCTAATCTTATCTGCTAAGCTTATATTTTAAATGCGAATATTTGGATGGATGAATGTTTGTTAGAAGATATCTCCGGATCAGCTGCATGAATGTCGTTGAAATTTGGCATAGATGTAGAACAAAGCCTGGAACAACAAATAGGCTACTATTGTTGCCTAATGTGTCGCGAGCGACCTCTAGTGATGGATAAGCGAGATAACCTCCAAATATATTTTAGTTATTTTTTTTTGTTTGCTCAGTATCCTGTAATCTTACGGAAGCGACAACAGTAGAATGGTCCACAGAATATTGATTTCATTCAATAGTTGTTTTTTGTAACCAATTTTTTTTATCGCTCAATCCTCGCACGTGTTAGCACACGTGTTTAGGTTTCTTATTCACAAGTAAAGTATGAAAGCTTAACCATTTAACTTTTTCTGATCTTTAGGGTGGAGAATAAAAAATAACGAAAGAAACATATTTATGCACTTTTTTAATATAATGAAATTGATTGATAGATTGTAAATAATAACTATTCGTATCTATTTAGTTATAACAGTATAAAATATTAAATTTCTTTCAAGTTAATTTACTATCAAATTGACAATATAGAGATGTCTTAATTTTATTTGCTATAAGAAAATAAAAAATTGAGTAAATTTTTAGTATAGTTAGTAGTTCTATCTGCCGATTATTTTATTTACTTTTTCAAGTATTTATGTAGGTCATATTTAAATTGATAGATGGCGTAGTAAAGACATATTATAAATAACATACGTATTCTGTACATATAAAAAAATGTATTTTAATATTAATAATAAAAAATTAAATAAGATTTGACATTTAGTTATCGTCTCAAAACATTATTGGAAGTACAAAAATAATTCTAATGCAAATATCGGTAAAAAATATTAAATCAGCGCCATCTATTAATTGAAAACTAAAATAAGAGTTTCATAAGAGTAGTTGTCGTTATTATTAATAGATGACGTATTCATATAAAGTATTCAAACAAAATGTTTTACGAATTATTAATATTAAATAAGCAAAAATTATTTTTATTTTAATATTATTATTTTAATGTGGAAATAATTTTTTATTACTATTTAGTAGTTATATTGCTTTAATTGGATGTATATTTTTCCCGTCTGAAAAAACCCAGTTTTGCGGGTATTTTCTAACATTTCGTTGTGTCCTGTAGAAAAGTAAACGGCATCACTTATATTGAAGAGTGAGAGGCGAAGCGTCCGGAATACCAACAGTGAGAGCAAGTAAAGTCACATTTTTTAATTATTTGTTTCTATTAACTGGTGATAGTTGTTTTTGTTTTTTTTTTATTCTGACGGGCTTAAAATATTACGCGACGTTAAAGTAAGGTTGATTTTTGCAACAACCGTATTGTATGAAATGAAAAATGTCACCAGTATGTATTGTTTCCTTTATATACACGTGGTTAGGTACCGTTCCTATGTGCTATCCAAATACATCATTGTAATGTGACTTTGCAGTACTGAGTACGTATTGATTTCTTTTAATATCTGCGCATACATCGAGCCGATTTCGGCGGTTTGTAAAAAGTTTGCTAACAATTTTCCAATTTGCACTTGAAAGTCCGATACGGTATAGAGTGAGGCGCAAACAGAGACCGCGACGTAGAGCCCCTGAACATTGAGAAAGGGGGTATTGGGGTAGGAGCAGGAGGGAGGAGGGAGGGGAATGTTTGAGCAAAGCCGAGCGCAGGAAAAAGGCAGGTCGGGGCGCTCGGGGGCGTCCGGGGGCAAACACGGTGTCTCCGGGGAGCCGCTCATTAGTCGTGCAAACACGCCGGCGGCCACTTTGACAAGCAGCGGCAGCACTGAACACTCGCAAGTCACAAGTCGCAAGGCCGAGTCGAGGTCCGCCGCGCGATCTTCCCCTTCGCCAACCTTAGCGTTAGCTATCAGCCAACGGAACTGCACATACTGAGTAAATAAAGGCGGTCTGCTTTATTTACACGACTTGCGCAAGTTCGTCGGAACTTAGATTTAGTCCATGTAAAGTAGCTATCAAATAAGTTCTATGTGTTATTCGGAACGTAGTAGTCACGAAATTACGTAAGACTTTTGTTTTATAGAGATATTAGACATTATTAGAGATATTAATATAATAGTAGAGTTAGCCTTTCTCTTCTTATTACCAATAATATCTTCATCGTTATTTTGGCCTCTGTTGAGTTGTTTCGAAAACAATTCACAGTCCGTACCTTAAAACATTAAGACCTAGTAGAATTTTACTAACAATCTTTGATTAAAGTTAGCATAATGTAGTAACGCGGCTGCGCTCTCAACGGCAGCGACAGCGACGGCGGGCGACGGTCCTCATCAATCACTGGCTCAGGTGCGCCGTCGTCGGGGATGCCCCGCTACCCCCTTCCTAAACCCCTACGACATTGTATTTACTCTGATATACTCGCTATATATATACATATATCAAAATATGCATTTACCGTACTGAAACAAGTGCTTGAAAGCTAAATGGGATTGCACGTTAACGTCATGATCTGCTTCTCGTCGTTGGTACCTCTCCGAAAAACAGATAGATACGATCATTCGCAGGCAACAGTTATAAAGGACAACGATATTTAGTTTTTTTTTTACTAATAAAGCCATGAATGAGAAATACACTTTTTAACGTACCAACCGTGTGTGCTTTCTTTTTCGTTGTCTTTCTTCAATGTGTTCATTTAATGGGATTTATCCTTCATGTTCATCCGTCTTCCATTGATCATTGCCTTAAAATGGCACGGGAGCATCAGTAGCTTTAACGTAGCAATTATCTAAACGCGAAAAAATGTATGTATATTCGTTAATTAAAAACAGCGGAGTGGCGTGGGGCGCACGGCATGTGGCCTCGGAGGGCGCAAATTGAATTATCTAGCGCGCGGCCGGCACACGCCGTAACCGACGTATTATCTGATTACAAGACAGCTCAGCCGCTGCATCTTGCGAGATGCAATTCTAATCATCACTACCGTATTACATTCATTTATTGTTTTCGTAATGTAGTCAAGTACTTGTAAATTTCCTAACCGAACATTGTATCAATATCTTATAATATTTTAGTCCCAACTGTAGGAATATGACTTACCATTGGCTTCTGAAATCTCTTTATAAAACATGTCATAAACAGGATCTTCTTATTTGAAGTTAGCCGTTCAGTATACCAAAAAACTCAAATAAATTATTAGAAACCAAACAGAATATATTTTAATAATAATTGAAGTTCTCAACTTTATGTCAATTTAACTTTATTTAAATTATGTTGGTCTGTTTAAAATTTTAGTTAGAGAATTTTTTTTTAATATTTTTTACACATTTAATTTAAAACAGGTTTTGAATAACAACAAAACAACACCTAATTTCATGATATTTTGTGAATCCAGCTATAAAGTAGTGTCGTTTGATTGCAGGTCTCTTAAGTGAAGTCGTTTATCACGCGACTTGTTTTTCTTACAACTTTCACTGCAACGGAGGTTGCTTTCCTGGGGGTTTGTTTTCATCCTTATTTCCGGTTTGATATTTCTTGAAACATTTCATAAAGTATGTCTTTATAAATTAGTTTTGATCGTACTATTTGTCGTAGTTAAATGTAAAAAATTGCTTTTTTATTATTATTAAATACTTATAAGTACAAATTATAGTATTCAATTAACATATTTTATTTTAATAACTATTGCGTAGCCTCGGTGACGCAGTAGGCAGCGCGTAAGTCTCATAATCTTAAGGTCGTGAGTTCGATCCTCACCCGGGGCAATATTTTTGCGTCTCATTGTGATCGTCTGCCCCGACACGGGTGTACATGTTTTTTGCCTCTGCCTGTTGACGTTATGTTTTAGTTATATTTAAAATTGATCTAATAACGATTAAAAAAAGAAGAATGCGTTTGCAAGAATCAAATCATCCGACTGTACGTTATCGTTAACGCGAGTTTACACTGACGAAACTAGAACAAAACAATTTGTCATTTCCTTCATTCTCCTAGAGAAAACTGATATTACAAATTGTTTCGGAAAATGAACTCACGGCAACGTAAAATTGCGTTTCGTATATTGATTAATTTAAATACTAACATGGAAGATAACTAGAGTTCGTTTATTTGGGAGTTATCTGGCGTACAGTTGACATGTCTGGATATTAATTTTTTTTTGCAATATAATGAATATAAATAATAAATGCTCCGCGCGACATCGCGCGGGCGACGCTTTGCTCTCTGGGGACCGCCGGAGTAATTCCGATATTGTGAATATTATACTTGCCGTTTTCTCACGTACCCTTTATGCACCACCCCCACGGAACACGCGTGCAGTTTGTTTAATATTTCTTATATTATCAAAATTATCCATCCATATTTAGTTTGAGGACAGTAAAATTAAGTTCTATCCATATAGGCACTGCTCTTTAACTGAAGATGTTCCTCTGAGTAGATATTTTACTAAATGTCTCTAAAAATTTCATTTAGAGTTAATTGGTCATAAATGGAGTCGGTTACTGTAGAATTTTCAGACTCTGAGTGCGGGAGTCCTTACAATTACGTTATGTACGGAGAAATGTTTGCGTGACAGATCTTTGTACAAAACGTGGAAGAAGAATGTTTATTAAATCATTTATCATTTGTATAATTAAACATGTGGTCGTGTGGTTTTTTAACTATTTATTGAATAGTTACTTAGATTATAAAAATAGCGCGCCTTCCCGTAGCACACTTATATCCAATGAATGTCTAATGCACCATTGCTGCCAGCATAGGAAAAAAGTTTAAAGAATTAAACAAAAACAATAAATAATTTATGTGAATTAATTGAACATCATTTATGTAATGACTTTTTCGGTGGAATCCCATAAAAAGGTATAAAATATGACGATAGTTTTCTTCTTGAAAACACTTTCTATCTATTACAATTTTACGATAGCTTATATATTTTTTATAATATATTTTGCATTTGTCGACATATAGATTTAAAATATTATAGAAAGAAAAAAAAATCGAGTGCGCACATCAGCTGCAAGTGTAATTACAATTAAATAGCAACATCCATTCATTAAGTAGGTACCTGGATCGTTAATTACAACTTTTTTTATTTTCCTCAATGACAAAGGAACTGTCGGCGAAAAGAAAAGTAGACGAGTGTCGTGACACGCACCCCGCGCGAGAGAGCCGGCGAACGAAGCGCCAATAGTAGCCGGGGGCCGGGGGTGTGCCGGGGCTGCGCCGGGGGAGCGCCGGGGGTGCCCGGGGCGCGCCGCGGCCATTGGCCTGCCAGGCTATGCGCCCCGCCCCCTCCTCCAGCCTCGCCCTTATTGAATTAGGCTTATCATTCGATTTCGAGTGGGGCTAGAGAACGGACCTCCGCACTAAAAAAAACTTCGATACAGTCTTTAACCGCCGTAATTCGATAGACGCACCGCTCATTTAATTATGCCAGCGTGAGCGTCTACGCGGTTCGACCGGTTGAGCCTGCGCGTACCAGGAGCCGTTGAGCCGACTCGTTCTGCTAGGGGTTGCGCGTGCACTTATCAGCTGAGCTCGAAGTCCTGCAGGAGTTGAGCGGCCGGTAAGGAGCGAGCGGATGTCAGGGAGTGCGACGGTGAGCTAGCGCGAGAGCATGGAGTACGGGTATCTAGGCGGCGCGGGCGGCGGGTTCGAGGGCAGCTGCCTGGCGCCGGGCAGTGGTGAGCTGGCATGGGGCGAGCTGGCCTCGTGCGGGCAGATGTCGCAGGCGGCCTACCGCTACCAGGGAATGCGTTACCAGCCGCCGCCGCCGCAGTGTGCGCGCCCGCAGGACGCCGCCATCAGGAACCACCACATATTCCCGCCCTCAATGAACTTGCAACGTGAGTAAATATCTAACACTCTCTTGTTCTTAGTTCCCTCGATAAAAAGCCCATACACATCTAAACCATAAAACCATCTCTTACAAACTCTAGGACTTCTCGTCGTGTCGTACGTGCCGGGAGTAAGTTTTAAGAGCGTTCGCTTATAAGTGATCTCTTTGGTATCTTCTTTTAAGTATCTACAACTGCGAAGTCACTATCTATGAAGATAGGTCATCAAGAATGCTAGGTTACTGAGCGTTTTCCAGGATGTTGTTTTCTATCATTGAGTAGCAGTAGTTTAGGATTCTTTACTTTTACATAATAGGTTGGTAAGGCTTTATGTTGTTTTATTATGCTATAAATATCCTTATGTCTTCCACTGAGGCCTAGTGTAATGTAAACAGGTTTACCGATTAAGTAGAGTCAGCTGTCATTCGTTTCGTACTGTTTCAACGGTAAAATCAATACCAATAGGACAACAGATGTATTTTAATTTAAATTAATAATGATCAACTATCGCTACTTGAGCATAAGATAGTATGTATTGTTGGGAATTGCATTATTTACTCCATATATTTATATAATAAAACATATAGTACTCCACTGTTATTAAATAACAATACTAGAATTGTATTATTATTTTTTGCAATTAAATTTAAACGACAAAAAACGAGTGATATATTTGAAATCATAAGAATATATTGCGTCTACGGTCGTAGCATCGTAGAATGTCTTCATAAATTTAGGATGTGTAGACAATAAAGAACGCTACGCGCGTAGCCTTGTAGCATCGTAGCGCATTAAGTGCTCTAAAAACTAGTTTTTAAAGAATGTAATGACTTTAGCGTTGCAAAAAAATTTAAACAAATTACACTATCTAATATCGGTAGTAAAAATAATATATATTCTTTCTTTTAATTTTGTAAAGAAAGGCAGAGAAAAACATCAAGTGAGCTGAATACAATAAAGAAATGTGTTAGCTTAACTAGTGTGAAAGCCTCATCATCTATTAATTTCTACCAAATTGGTAATAATGTGATAAATATAGAAATAACAACAGATAAAGTAATTATAGATCACAAGATACCTTAAGTAATAATCGTTTCTTTTCATTCGGGAATTACCAAAGTGAAATCGTTTTCATTTGTCGCGAGTGCCGGCGGGTGCGGTGCGGTGCGGGTGGTGCCGGGGAGAGGGTGCAGGCCGCCGGTGGCGCAGCCCCGCCGCGTGAGCGATTGTGCCTCTAATTGGCAGCGGCGTTACAGAATCTTAAGGGGAGGACCCGGCCTCGGTTATGTCTTGCACTTTTACAGTACATTGTAGTGATGTGACCATCTTATTAAGCAAATTACTTATATCGATTATCTATTCATAAATTATTTTTAATAAAGTCAAAGGTAGAAGTAGTCTTCGTACATTGTAGGAAATAAAAATTATATTTTACGTTTATTCTTAACCTTTTAGCGGGTTAAGTTCTTTCTTCACAATAGTAGATTACCCTAAAGAAGACGATAACATACTATGTATGTATATGACATAATACAATATATAATTATATGAGTTCAAGATTGTCGACATGTCATATAGACTTTTCCGTCAGTACATCCCTTCCCCGCATCTCTCATGCAATACAATAACTCTCCCGAGGCGGTGGCTCACGTAATCTCGAGTAAGCCTGGATTATGGCCGTTAATCACTCCGAAATTAATTACAAGTTTGTGTATTAATTGTTGTACAATTACAACAACAGTACGCCTGATATTAAGATGTTTTGTTCCAAGATTCGCGACAAACGGATTAAATTGCTGACGTAGCGGTTTCTCAAGTAAAGCTACGGTAATTTATCACAGCTGAGAGAAACTTATTACACTTTCTTGTCTGTTTGATTCAAGTATATTAAATTATTACACTAGTAGATACTGGGTGCTTAAGTAGCACATATAATTAAAATGTGTTTTAATAAACAAATTATTAAAATCAACGCTGTTGAAGTTATAGAAAAAAAAATTATATAATATTTATTATTAATTTAATATAATATTCTTAACATTTTCCGTTCGTTATTAAACAGAAAACTATACGTTTTAACTATCTTAGTAATATAATAAATCCGACTCTTTACATGTATGGATGGATGGAGGAATGGATGAATGTTTGTTAGAAGGTATCTTCAGAACAGCTTCATGGATGTCGCTTAATTTGACATAAATTTAGAGCAAAGTCTGGAAAAACACATAGGCTAGTAATTAAGCTTTTCTTTAATTCCGCGCGGACGGCACGTTAGTGTAAAATAAATTGAAAAAATGTGAAACTTTATGACTAGTAAATCAAAAGATTGAACTAAAGCTTATCTTTTCAGGAAAAGTTCATCATAAATCAATTTAACTTTTAAGCTTCTTTTTTTTAAACTTCTTGCTATTGAGTTGAAGGAAAGAAAATATAAAATCATTTTATATATACCAGGAATTTTTATATTCTACAAATCTTACCCCAATATACTTTCATATACAATTCATATGATTTTGTACATGACGCGTAACGGAGCGGGAAAACACAAATAGTTTGTGAATCCTAAACCAATATCCACATTTCTATTCTCATGTCGCGTTCGCATGCTGGTGGACGGGTTAATTCGATTTGTTGCGAGGACCGAAGGGCAATATTTTATCGCATCATGTGATCTATTCTGTCCCAGTAAAGTGTAGTATGGTGAAGTGGGCCATAAAAAAGGTAATATCTTACAGTCGAACAGCGCCGTGAGCCATCGTAACTTCTACAATGTTACAACTACACATCTCTCCTCGAATCTACGCTTATTCATTTTTTCTTTTCAAAATACCTACAAAAAGGTTTTCGTGTCTGGCTGAAATGTGTTGAATTTTTTACTTGTTTGTTCTTTTATTTTATGTTTCATAGTTCGATAATCTTATCTTATTATTGGATGTTATCGCACTTTAACCGCACAAGTAGAGAAAGCGTTGAACACATTTTATCAAATTAAATTAAATCTTTAGATAAGAGATGGATAAAAGGATCCATAGCAAAAATGAAATAATAGTCAAATAAAACACTTACTCCAAACTATTTGAAGGTAATGAGTTTTTGTAAAATGGTGGTTAATTTTCAGTTGACTTGATTCGTTACGTAACAATTGTATTTGTTCCTGAGTCTGCTATTATATATTATTGTAGCTAGTTTAGAGTGTACTTGGGTTACAGTACATATCTCTATGTTAAATAAAATCAAATTTAATGCAAGTGACAATAACCGGTGTAATTCCATTACCCTTACTTTTATGAGTACGTAGCGCTCGCCGTTGGTACATTTGACTCCAGCATTCGAATGCTCGTGTTTTACGGCCGCCATTACGTAAATTTACCCACATGTTTATTTGCAAATATAAAATATATTGGCAATGTGCACTACGCTTATAACGCTTTTTATATCTGCCGTGCGCTCGAACACACTGTGCGTAATGGTATGCCGACTATAACAATTTTATTGCGGATAAAATAAAGGTGCTTTTACATTACCTTTTGCGGATTATCATATTAAATAATGTTACATACTATCAGCACGGTTATAAAGTGTAGTTATAGTAGCAAAATTAATTCAACTGTAAAAAACATTGAGTCCTGAGTGTTTATTGACGATGAAATTTGAATACGAAGGTAACCAAACCTTTGAGTTAAATAGCTCCAAGGTTAGGTTACCTTATGCAAAAACATCCTAGTTCTTGTTTCAATGAAAACAAACACTTTTCAAAAATCAGTCGGTTTAAGACTTGTTCCCAAGTAATTGTGTTGAAATTTACGCTGGAGGATTATGAACAAAAAAATGTTGCATAACTCACTTCATATTCTACAAGTTGATTAAAATGCTAATAACATTGGTGGTACACCGAGACGTAGCTCATATTCGTTATAGCATCTACCAGATTTCGAAAGGGATTTAAGAGGCCTTGTATGAACACTGAAGTGAGGCAATGTACGCGTAACGTCGGTCCATTAATCTACGCGTAACCCTTGCCTGGTGCGGAGCTACGCAATATGGCGATGACGCGCCGACAACGTTTGCATTATGGATGCCGGGGAAGTTTTCTCGTGACGCGAGAAAAATGAACCGAGGCCCATCCAACCCGGACGGATGGCAAAATGATTTACTACGATTTTCTGCTACAACCAAATCCGAAAGCATTTCTCATAGATTCTAGTGTATCATTTTTAGAGTTGTTTTGATTAATTATGGAGTTAAATGGTATAACGTCTTGTACAATATTAGAAGCAAATTATCATTTCAATGCAACATTTATCTTTGCTTTAGTAGAGTAGACCACCTTATTAGTTATTCCTTAAACAAATCCAAGTGTAAAGCATCAATTATTTAAAATTACAAACACAATTTTGGATATAACTTCATCCTGTATAGTCGCTTCTCAGTAATTAAAGTCTGTGAGGCGAAGGAAGCTCGAGTGCGGGGTGCGTTGCGCGGGGTGCGGGCGCGAGGGCACGGATCATATCACCTGCGAATTAATCGGCCTCTGACGATTCATTAACGCCACGTGCCGCCGTCGCTCGCGCCACAGCCTTATTTACCAACACGCGGCTTACATATACACCGTTTATCGCTGTGACGACATCTAAATCGACTACATATCACGTTTCTAAAGATTTGAGGTTTAGATTGGAATATTTGTTTTGTAACATGATTTAATTACATTTTTATTTACAACTAAAACAAGGATGTGTAATTAGAATTATTTTAAATTTTAAATCAAAAACTGAAAATTAGACGTTAAAAGAAAATTTCACAGGTCTAAGTTTTCAGAATTAGAGTATAATACTTAGGAGTACAAACAATTCAGTACTGTTGTAATAGAAAGCTCTTTCTAACTTTCCTCGTTACATAACCTTAAGTTGAGGGTACAATAAAATTATACCGCCGTAATAACAATGAGTACGTTGTCCGCCTGACCCACGAATTGCAAACTCGAATTAAACATCATAAGAACGGAAACATCTTGCCAAGATCCTCTTCATTAGGTCCCGCAAATTGCACGGAGGCGAGGGGGGTGCGGGGAACGGGTGTGAGACGCGGGGAGGGCGGGGCAGTGACACGTCCCTTGCCTCCCCACAGGCCCCATCCTGTGTCTCTCCCGTCTATTAATAATGCAAATGAGACCGCAGCGTGGCCAAGAAGCGAGTCTCGCTTAATTCCGGTTCATTTGAGGTAATTGTCGCTGCGAGTGCGGTCTGCGGTCCGGAGCGGGCCGCGCGGTCGCACGTCTAATGCCTCTAAAGCTCGCTAAATGGCCCTCACTTATGGCCCTAATGAAACACCAGTATTGTCCGTTTGTGTTTCGGACATGTCATTATTTCCTGGTGTGATATCACTGCTTTTATGTAAGGCTCCTTAAGAAATAATTGTATATAATATTTACAGATACGCAATATTTGCCACTTGTTGTTATTTTAAGACATTATTTTTGCTTTTTTACTAAACACTTATGGTAACATACTTTATTGATAAATACGATTAGTGACAATTGCAATACAATCTTTGTATTACTCCACAGATTGAAAGGCACTATTTGAGATGCTTTTCTTATGGATTTTTCTAACGCAGAGCCCGTAATGAGTGAAACGGAAAGAGGACATTTTTCTACGTAGACTTAGTTACTTGCAAGGCGTAGCTCACTGCTACGATCGATACTTACTCTACGCCACATTCCACCGCTACGGTTTTTCTACCGTATTTTGTTTTATCTTTATTCACGGAATTATATTCCTTTTACTAAAGAGTTTTCGTTCTAGTTTTATTTGGGTAATAAATTATTTGCCATAAAGTGTAAACGCTGATGTATGTAATTGATTTTTAATAAAAACATTTAATTAGGCATTACTTACATAACAGTACTGACTTAAATATTTTTTTTCAAACGTATAAGTTTCTCTGATTTATGAAATTTGTTTGAAAGTATGTATTTGAATATAAAATAGGTAAATACATGATTAATTTTGTACCCCACAATAAAATCATTTAGCACGTGTAAATTTAAAACATGAAAACATAAAAAAATGTTTAACGTACCACTGCTAATTAAAACGGCTTTGTTTACTTATGAAGATAAACAAAAGAGGCGTAGGTATAAAATATATTTCATTGCAGGCTGTTGGTACACTGTATATAGCGAGGGTGCGTCACGCTACACGGCTACGGGGGAGACAAAAATGGCCGCCCGCACGACCTTACTTCATTCACAATTTCCTGCTCTGTGCTTTTTACTCAATATCAACTTATTTACTACTAAAGATAACATAGGTTACTTAGAACAAATTAATTTTATAATGTTATAGTTTGGCTTAATATGCAGTGCAACCATACAAATAATACAGCGCAATCGCTCTTTTTTTCTTCAAAAAAGTTAACTTATAAAAGTTAAAAAATAATGTTGTTTATCTTAAGTTTATGGAAATTGAACAAAACGATGAATTGATTAAAAATGTAACACAACTGTCCAAAGATACAACGATTCTGTATTCGTCAAGTAACCTTAAAATTAAACTGACTTCTAATTCTACTGCCCCTACAAAAATCCATTCCGCAATTTATATTTGTCTTTCCATTTGATATTTACATGTGTAAATATCTTTATTTACTGCATTATGACATAAGCAATGTATTCCAGCTGGCCTTCCATACAAGATGTACGGCGGCAACGAGGGTTCACTGACAGAGAAGCGCAAGCAGCGTCGTATCCGTACCACGTTCACGTCCGCGCAGCTCAAGGAGCTCGAGCGAGCTTTCCAGGAGACCCACTACCCAGACATCTACACGCGGGAAGAAATCGCCATGAAGATTGATCTCACTGAAGCGAGAGTACAGGTATGTTTGAAGTTACTATTGTTTCCAATGACATTTCTGTTGCACGAATGGGCGCGCTAGTTCGGTGATATATCAAGATCACACAGAAGACGGGCGTCACATGAGTGTGCGTACTGGAGACTTCTAGCCCCGTTTGTATTCCCAACTCTTTTCTTACAAGGAAAGGATGGCAAGGGGAGGTGTATTTGATGGAGGAGGACGCATAGGAAAGGGAAATATCCTCTATCTTTGCGTCTCCCCCTTCATTGATTGCAAGTAGGCAACACATCTGTAATTGCCGATGTCTATGGGCAGGTATCACCTAGCTATTTCGGCGAATTCAGCTGGTCGGCTGCTCGTTTGCCACTTTATACTAAAAAAAATATTAAGTTTAATATAATCCGCTAATTTTGCAAGTACATTAGCAAAATAGGGGTTTATGGTTCACAAAGAGTAATATTGCCGTTATACGTTTAAAATTTAGTTCATAGCTTCGTAGTTGCACTCATGTCGGTTTGTTGTATTAACTTAAAACATTGCGTAACAATATTTTATTTACCGGTAAAACTGTATAATTCTTTGTTGTCCTGGAAAAGTATATTGCAACCATTCATACCGAATATTTCTAGTCCAATTAATGTCTTATAATTCGGAGGTGGTTGACGTGCAGATCCGAAACAGAGGTAACAGTTAGGTTGGTTAATTTCATAATAGGTGCTCATTTTTATGTGAGCCGACGCGATGTGTGCTTGTGAATGTTTAATGGTACTGGGGCGGAGTACCAGGGACCAGCAACCGATCACGTATAACTCGCAAGTGACTCGACGTCACTCGATGTCACTAATTTAATATTCTCGAAGATGAGAGCCGCAGTTACACCGAATTCCCAATTCGCATCAACAAACTTTGTCGCGACTTTTGAATTATTAAAATCGAAACGTAGCATATCATGATTTTATATTTCTATGTTCAAGAATGAATGTAAGTTTAATTTGTGTAATTGGTATTTCCCTTGTGTTGTTTAAAAGAATTTATAGCCAGAGGTTTAATAATTTACTGACAAACAACAAGAAAACTTGTTACTAAAAAAACATAAATAGTGTTTGAAGTTAGTTTATTTACGATGACATTTGATTGCTTTACAACGAAAAACTTTATGAATGAGCAATAATTTTTATATTATTCATGTATTATATTTGACAAACAAGAAAATCTTTGTTCACATTTCTTAAAAGTGGATAAAAAGAATAGGGAAATTTACTAAATACGATAATATAAGATTAAGTACAATGCAACCTTAGGTTTCCATAGTAAAACACGAGAGCAAAAATATGTTGTCATCTCTTTCATTGTCATACAAAATACGGAGATAACGATATGTTCCTGTATAAATATATTGGCAGTGGAAATTCACAGTAAATGTATATAAAATGGTACACAAAAGCCTCGAAAGCGAGCGGCAACGAGTGCTCATTACATTAAAAAGTATCGGAAGCCAGGCCGCCATAAATATCAGGGGCGGTCGCGTAACTCAGGCGCGCGCGACTACGATAATTAAAACTCGCCTGCAAAATGCGAATTCACATATTACAATTAAAATTGGGCAAAAGCCCGCGGTAAATGTTGTATTTATTTTGTTGTTTTTTAATTGTGAAGTCAGAATATTGCGTGTGGTGTTTTAGCTTTCAATATTAATGCATATTTTATTAGGGAAACATTTTGCGTGAATGTAAATTATTACAACACATTTTCTCACCCAATACTTAACTTAATTGCAAAATATTAAATTATCTTGTGTATATTTATATCATAATTTTATAGTGAAACGCTTCGTAGAGAGAAAGAAATAAGACACTATAATAAATGCGATGGTTTTTCAACGTTGTTTAATGAACCCATAGATAATTATATGAGAACTTTATAGCCCTTTTATTAGTACTTGCATAGTATTTGCATTTTAAAACTATTTGCAATAATTGATCCTAAAAAATTAAAAAACCTTATGTTACTTTTATTTTAAAAACACTTCCAAGAATATGGAATAAGACATAGTTTCTTATGTGATGCAGCACATTTTAAAATAGTCGTACAATGTTCCACTACATCAAAATGAAAATACTCCAATAACTGTTACAAAAATGGAACAACTGAACAGGAGTGGAAAATGAACAATTTTCTCACCCTGCTCACAGTGACCACCTGCATAGTAGAGCAAAAGGAATCACTTGAAAAATGACCAGCTGTTTTGTACAGAGCGTATTTTTTCCGTGGCCACGTTGTCATAGGGACAAGGCAATTTAATCCATCAAGCCACGCGCGCCGCCGTCCGACTCAATAAATTCTATATAATCGCACACGATTTTGGTTTTATTGTTATACCAGACTGCCGGAAGAGATTAGAGAGCAATAAAAAGAAATGTTATTGTCTTTCATGTAGAAACGACTTATACTTTGTCCGATTAATTAAGAAATTAGAATAGTCTGTACTGTAACTATAGTCCTAGATAATCGATAAAGAAATTAATGTTACTAATAATATAAATGGGAATGTTTAGATGGATGGATGTTTGTTTGAAAGTATCTTCAGAACGGCTGAACGGATCTCTCTAAAATTTGGGATAGATGTAGAGCATAATCTGGAAAAACTTATAGGCTACTTAATAAGTTTTTTTTCACTAGCACTAGCTAGTTTGTTTATCATGCTTGTAGGTTCGTTTTGATTTGTTGGATCGGGTAACAATTATAAAAGTTTCGATGACTTATTTAGGCAAATATCTCGATATTTTTCATATCAACTCCTCTATAATAAAATGTGATATACATATATGGTAGGTAATATAGTACATATCTTGTATACGTTGCAGTAATCATAAAATTAAGATTGACAAAACGGTCACCGGGGATGCATCCGTAAAATACAATCCAATTCTGATCTAAGATCTTCAGTCTACCAACCACTAGGGAAACGTCAGTTATCTAGCAATCATTGTTAGCTACATATGTTACAATGTTACATCATTGTGTAATATTAAGCCTAGACGTTTAGTATAGCAATTTGTTTTCACATGTGAATTGAAAATAAAAAAAAAAACCCGTGGATACAAATAAAAAATACGTTAGTGTTAACAAAAACTTATTTAAACCTTAAAGATAAATTAAAGATATTCACGATATTATCATATTTTTTCCCCTGTTTTTTAGATTTTAGTAATATATAAATCTTCTTACTGCTACTCGCTAAGATATTTTTGGAAAAGGAATTATTGAAATCTTTTGAGTTTCAACTAAACAAACAATTAGATCTCTTCTCTTTGTATACAAGATTCTTACAAAAGCCAGATAATTTCATATATTCTGACGAATTTACACGAAGATACATTTTCCCTAGTATCCCCTCATGGTACATTGAAGCGCAGGTGCATGCCGCGTGGCGGCGCGTGGCGCACACGCTCCCGCCAGCGCGCACGTTTGATCGCACTTGCCACAATTATCTGCTGCTTGAACTCCATTTGGGGATAACGTTTGCTTTTGTTATTTTATTGTTCTTATTTATCTTGTAATTTTATAAGTTGTTTGTTTAGCATTGTGACTTTGTGATTATTAGTGACATTGATTTACCTTCCTCATTTCGTGATGTCATTTGAATCTTTATATTTTCGGGATAACTGTTTTCTTTACGATTGTACTTTCATAATTTTATCAATATCCATAACTTACTTAATTCTAAATAAGATATGGATCTTTAAATGATCAATGTAGCCGAGTCCTTTACATAATACTAAATGTATTGTACTCTACATCTACATATTTGGTTTATTTTTGTATTAGAAAGACCAGTGTCCTATTACAGAGTTATATAAACTTATCAGAGACAATTCTCACGTCAACGTTTAATCTGCACGACTAATCGGAGTGAAGGGCGTGACATTTGATATGGCGCGAATAGATTTAGTACCAGAGTCAGAGTGTACAAGGGAGGTGGCAGGACGACGCTCGATTGAGCGCTCGCACCGTGTCCCGCGACTCCCACGGGACGTACCAGTACCTACTGTCCGAAGATCAAACGATAATATTCCGTGTTCAATCGATTAACATCGTTTGTATTTTCTCACACTCCTAACATGACTATCAAGTTACTATCAGTTGATTTGATAACTTCCAATATTTAGTCAAGTAAAATTTATTTAAAGTTACTCTTCATTCTCATTTTCTTAATAAAACTAATAAAGTTTAAAATGTTTCAGTATTTCAAATTCGAGTAATTCGAGATAATCTTAGAAATTGTTTGTATAATTGGAGGATCGGCATTGTTGGATTTTATTTACTGATACCACAAATTATTTATATTGGTGTGAGATGTTGTGAAAGTCGTTGTTAGCAATAATAATTTATGCACTAAAATACTATAAATTTAAAAAGAAATCTCATTCTTTAGATATGTGCCATTAAGAAATAGCACAAATCGTAGCAAGCACTTAAATTGATTAAAAAGTGGCGAGACTTCGTAGTGCCCTACGACTACGCGTAGAGGACGGGCGTAGACGTTACGATGATGAAGGAGCAATTACATTATCATCGACTTTGCGATTGTTTTCTATGAAAAAGTAATAGCTATTTAAACTGAGCGTTTATATATTTTGCATTTTTTTTTAGCTATTGTTAAAATAGCACATCTCTGCCTAAATAACTTTTGAACAGAAAAGTATTGCCGTGATGTGCCAATTTAATGTGAAACTTTTATTTGTAAAATAACATTACTATCCATTAGAGCATGAGTGTTGTCGTAGTCTGTGCTCCCACGCAATTATTTTTCATTTAGCCCCGCGCAAGTGCATTCCCCTGAGACGTATAGATTCAAGTGTACCGACGCCCCCATAAACACAACAACGATTTGAATGTGAGAAAGTCGCACAGAACAATTTCGTTCGTGTCTACGTCGCGTCTAGGGATTTGTAATTTTCATTTTCGCACGATAAAAACGTAGGGTTTTATTACATGCTCTGATTGATGATATCAACCAACACTAAAATTATTCTACGGTTATTTATTATGTACTCGCAAATATGTAATCCTTTGAAATATTGTTTTTTCTAAGTTCTAAGGGAATTTAGTATTTTTGTAAATTATTTTTACATTTACTGTACATATTTTAGTAATTACTAGCTGTCACCCGTGACTTCGTCCGCGTGGAGAAAAAATCATAATGAGTAACCTATGTGTTATTCCAGGATATGTTCTACATCTATGCCAAATTTCAGCGAGATCGCATGTATAATATTAGTAAGATCATTTGTGTAATTCAGGTTTATGGTATGTATGTCAGATTATAAAATAGATGAAAGTTTTTTCTTTTAAACTAGCTGATATTAAACCGTACATTAGTTACGCCTATGTCGTTAAAAAGGGTAATTAGTTATTATAGATATCCATATCGCACAGGTATAGTTTTTAATAATAGTCTTCTGTAAAAGTCATAAGGAAAATACAATCCAAAATGATTCCAAAAGTACAAGTTAATATTTCGCGGCTTAGGGGAGCATAGGCGACCTGTCAAAAACTATCAGACGAAGGGAATATATGGTTATGATAACCGAAACGCTCCGCCGCCCCGCATCGACTAGGACCCATTGCTGACTAGTAATGTGTCGGCTTAGTGCGAGACCATATTAGAATATAATTATCTTCCGTGACAATAATTTGTATTAATGTAAATATTTTAAGACAAAAAAAACTCTGCTTTTAACTTAATATGACAAACATCGATCCAAGATTGTCAGATTTCATTTTAATTACTACGTAGTTATTAGAATTTGAAATGTACTTTTGTGGTCAAAATCCTGAAAAATGTAGTAAAATGAGTTTAAAACTTACAAATTTAAATAATAAAACATACAATGAATTAAATCAACTACAATAACTTACGTTGCATGTATATGATTTCTTTAGAACCAATCCAGTAACTAAGTATTTTTTACGATATTCATACTAATATTATAAATGTGAAAGTTTGGATGGATGTTTGTTATAAGGTATGTATGTCCAGAACGGCTAAACGGATTTCCATGAAATTTCGCGTAGATGAAAATCGCCTGGAAGATCACATGGGCTGCTAAATTTTTTTGGTTGTGCGTGGACGGAGTCGCGGCTGACAGCTAGTTAACAAATAATAACTTATACACGTATCATATAAACAAAAAAAAAAAACATAAAGTCAACGTGAATAGAGTGAAGCGCCCCACATTTGGATGACACAAAGCGATTCTCTCAGGCCATTTAACTTAGGAGACAAGTGCCGATATTGTGCATGCGTTAAATATATTACACTTTAGTTCCCCATCACATTTATAACTATAGCTCGCGTATCATTTAATGTAGCTACGATTATATGGACTTTGTGTTTGAGTAAATCAAATTGTACTTCGCACATCTGTTCCATTGGTTTGTGTACATATCTTTGAAATTTAAGAGTAACATTTAAATTATCAAGATAATATTCAAAATAATGATTTCTCTTACATATCTTTTTTTTAATACAATTACTATTAAAGAAATACATAAAATAATACAGGAATGAAAAAATAATAAACAAAGGGACACAAAAGCTTTCTAATGTATTTTAATTCAGGCTTATGTAATGTTATACGATGGTAAAAATCACAAACAGCTATAAGAATTAAATTACTAAACATTGTAATGTGGTACTGATATTTGGCAAATAAATATACATATAGACTAATTAAAATGAAATAAAAACGCAACGCAAGCAAGAATGTAAATAGTACGAGAATTGTTTTTTTAAAGGTTTTATATCATTTTTGCTGTTCTCTTTGTGCTTTGGACATCTTAAAGATCGCCTTATTAACAAACGACCAATCATCAATTACTATTTCTTCATTTAATATTTCGTCGTCTTCACCAAAAAAAATCTTACTAATGTTATAAATGCGAATGTTTTGATGGATGTATTTCCAGAATGGCCTAAACGATCTCGATGAAATTTGGCAGGGATGTAGAACATACTCTCGAAGAACAAATAGGTTATTTATCAAGTCTTTTTTTCAATTCTGGGTCGGAGTCGCGGGCGACAGTTAATAAATTATAAAATAAAATAAAATATAAATACTTATTCTGTAAAATAATGAGACATTTTTATACATTATCTATTTGATAAAAATAACTCTTGATATGAAAAATAGTAATTATTTCATTAATTCAAAGTTAGAAAGCGATGAATTAAAAAAATCAATACGCACGGTGAGAGAGCACTCGACTAAATGACTGCGGGCCATCTGCCGATCTGTATCGGTTATTTGTCGCGTCACGTGCCGAGATCTTGTGATAACGAGGCATTGTACCGCGGAAGCTCACAATCACGGTGATGCGTCAAAATTGATTCAAATCTGTTACATTTTTAATTGAACTACCGCTTGGGGAAGTGTCATTTGTATCTGACTCAATGATTAATCGGTTTGCTAACAAGTCACATAGAAATCATATCGATTTAATTATTTAGCGAATTTTTAAAATATAGTTCGATGACTATTGATGTATTTATAATAAAGAATGGAACAGAAAACTTTAATTTCAACTTTAAAGCAATCAAATGTTTAAAATGCAATCTTATTAAGCTGGGTTATTGGTGAGTTGATGAGTGAATAAAGAAATGTATCTGTATTAATCATGAAGCCCAGCTAGTTTCTTTATAAAAGTAAAGTTAATTGATTTAACTCAAAATTTATACTTTTGTATTGGTTTTGCTATCTCTTTGTCTAAATTTCGAAGGAAATATTTTTTAGAATAACATAATAGAAATAAACAGATAATTTGAAATAATTCTTCAACAACATTACTTCATCATGCTTAACGGGTATTTAATCTATTGATTAGTATAGATGTCTCTGACTAAATCTATATTAGAAGCTCGATTTGTGATCGCGTATTTGAGTATGATAGTAAATCGTAACTTTTTAAGTTTATAAAAGAAAAAACTAAACTATGTAAATAACATGATGTTCATATTTTGAATAATAACACTAGGGTAGCAGAACAGAGGAGGTAATGGAGCGCGCCTTGGTCACCCGCGCATCTGTTGTAGGGTTCGCATCTCTACGTCATGTCATATTGCAAACATTAAAAATTCATCGCCTGATGATGTTAAAAATATTACAAAGTGATTATTGTATGTTCACTGTTTATAAATTTTAATTGTTTTCTCATTTGTTTTAATTTAATTAGAATTATTTTAGAAAATATTAAGTTGGGTATTGTTTAACGTAACGGGTGAGTGTAACATTCGCATCGAGTGGCTCGTTGCTCACTGGTATCCCCGTAACTCTACATTCTGACCGTATAACTGCTCGTTGTGTAACATGTTACATTACACCTAGTAACGTCGGTGAGTACCCAGCTAATAGACTATCGTATATTCGTGGCTGGTATTTAACTCTCACATTTTTTTAGAATTGATGGGAAATTTTCTTATGTATGTAGCCCCGCAATTTAATATAGAGATAGTAAGGAACCTGTCTAACTCTACATTTGCCTTTGTCAGCAACAGTGTCGATTCCAATTGCGACAAATATTAAATTGGCAATACCGCTAACATTAATTTGTAACCAGCTAAAAAATAATTTATTAATTTGTCAACAGTCGACAAAGTCCACATAAAACGCGATGAGTTTCGATGACACACCTGTCGAGCTAAATGTCAGCCTATTACCGACATACGGACTGAATAAACCGCGCATTCATCTCTTTATTATGATGTGTTAATCCTGGATTATCAGCAAATGTTAACACATGTTACCAGTTAGTAAAAAAATTAACAGCCATTCAAAACGACACATCTACCGTTTTCATGCTAATCGAAAATCAACTGTAATGTAATGAGTTTAGTTAGAATTTTGAATGTAGGTATAAAAGTGCCTCAATTGGGTGGATTATTGAAGGGTAGCTAATATTATTCCGGGGCGTTCGGTGTTGCCTTTTCATCCGCTAAGTATAAACAGGGGGGTGTGCCCGTGTTTGCCTGCGCTCGACCGACGTCGACGATTGATTAACTTTGTATTACTTGCTAACTAACTTGATTGCAATAAAAATATTGAAGATCTGTTACTTTTACATTGATATTGAATAAAAATATTTAAGTATTTAAGGAATATTCGAGTAAACCATTTTATATTACGTAATCTGTTGTCGAGGGAATTATTAATTTTAGCGATTTAAGGATTGCTTTTTGGAACAATATCTTTGGGAAATTCGGTACGCTAGTGCTTAGTAACATTTGCTATAATTAAGGAATGAAGTTATAAAAACTGGATACTTGAACTCTAAACAAATGTCGGAATATAAGCGCATTTTGTAGCCATTGATTTTAGCTTATTCGTGTTAATTTGTTATTATACAAATTTTATTTTCTAGCCAGCTTTATGACAAAGAATTCTTTTAAATATAAAAGAAATATCTCTCAAAGTTTACTATAATCTATATAAAAATAGAAAAACCAAAAGATGTTCTTTTTTTAAATATAAATATCGATATATTATGATATGTTTGTAGTGTATAAAGTGTCGGGGTTGATGTTTGTCGTGGAGGCAAGGTAGAGGCAGAGGCAGAGGATCAAAGCGACGTAACCGGCCGCGTCGGCCCCGAGCGAGCCGTGCCTGCGTCAATATTTGCCCGCCACGGCCCGGCTAATGAATACAATTAGATCATTCCGCAAGGCCTCACGTTTTTCGTACGCCTCGCAGCGTCGCCTTCTGATGTGTTGACGAGACACCGCTTTTATACCTTTATGTGTCAATCTATGTACATTTTGTGCATAGTTGCTTGCCATCGCGACCTTATCTGCGTAAAGGATGAATTTAAAGAAATCTAAAAAGTTAGAATGTCAATTTTGTCAACTGCTGAAGGATAATCTTTTCTCCATACTAGCTTTTATACTCAAATTTTCACCTTTCTTAATGATCGTTTACTTAGTAACAGAATATTAAAAAAGTGGTAGAAATATAGTCTGTGGCAGATCTGTCTGCGACTAGAGCGCCAAGAGCCATCGAATACATTAGCCAGCTTGGTGTTTGCTCTGCGCACAGCAGCGCCACATGGCGTCGCGTTTGTTTATTTTAATACTCAAGCATTGTTGATCGCCATGTTTGTTTAGGGAACTGTATTAAACTACCCTCGTGGATTTGTTTAAGGTAGACGTCAGACGTGCCGCGGGATTTAATCTTTTGGTCAAACTGTTTCTACGTATTTTTCTTTTCTTTAGTTTCGATTTGTTTGTACTGTTACTGTTATAACAATTGTTGTTAACATTTGTAGATATGTATATTACAACATTTCATCGATCATAATCTTAAATATTTATGTTTGATGATGTATAGAGAAGTTTACAGAGAAATCTATTCAGAATCGTGATTCTGAGATATGGTTGTAAATATTCAAAAAAATATAAACTGAAAATTTTATTTGTTTGTTCGTAATTCAAAATTATACCTTCCTTGCACATTTCTGTTGTAATAAATTAGAAACTCTTTGTACTTGGCACACGTGTTGACTGATTCCATTACACAATATTGAATGTTTACAAGGAAATAAATAAGTCTCTATTTTAACGCTTTCACTATGTGTACATCATCAACGATATTTTTATAAGCTTCAGCATGCTTATTCGTTTGTATATTTTGAATCAATTTAAGATACAAAATCTGGATGACCGAGCTTTGCTCGGTATTTTTTTTTAATTGTGTTTTTTGGAAATTATATTTAAGTACGAATTACAATAAAATGATGAAATATGAATAATATTTTTCGATCTTACCGATAGAAAATGAATGATTCCTAACTAGATCGATTTATCGCCCCCGAAATCCCCTATATACTAAATTTTATGAAAATCGTTGGAGCCGATTCCGAGATTCCAATTATATATATACAAGAATTGCTCATTTAAAGATATAAGATAAGTAAGTCTCTTCATGGTATACAGTTTACTGATCTCTGAGTTAGGTAATTCTTTGAAAAGTAAGGTAAGATCTTTGAAAAGGTAATATGTACATTCATAGAGAATCGGATCTCTTGACGGTTCTCAACGATTACACATGTCATAAAATATAAAATCAAAATTTAATTCCTTTTATTAATCATTATTCAGAATTTCATATCAATTAACAAATTAAACTAATGTTGAAACCCCAAACATTAACAATCAATGTAAAATGATCATATCTTTGATATTAATCAATTAGAAAAGGTCCTTTAGTTAAAGCGATTTAGTAGGGAGTGTAGGTCAGAGGTGGCATCTGCAGAGCGTGTGCATCTCTTGGTTAATTACATTTGTCGCTACCCCTAACCTCTCCACCCCCGCCCGCCTCCGCGACACCCCGCTCACTTCGCCCGCCCAATTCGGTTCATTTGCAAAGTGCATTTCGATGCTGCGCTCGATTGTTCCGACCCCGGACTTAATTGCCCGATGCCGGCCCGTTATTTATTATTGACATTCGCTTGTATATTTACCGGTGTTTATCGAGCGCCATTCATTTGGCGATTCGACTAAAATAGATCGTTAAATCTGCACGGCATCGGGCCGCTCGTAAAAATGGAACCGCAACTGTTTAAGTACCCGATCGAATGTCGAATTGTTAAATTGTTTTAATGGATATCTCTTGGGTAATGTAATATTAGGCGTGAGGATCATTTATCTTTAACTCGATCTTTATCTGAATATCTATTAGGTTAGTTTTGAAATGTTAGTTCAGTTGCTTGTATAAACTTAACATAGCACACTGCGTTATAAAATTAATCAGTAAATTTTTAAGACGATTTCGAACAAATTCCAGATTTTTAGTCTTTGATGTTCCCAGCTTAAAATCTATATTTATATTTGCTCTTAGAGCACGCACCGGATACGATAAACATCGGCAAGGAATTCTTCCATACAAATCGGCAAATTGTTTGCGTCGGCCGCACGCTCGGTAGCATCGTATCGCTCATTTGTATTGGTTCTGCATTATTTGCTTGTTTGCGAATGGTCCGTACGATGTTGTGCTTTGATTTTTTCCAATTCGGATATAATGCGGCGAGCGTGCCCCGAGGCTATCTACTTGTGGCAATCAGTGGAGATGTACCGTTCGTTAGACGCGACGCTTGCCTACACTGGGCACGTACGTGGACCTCTCGAACAGGTACCCGAAGTCACTGATTTTCTTTTAGATTCCAAGTTTAGAAATCTTTACTCGTTCTAATTGTATTGATTGTGTTGTAAGAAGCAATCGTTTATGATATTTAGGGTTTGTAAAACATGTTTATTGCTCAGCCTATAAAAGTGCATTTTTATATAATAGAACTACTATTTAAATGTAAACAAGTGAAAGAGATATATTGGAGATAATAAATTAGTAATAAAGCTTACATAAAGTAGTTAATAGTAAGACTATCAGTCTGTTTTTAGTGACTTTAAGCGTGTATCCCACTCGTTTTGTTTTATGAAACGATAGTGGTAGAATCGATGGATACATATACCCATTGCTACGACTAAGCAATTTCACAGTTGAATTACCAGTTAAAAAGGATATTACAGACATAATTATTAAAATAATTTATTTATAACCTTGCCGTTATATGGTCTGGAGTATTAGATGTCAGCGATATGCTAATATATGTCATGTACACGTGTGTGATCCAGTAACGACTTGACACGGCGAATGTGATAAATGTCAGCGCAGCAGCGTGCAGCGGCCAGATGTGCAATGCGGCACTGCTCGCTGCCCGCTGCCCACGCGCACGTTCCACTCAATGTCAATTGTCTAATTACATTTAATTGCTTATTATATTTATTTAAGGACAAATTTATTTTGCATCCTCATTATAGTGATGAATACGACTACACAAATGTAAAAAGTACAACATAGAAAAAAAATTGGCATGTCTGTATGTAAAATTGAAAAAAAAATCAATTAGTCACATAATGTATTTGCGTAGCTGATAACGAAAACCAGTTTTTAAATTTTTGACCGTCTGTATGTCTATTCGCAAGGCCGCATTCGCTACACCTCCGGAATTGATGGACCAATTTTGACAAGCCTTGGATTGGAAGATAGTTGATGCATCCGGGCATACTTTTTTAATCCGCAATATATAATAATAATATAAATAACATTATAAAAGTGATGCACTTGACATTCGTCTTAAACATATGTTATCTTTTCTTTTACATTAATTATAAATGTTTACGTAAGAATAACTACATTTTATTGACGTCAAACATTGTCGTTCAATGTAAACTATGCCAAATATTTTACAACTTTAGCTTTTGTTGACGTATTGCTCTGTAGTACAATATAACATTCTAATTGTCTCTAGAATTACTGAAGTTCATTACCGCTTGTCTCGATCATTGCCAAGGCGAGTACGTGGGCTCGCGGGTGATATATTCTTGATGGATATTACTTCGTCATGCGGATTTATAGTCGGTTGCTAAAAAAGTTCGTTCAAAAATAGATATGATCAAGGGTAACTGACCTACCTATGGGTAGAAGATAAAATTGTGTATGTGAATAGTAAATAAATTGCACATATCCCCTGAAATTTGGTTAAAAACACGTGAAAATGTTGAAAACTAAATAGCACATTTAAAAAGTAAAACATAAAGAGTAGAGTTCGAATGTGAAAAAGTATAAAAGCGGGCAAACATCATCAGAGCACAATGGGTTGTGCAAACAGTGCACGCAGTATGATTGTGCCGGCGGCGGGTCGCGACGGGCCGCGCGGACCTCGCGTTTTTTACTCCAACGTCGCCCAATCAGCGCCAGTGGCAGTTGCAATTATCCGCCGTGACAAATCGAATTACGATCAATTCGGATTTGCGCGCATCCGTACGAATATAAAACGGTTTGCATTAAAATTTGTCGTCCGATGCACGGGATGCCTTCCCATTAGTCGGCTTGTGCGCTAACTTTGTTAGCACTACGTCCCGCTCTCTCTATCAATGTAACGTTTTCATTAACCCCAACACTTTTCATATTATTTTTCGTTTAGTTCACTGTTTATTGACCATTACAATATTGGAGGAATTTTCGTTAACTAAGTTACTCTTTATTGTAATGTAATCATAGTCAATTTATAATCCTTTCTTTTAAATAACCCTTTAGGGAACTCAATGATCACCAAAAGTAAATTTGAAATATTGTCAACAATCCTGCAATACTTGTAACCGGTGATAACTTGTATCAATATTATAATCAAAAGGCTTCTTGTTCTATAAAAGAATATCACATTTAATGTCAGTATTACCTTATTCTATACGATTCGAGTATCTTTCGGAAAGCTGTAACATAAAGTTGGCATGTCGCAGCAGAGAGGCGCTTACGTTAATATCACGAGATAGTTGCATAGTGACGTCTGATTTGCAAGATAATTAATTTAATAATAAAATGTGATTTAAGGATGATAAATACATGTATTTGTACTCAAGCACTATTAGAATAATTTGCTAAGATTACAATCATGAAGCAAGAGTTTTAATTAAGCGTTCTCTTTGAGACATGATTTATATACACATTAAAATATTTAAAACTAGGTTAATAACTGACCATTAGGTATATCCGGGTATAAGGGACTACCTCTGTGTATATTATATTTAAAAAAAATGTCTTTGTTTAGTAACTTTTACATTAATTTCAAAAAATAAATGCTCTATCAATTGTTGGTATTTTTCAGGTATGGTTCCAGAACAGACGGGCAAAGTTTCGTAAGCAGGAGCGTTTGGCACAGCAGAAGGCGGGCGAGGCACCAGTGAAGGCGGAGGGCAAGCGAGACAAGCCTGGCTCCCCAGCCTCCCCGCAGCACACCCCGCCTGCACCACAACCAACGCACCATACTCTGCCACATCTGTCGCCGCCTGACCTAAAACCTATCACCTCTGCAGGTACATATTGTTTCTTACCTGCTTTTAAGAAGAAAGAATATTTTTTACTGAAAGGCAGGCAACGTTTCTGCAGTTTGGTTGTTATTACCGGTGACCATGGCTGACCTGCTCATTTTTGCTTGTCTGGTAAAAAGAAAAGCTAATTAGATAGTCCTTGTTAGCTCGCAAAGCAAAGTTCTCCCTCAAAGCCGCAAGATTGCAGCCGAAATCATTTTAGACGACTTACGGCCTTTTGAATGGTTTTTGTTTGCGGAGATCTTAGCAGGTCAGGTAGACCTATCTCTCTACATTTATTTGGGTGTTTATTTAAAAGAGAATGGGAAACACAGTGGCTCCCTAAGCTTTTCGGTTTTACTGAATAAAAACTACGTTCGACTACGTGAAGACTCTATATTAGAAATTTATTAGATGGTCATATCATTATTAAATATTTAATTAGGTTTGTAATGGTTTAAAATTTGGAAGAGTAATGCGAGAACAAGCATTGTTGGCATGAACAATGAGGCGATGACATCTCTACCACCTGTCATGTTCTGTTTTATATTAATGAAAATTATAATCCAATTAATACTATGATTAGATTCGTAGTTATTTTAAAAACCTACTAGTTTTTTTTCTTGCATTCAAATATGTAATTCGGCAGTATTCTAAGATTTTTCTTTAAATAGATTAATTTCAGAAGTCAAAATAAATAATTCTTACAGCATATCTCTTTGTTTTAACTAGACGAATCTGTCAAAGTCTGACAACCGCATACTTTGTTTCTTTTGTTTGTGCGCCACGGACCATTAATAATTGTCAAGAAAATCTATTCCCATGAAATTGTTAACAATTGTAAGCAATCAAACCGTATTTAAAAGCAAAACTACCAAGAAGTTAAAACGAAATAAACAATTTTTTTTGTAGGAGAAGGAGCATCATATATAAAATGGGCACCGGATTGCTTAATGTTAATTGATCCAAAGCCCATGAGGATCCGTAAGATTAGAGCAACAGCAAATGCGTTGCCAGTCTTTAAGACTTAAAAATAAATTAAATGTTAAAGGCATTCAATTATAATCCAAGAGTGTATTTTTAATTCTTAGGATGGGCTAATTTTTCTTTTAGTTTGTGAGTTTTAAACATCGAAAAACTTAAAATGTTTAACTGAAAAACAACATTATACTCTTACCTTATCTCGAAGGTTTAGGTGCTAAAGATCAAAATAAATGAATAGACAATAAAACAAACAAAGACATTAACAGGAAACAGTTTGAAAAGTTCGGTTATATATTACTTTAAAATAAAATCGTTTAAATGAATTTATAAACACTACAAGATGCTTAGCGAATCATAGCGCCAATCGGCCTACGTAAAAATAGTTTGAGAACATGTGAAAGAAACGGCATTAGTTTAATATTTTTGTGTTTCGAGTGTTATTTAGTGGCGTACGGACACACGGAGAGAGCGTGAAATAATATTTATTTTTGCTTCAGTATTTTGGCATCGCGCGGTCCGCGGTGGATGAAATGAAATGATGGTTTTTCACACCGCATATGGCTTCCAGTGTAAACAGCGTTTGATAACACGATTAGATTTTAATATTTAATTTAATTATGTGGTTACTATTTGGAATGTTGTAATAACTATTTTAAATCACTATCCATCTCGTATCGCAATACGTTACCGTTAAAATTTGTATACGATTTGGTAACCGAAAAAGAGATGAAAGAAGAAAGTGGGAGTAGGCAAACATTTTCACGTTAAAATGATATGGAATAATCCTACTTTGGTACATTGCATCACATTCAATGTTATTACAAAAACATCGCATTGAAAAAATCTTCTATTACAATAAACTATTTCAATGTAAAAATAGACACTAAATAAACAATTCTTTTCATCCTAAGAACAACCCAATGAATCACATTTGTATTATTTCACATCACTGACGTTGTGACGTCAGTATAACATCATTGTATATTTTTAGACGCGATATCTTCTAAATCTTGACGTAATTGTATTGAACATCGAATATCTTAGTGACTCACTGTGTTCAGATCGGTGGCAAATCTCCTCGAGGCGCGTGGGCGGGCGCAACAAGGCTGTTTTCGTCAAACTTAATTTGTCTCCCGCAAATAGATTTTAAATATAGCAACTACTTCAGATACGTGTGCATACAATTCCGCGTAATATTGGCGTAAAACAATTCAGGTCAAGTACGGGAAGCTTTCTTTGAAACATCCTTGTGGTTACGATCTGTGCCGTCGAAATTTTTTAATTATTTTATGAATTACCGTCCTAGCTTGTTAAGCTATAGATTCCAAAACTATAATTATGTTAGTGTTTTAAATATTTTTGTAAAAAATAGTTTTGTAACAAAGATCCGTAAAAACACAAAACAATTGATAAAAAAAAATAATTAAAAAACTCCATTTTGCATGAAACCGACATCTCAACTTTTAAATAAATAAATAAAAAAAATAATATTATAAAAGCTCTCAAACTTAAAAAACTTTTTGAAATCATCTTTACTTTCGATTCAAGTTTTAGAAACACATGTATGTTTATAATTTTATATCTTATTAATTACACATATACTACATTTAAAACACTTTTAATTCTTAGACGACATCAACATAAATATTTAGGTATATCGCTTCTAAAATAGATCTAAACTAAACAATGAGGCCAAGATCATAAGAAGGCCAAACCTTGATCAAAACAGTACATTCTAGTAGAAAAGTATCAAATACAAAAAATATCTTACGTTTCTGTTAAATATTTTTTTTTATTCTAAATATAATTTGTTATTATATAATGTCAAACTAATTTATTTATAAGTAACAAATAATAATTTTTCTGTTATTAAGAAATTAAATATAAATTTTACTAAGTATATATTTTTAACTTTCAACAATCCTTATATATCAAATACTTACTGCGTTTTCAAATATATTGTTAAAAATATGTAAAGAATCTACTTCTTATGTATTGTATTGGATTATGATGAATTGTTAAGTAGAGTACAGATGAGTGCTGTGGTTGTGAGAGACACCGAGATAGGATAATGCGGCCTTGCGGTGCTAGTAATAACATTAGGCTCCGCCACCGGCGCCGCCAGATTTTCACATCGGCTCATTTGCGCTAATTGTGCGCGTGATTGTCACTCAGGCTTGAATAAACAACGGCGCTGCGCGGCAAGGATTAGGTGATTAGCACTAATTGCGTTACCACGATCATTTCCGCGTACAGCCGTCAGAGTGCGCTCCGATTTCATATTCAGAATTGAACGTAGAGCTTTCGGTCGAGCTTAATGCGGAAATTTATTACGGCCGAGCTTATTTGGCAGCGCGCACACGTTCCGTGTCGTAATTAGGAAATTAAACATTTGAAAAATTTGTTCACCTAACATTGCTTGCACTCTCTGGTATATTCTTCCATTTTTGTATATGCAGTAATGATTGTAACCGAAACAGAATAATTACACATAGCGGACTTTCATTTGACGCGATGAACGTCGGTGACGGATTATCTATTCTCCTATATTTTTTTTCTTTTATCTATTTCAATCATAACATTATAGCAGCCACATTTTTCAGTAGCTATTACTCATTTTTGAATTATAAAATCTACCAAGGAGTAAGATTTATCAGCATGAAATCATCAGAACAATTTTAGAAGCGCGAAAAGAAACAATATGTTTGTTTTAAACATTTATAACTACAGTTACGTTTGGCATTTCAATAATACTTTCTTGTATTACAGCGAACAAACTCTGCGATGAGCTAAACGGTGTGGGCAGCGGGGGAGGTGGGATGCCACCAGTTAGCAGCGCCGGCGGCAAGTGGGCCGGCGGCTGCGGCCTACTGCGACAGCCCTCCGGCTTCCCACTGCTAGGTGTCGCGCCCCCAAACTACCTACTCTCTGACCACCTCGGCACTCTAGCCAAAACGAACAACCATCTTTTCTAATGGACTGTACCACGCGATGACGCCGACCTTACCACTGAAGATACACTGAACGCGTACTACTCGTCCTTGTATTTTATGTGACGGCAGTGAATCAGTGTCGCAAAATGTGCAAGATTTACAGCCTTTTTGAATGGACTGTACAAGCTATTACTTGTAATGAGGACGATTACAAAGGTCGATACACTGAAGTACAGTTGTAATCAAAAGTGAATTCACCACGGAGCTGTTTCGCTAGTTATTCGTGTGTGTACTTTAAGTGACATTGTTATGTGAACTTTAAAAGTGATTTACAAATGTGTAGCAAATATGTAAATTGGACTAATATGGGACATTAGTAATAAAACGACCGTGTCCATTATAAGTAGTGAATGCAATATAAAACATTGCAAAGTAGTGTATTAATACACTTAGTAATTATTTTAATTGAATGGCTGAATTACCACTTGTTAAAAATATAAAATAATTTAGGTGATACTATTTAAAATATAAAGTGACATTCCAAAAATATTTAAAATTATATATTGACTTTATGATTTTGATAAACATTTTTTAAATGTAGTTGAAGGTAAAGCTTACTAAATAAATTGTTGATAAATATTCCTTTTAATGTACTGAAATAAGAATTTGTATGATAATTAACAATGTACATAAACTACGTCGATATACGAATTGACGAGCGTTAAAACAAACGAAGAGTTACCAAGACTTCTGACGCAATAAGATGGTTAAAGTGGCTCGTATTTGATCGGAAGGAGGATCTTCTAATGGTAACTGCGTCAAGGAAAAAATGATGTTTAAAATCCAATAAATACTTTTTTTTGTTTTTGTTTTAAGCTTTATCGTGTTGAGGAAATAAAATGCTACGTCCAGTAACATTAAAAGGCTGATGAAGATTTGAAAGAACATTCCTTTATGGAGATAATTATAATTTATTGCAATTTTTTTTACATTCCGATGTATTTTAATTTTTTATTTATTTAATGGCACCAAAAATATCTAGTCAGTTATGTGTGTTTACCAATATTATATGATTTTAGTTTTATTTGAAGGAAAAATATTTATTATGTTAGAATGAAGTTGGAAATTGTTGTAAATATGTGTAATATAACACATTGTACATATGTATTATTTGTCATAGTATCGTAACTTGAGTGTAACATTCTTGGTGAGTGGAGGGTGTTTTAATAAAGAACCTACTGAACGATTTTGGTTTTTTTTACTCTACTTTCTTAATTGATCGAGTAGAGAATACTGATAAACTTTACTTGAATTTACTTACTATATAATTTTATTACAGTGTGCAGCAAGTACTAGGTTTTTCTTCTTCAAGTGCCTCTTCAGTCTTGAAGGTTGGCCGCTTGGAATATTTGGTTCTGTCAAGTGCAAGGCGAAGCAGTTCCTCCACTGACTTAGTCCCCGTCCTAATATTACGTAGCCAAAAGTAGATAACTAGTTGAGCTTAAATTATTAGGTCTTTCCGCAAAATTTACAGAGTGTTTTATATTTTTTTGACAATTATTTATCTTAAACATTTTTTACATCGGTTATTGAAGTGTATATTAACTTCCAAAATAGAACGGCAATAATAAATTACTTCCATTACCGCTAGCCTTTAGAAGTCTAGAGTCGTAAAATCCAATTACAATGTCGCATGATGCAACATTGAGGAAATTTAAATTTAGCGAATGGTTGATATTTCCCAAAGTAAAAAAAAAGAAAATTTTGTAATATTACAAATCGAAAATTTATAAGAAAACTAAATTATAAACAATTTTTACAACCTTTTAAACATCAATATTCGTAGAAGAGCTACGCATGTGTAGAACTTCAAAAAAGGCTATTGGTATAATTCCTATAGCAGTCGTTTAATATTTTCCTACGAAAACATTTTAACGACTACGAGTTGTTGAAATCATCTACAGATCATGTTTAAACACGGGAAATGGTTAATGTAGCCCGCACCGTAGCCCGTAGCATCTGTAAACACTGTTCCTAAATTTGGGCGTTATGAAAATTTGATTTACTAATATATCGATGAGTCACAATACGCCAATGCAAAACATGCGCGGGAGATGACGACCAATGTTCTTCGACTGCCACGTACCTATTGCCTGATTATATACTATTTTTATACTCGACTAACATCAAATGCGGCAGTCGTAAAATAAATGACCACTTTATCTATTTTTATAAGTAAGAAATCTAATTTTGTACGTGATTTTTATTTCTTTCGTCCAGTCCAACTTACATCATATCATGCAGTAAAATAAAGGTGTAGCTTTAATATGAAGAATATCGTAAATAGTATGAAATTACTGTGGTATTATAAAACTTACAGACTCATGTTCTAATTATTATTAATATTTATAACATAGTATTTATAGTAGATATTTAGACATTGAACTTGCACACGCCGTGCATTATATGAACAGAAATATCTCTTACATTAAAATGTCCAGGCTGTTTTGATTTATTGAAAAATATGTACCGTTGGCATTCATATTCTCGCCATGTTTTATTCATCTAGATGACCAAAATGGTATATGGCTTATAGCAAAGCATAAGTTAAGGTATTTCTATTAATAGTTTAATAGATTTTTTTATATTTAAAAAGTTAAAGCAACAACAACAAAAGTCAACAAATGTAAAACTAATTGGTCAATACATTCTACCAATCCTAAGTTAATATTCTCAAAACTTTCTCAATTCACGCAATGCGGGACATGAAAGTACGTTAATCGTTATTATTATAATCACATCTTTGACTAAATATAAGGTAAATAAATTTAAAAATAATGTATGTCACCTTCCCTTCAGTAAAGTGTGAATATTGGCGACAATGAAATATCATCGGGATCTGAGAGAGGTCGGTGGGCGGCGCGGGGAGATCGGACGCAAGGATGCCGACACAGTCTGTGGGATAACAAAAGCTTCTACCATATATTATCTGAATTATATTCAAATTGCAGCTAGTTTCTACTGCCGCAATCACTGACACGACAATCTCTCTCCTCCTTGTCTTCAAATAAAATAAATTCCAGCTTGATACCTTCACGCGTGTTTGAGAAAAAAAATCTTGACAGACGGACGGACAACAAAGTGATCCTATAAGGGTTCGGGTTGTCCCATGAGGTACGTAACCCTAAAAAGATAGTATGTTTTTTATACTTACGTTGGTCCGTAAGAACAGTTGGGCCATTGCCTTCGTCGTGTGAGAATATGTATCATAGGGATGACAGTTGCGTGGGTAAAGTTGTCAGTTGTGAAATCATCGTTATGACAAAAAATTACGAGCAAATTTTGTCACTTTGTTCATCATCGGTGAAATATTTGTGCATGCATTTAACGATACGGATTCGATTCCTGTTCAAATTTAGTTTGAATAAATGTAGGCATTTTATAGATATAATTTGCGTTCAATCTTCTACAAAATCTTACATTTTACATTATCATAGAGTCATTTGTTCTAGATATTATAGAAATCCTGTTAATTTAATTTAAGTTAAGTTTTTTTAATTTTACGTGAGTTGCGATAACCTAAATAAACGCGAATATAAGAAATGAATAAAAAACTTAGTAGCTTATAAAATCACTTCCTATGATAAACATTTTATGCGTCTTATTGGCGTCATCATAATTTTATTTCTTGATATTTTATTTACCAATTCGTATCCGGTGTCGATCAAATTTCCTAATAAAGAAAGCTAATCATAAAATATTAAAAGAATTTACCGTGGTTAGATGAGGGGAAGGATGGGAAGAGAAAATATTCTCTGTCTGTGCATACCCTCCTCCAATGATTAAAGCAAGGCAACGCATCTTTAATTGAGGATGTCTATGGGCAACTGTCAGGTGGCTCATCGCTAGTTTGCCACCATAAAATAAAAATAAAATCCTAGAACGAAGATATAAACTAGTAATGTATACATGCAATAATGCGAGATGCAAAATACACAAACTAGATTAACGTTTAAATGTCCTATAAACTAAAATACGAATTATGTTTATAGCTAAAACCTCTTAATTTTTATAGAGACCGATGATTACACTAACATTCCTTTTGATGTAACAAAAATATCTCTTCAAAGTAAATTCGTGAAAACTGCATCAGAACATAAACATTACAGTAATAAATATAGCAATATACATCTCTATTTTTAGCAAAAATTAATATCGATCATAAATAGAATCAATATAAGACCATTTCATCGTATTTTCCTCGAAGTTGTAAAGATCCATAAACAAAGAAATTCGTTAGAACAAAAGAGACAAATACGTGTCTTGGTTTTTTATTAGAATGAAGGTCGGTCACTTTCTTTGAAGAATGTCTATAGAATAACTTCAAATAAGGCTGTTGAGTCAGAAGCTTATTTTGTAACGCTTCGGTCAGCCGTACGGTGGCGCGATGACTGCGTGAGAGTTTTCCAGAAGGGCGCAGCCTGCGCGCGCTCTCTATAAATACGTGGTCCCGAAATTCAGGAGTTCAGTCTAGCTCTGCTATCCGTGCCGGAATCATCCCTCGCAAGACACACACACATCACACAACATGTCTCTGGAACGTCAAGTCCGTGCCAAGGTTAGAACATTTAAAAATATCACGTTTCTATCTACATACACAAAAATATTTAGTAACTCTATGTGACTGTAAAAATATAGTAGTTTACTCATAAAAAATGTAATTCCAGCTCGCTTCCAAGCGCAATCCTGAGCAGGAGAAGGAGGCCCAGGAGTGGATCGAAGGCGTCTTAGGCGCCAAATTCCCCCCTGGTGAATTGTTCGAGGATGTCCTTAAGGACGGTACCGTCCTCTGCCAGCTCATCAACAAGCTGAAGCCCGGCTCCGTCGCCAAGATCAACACATCCGGTGGACAGTTCAAAATGATGGAGAACATCACAAAGTATGTACTTAAATTATTTGTTCATATTTACATTAAAATAGTTTGACGTAAAGACTAGCATTCACACGTCTTAAATTTAGTACTTACTCTTATACTTTCGCAGCTTTACTTTTTAAGCCGTAACTTTAATAAAATTATAAAATAATATTATTTTTTAACAATAGGCGCAGGCCGTGTTTACTAAGTATCTAATGAAATGTAATTTGCAGCTTCCAAGCAGCGATCAAAGCGTACGGCGTACCTGACATAGACGTATTCCAGACAGTGGACCTCTGGGAGAAGAAAGACATCGCTCAAGTCGTCAGCACACTCTTTGCCCTCGGCCGTGAGGTAAAAAATACATTTATAATTTATTGGTATTACCGTAATTTAGAAGTCATAGTACAAGTACATAAGTATTTAGTGAAGATGAACATATAAGGAAACGATTAGTAAAATTCCTCTAATTATCTATGTTTGTGCAGTACTCTTATTACCTTATAAAGGAGTTGTCGGACGCCTCTAATTATAACAAAACTACGAAGCGGCGTTCTTCTCGCTCGTACATTATAAACATGTACAGAAATAACGATTAGTGTTGCTGAAACAACGTGTATATGTTTGCTTTATAACACACCTACGTTACGATGTGATATTTTTGAATCTATGCCAAGTTCAACGATATTTTACGATTTTTGTACAATGTTACCTCACAGTCACAAATAACCAAAGAGGTTGTGTTGCGTAATATTAAAGTTTTTCTTTTGTTTATAGACATACAGGCACCCAGAATGGAACGGCCCCTACCTCGGCCCCAAGCCCGCTGTGGAGTGCAAGCGTGATTTCTCCGAAGAGGTCCTAAAGGCTGGCCAGACGGTGATCGGTCTCCAGGCTGGATCCAACAAGGGCGCGACCCAAGCCGGACAGAACCTCGGAGCTGGTCGCAAGATCCTGCTCGGCAAGTGAGCACGTCGCAAATACATCGCGAAAAGTGATATTATTTATAAGATTTTTTGTACAAAACTGAGTGTTATGGACGCTATTGTAAGGATGACATTCTTCGTGAAGATTTTGTAATCATGCGTGATGTAGGACTACCTACAATGGATGAAATTGGACCTTAAAACCCTGTACCTAATGTACATTATACATTGTTCCATGTAGCGCCAAGTTGGTTTTGTGTATAGTTAATAAGTCTTATATTATTTATTTAAATCCTTTTGATTATAAGTCGTTTTATTATTTCTTTTATAATAAATTACGATCTTATATTTTTATACCTCCTTTCATTTATAAAAAAATAAATATAAAACATATTTTTGTAACTTGTATTTTATTCCTAATTATTTAAGAAACTTTGTTTTTACCTTTTAAAGCTATAATATCCTACTGCAAGTATTGGCAGAGAACAAAATAGTCACAAATTTTATTTTATTTATACGTCTAAAATGTTGAGTAAAAAAAAATTTAACAGTATTATAAATTTTGTTTTGAGCAACGTTGAAGACGAATAAATAAAACACAATAAACACAGGATTTGACAACAATTGGTTAATTAAATATACATAATTCACCCGGTCATTAAAGCGGCTATTCACATAAATATATAAATTTTTTCGTATCTATAAATAGTGTGCAAAATGAATACTTAAAGTAAATTAGGAAATAGATTGTACCTATAAGTAATCATTGACAGTTCTTCACACGTTCTTCGTTATTCGCTACATGAGAAACTAAAACATAAATTGCTTCGCACTGGTTAACAGGAATTAAAGGTATGTTTTAGGCAATGATACGAGTACGTGTTGAAAATTTAACATATTAATTTTTACTAAATTAAAATTCTACGTTATACAACAATGTAAGTAAATTAACGATGACTTGAACATGTAGGAACAAATTTATGATCATCATCTCCCTCGCCTTATTACACTCTACTGGGTTCGGCATGAGGTTTTATAAACCTTAATGTTTTGACTTAATTTTTCCGGTCGGCCGCCGGCCTGCGTCAACACTACTTGGGCGAGAATTAAAATGAAAGTTAAAAACCTTATCTTTTGTAAAAAGACAAGATGTGTGCTAGATATTACTAAGGGTTCCTTCTTTGGAATTATGTTGTCTACCGTACTACATTATGAAAAAGATAAGAAGCATAGTTTTTTATTAAATAAACCAATGCTTGACCACAAAGCCACTCGGTAATAAGTGGCTACGTAATCGAAGGATGGTGCACACTAGATTTCAAAACAGGTAACCGAATCTACATTGAGACATGAAGACCACCATTTCTTGCACGAAATGTGATTTTTCGGCAAAATACTGGTCGAAAATATGTCAGGTGAGAAGTACAAGTTTCCGTACTCGAAATTTCGTCGAAAATACGTTTATTCATTCATTTCTTTCTCTAAAGGAAGAGTTTTTAATTACAGATTATTGTTTCATTAGAGCTATTTTAAGCTTTTTTAAAAGCTCGGCTAACTGCTACTACTAGCTCCATCTTTTGGTAGACTGTAGAAGCATAAAAGATTTGTCAAAATGTAGTTCTGGAAGTATGAGAAAGATGGTAGTTTATTGCAGTGAAATTTCTTAATAGAAATTTTTGCCACGAAAAAGCGTAACGGCCGCATGGAAATACTTTTTATTAATTCGTAGACACCCTCCTGATTTATTGATTTTTTGTTTTCATTTACTTATTGGAAGAAGTAATTGTAAATGTTATATTTTTGGTTTTAACTTCTGTAAATATTGTTAATTCTGATATCGATGCTGTGTTTTTTTTGTGGTGATATTATTAATTGACGACGTCTTAACAAATTTCCAATTAATGAAATCTAGATTAACGCATTTTTAAAAAAAAGTGTCAGCATAATTCAAAAAAGTACCGAATACCTAAAAACATATTCAATCGGATTTTATTATCATTATTAGAATAAAAATACAAGTTAATAAATATTTAAAATAATAAGTTATGATGCAATAATATAAAACATTTATTTTATTTATACAGCACTTTAAATAAAGTAAACGTAAGTTTTTAAATATTTATTTGTTCTAATTTTTATCTACGGAATTATGTAACTAATCTTGATTCAATTCTTTTATTTTAGTCTTAAAAGAGAAAATCTGGACGACGTTTTTTCTTGGCTACCAAAATAATTTTAGACATTCTTGGTACATATGTACGTATTTGTTAGCAAATAGGTTATAACGCCCGCCATCTGGCGACCGTAATAGTCTCGAATCCCAGGGTTAACGGCTAACGAAAATAACGAGCAACGAAAATAACGACCAACCGGACGCCGTTATTATTTGCACACGAACGTTTCCCAGAACCGTGTAACGCCGTTAAGCGAATCTTCAAACTAGGTTTCAGCCGCCGCTTCTTGATTTCATCGTTGTCTATTAATAAATCCGTTACATTGAAGCCTGTAGAAGTTTAGTCAGCGCCGAGCCGTGGAGCCTTCAGCACTGTAATTGTACAATGGCGCAATTTTCTTCAAAGTGTCTTATTTCATGTTCCAGTCGAGAGATGGGGTTAATTTACAAACGATGTTTTGAAAATGGACCACGAGATGGAGCTTCGGGTGCAATTCAAGGTCTGTAATTTTAGATTTGAAATTTTTTCATTTAGTAAATTTTAATTGAAACCAATAGGATCTTTTGATTAATTTTAATATTATTTGATAAATAGTGTTATAGATTTACGTTTTTAATTATAGCGGTCCTTCGGTGCATTTAGTTCCTACAACTTATTTTTTTCATTAGATGTATTTATTAAATGTTTATTTTTTACTAGTAAACTGAATCTGAGGTTTTCTTTTTTTTAGCAAATAAATTTCTGGAATTTGTTGATAATTTTTTGATTTATCTTTTGAATTTTATTAATGGACTAATATTCTACTATAAAACAATAATCATTATTGGCTTACAGTAAAATATATGGTTATATTACGTATAGCTTTTCTTAGAATGCCATATTCGATCTTTATTGTACTTGTTTTTTTAAAACTACGATGTGTAATAGGTATATATGATTATTGTCTCATACCATATACAAGAAAAATTAAAAGAAATAAAAACATAGATGCATACGATCAGATTTGAAAGCTTTTTATTATAATGATTCAATTTCATACAACTATAAATAAATGAGAACGCCATTCCCACTGGACGCCGGCAACGGGAACTCGTGTGAGATTTTGATATATATAGATCTGACTGTGATTGCGGAACGAATGCCGCTTCTGTGCCTAATCTGCGACCTTAATTATTACTTTTCTTTTGTCATTTCAAACCGTTTAATAAACCTTTATAATTGTACTTTGTGTATCTATTATTTTTTTGTAAAAAAAACAGATGAGCAAAGAATAAAGGCAAAGAGCATGATCCCTTCAAACCGTCGCTTATTCTGCATATTCTACACATTGACAAAATAAAGTTTCCATAACTACTGAAATGTACTTACTGTTTAACGAATAAATTCATCAAATGTTTTACTAATTCGGTGATTTTATTTTTATACTTTTTACTGGGACTTTAAATTAAACATCAAACAAGATTAATTATTACAAAGAACTAAAACTCTATTTAAGTCTTTGGGGATGACAAACAAATTGATAATATTTTGTATTAGAAACTGCCTACTAGCATCCTCTCTAGTAAGTAGTTTATATATTTTATGTGTTTTGTTCCATTTCAATCGTTATGTATAAAATAATTATTTTATTAATTGCAGTCTCTCTGCACCCACACAAAAGATTTAGTTGCCTGTTGCGTCACACTTTGAGTTTCTGCAACAAACAACCAGATGCGTCTCCTTTCATATAACTGCTAGTTTATACTACTGACTCGCACAAAAACATCTTATTTTCTTTCAATAAAAAGAGACGACAATACATATTGTGTCTATGCTTCAGCATCCATAACCTTTAACATCATTGCTTGTCTGATATAATATTGCGGGACGTTTAATTCTGTTTATTATTGCAAGATATAAACGTGAGCCAAATTTGTACTGATATAAACAAAGTCATCGAATTACGTGCTTACAGCCAAAATAGATTGAACAAAAATAAAATATGAAGATGAATAATGCAGACTATTATTTGCTCATGATTAGCGACTCCATCTTCGTATTTGGAACTCAGTTATATATACGGATACATAATAAATAAAAAATAAGCACAGTCATTTTATTTTTAAACATTATATATAAAAACCTCAACAAGCAAGCCTTCTCATTTACTTACACAGGTTATAAATAAGCATCAAAACGAATCGACAAAATGGTTTCGAAATAAAATGTGAAGCTTTTTTGATGTTCTTTCATTTAGAGGCGACAACACGATACGCAGTGTAGTTAATATTTCTTGAACCAACGACTTCCGGGACAGAGTAAGCTTTCTTCAAATTAAATTTAGATGTGGGCAGTTTAACAAAATTAATTGCCTTATAGTTATTGTTAGAAAATGTATTCTATTTTCTCTTATGTTCTACGCTGTGAGCCTTTTTCGTTATTTGTTTTTATGTCCATCTTAATCTATCGTCGATCTTTTATAGAGACTTATGTGAGTACCTGCTTATTTTTCTGCCAATTCTACTTCGTTGGTATTATATTTTCTAGGCTATACTTTTAACTTAATAACACCTGATAGGTAAGTTCGATATTTCTTTTCTAAACTAAAAAAGAGCAGTAAAGAGTGCCTTATTGTGCCATATGTTTATGTTAATAATATGTGGTCATAAATAAGTTATTTTAAATTTAAATTGAGTACTACAACTAAATATATTATGCACATTTTACATGTTGTAACTGAGTTCAGTTCACGTTGAAATCTTAAAATAGTCCACGCTGATGCAATTCCTTGTCGGAAAATACACTGCCCTCTTTCCTGCTATCTCGTTAACTGTATAACAGATGTATTTGAAACGAAATTCGTTCGATTAATGCTCGTATATTATTTTTATTTGTTAGTATAGAATGTGTTTATTTCTTTAAGTATTTCTTAACGTATTTATAGATTTGTAAATATAGCTAAGTCTTTATTTTAAACTAAGACACACATCCCTGACAATTTTATTAAAAAAAATATTGATTAAACTCAATCGTGTTGTGAAAGAATTGTAGTTCACACCACCCGTCTCCTGGTCATTTTTTGCCGTTTTTAGTTATCCACTTTTCTCTTCCTTCTTTGACCTTTTTTTATTTTAGAGGGAAATGCTTTAGGCATACTTCGTGCCTCGGGGAAAGCACGGTAGTTATGTGGGATTCTCTCCCCGAATGGGAGAATACCCACTAAACCGCTCTGTTCCCTCGGAGCCATAATGTGGGATGCCACGGGATCGTGTTAACTTACCACCACGACGCCCAACTGTCCTTCCTTTTTTGACCTGAAATCCTTTAGTATATTGATTTTTTAGCTTACCAATAAGGTATTTGCTCTAGATTGTTTACTTACCATTGAAATTCTTCCAAAACTGTATCTCCCGCTTAATAAAATTTGTTATTGTCAGGAGCCCATAAATATTTTACAATTGGAAATCCTTTGCATTTTATATTTTAAAGAATCCAATTGTTTCGGGCGTTGGTATTTTTTCATTCTTGGCACAGGATCCAATCGAGATAATACACGAAGCTTTTGTTAAAACCGAAAATTTCAAATTTTCAGATGACGCATGCACTAAGAATCGTGCTCACGACATCGATGGTGCGCCGTTTGCTGGATGCTGTCAACGATCTTTACTTAGAAATGTAAGTATGTAAGAACTATTATTAAGTAAGAATATTAATGCATGCACTATGGTTTTTTCATATCGTGGTGATTTCTCAACCATTTATAAAGGCAAAAAAGACTAGAAATATTAAAAAAAAGGCGCAAGCCAAGTAAAAGCCTCCAAGAATCGTACTGTCTGTAAAATCAGGACGATGAATGTCGACTGCATATAATTCGAAAAAGGCACAGAAATGAGAAAAACGTGTACTACATACTTAAAGCAAAATAAAAAAAAATTGTAGTCATAGTTAAAAACATAATTCCGGAAACATTCGACAATATGACCACGACGACTATAGAACACAAAAATTATTACTACTCGTCCAGTGTGAAATTAGCCACGATAATAAAAATTTCGTTATTTTCTTCACATTCTCTTTTTTATATAAGTTGGCACGGCACTATTTCTTGAGTTGGCGTTCAGGTGAAATCGGAAAAAGAAAATTTTTAAGTCCGGGTATATTTCCACGTGGACTACATCTACGAGTTTCACCTCTGCAAATATTTAGATATTAGAAATAGTCCGTACATCATCGCCTACTTACGATCACATCAGTATTTTCTAACATTATTCTGTAGTATATTGCTTATTAAAATGTTTTTAATATATGCACTTTAATAAATTTCCATTATCACTTGCCAATATTTTGGACGTTTATACCAGATCTCTCCTAATCATATTCCAAAGAAGTGTTTTGGCCTGATCTGTAGCGGTGTTCTTCTGTTTCTGTCAGATAGTGACTTAGTACCTTTAAAAGAGCAACAATTTAGTAAATAATTAAGGTATTCTTAAAATTAAATTTCAGAGTCAGAAAAGCTGAGCGGTTCAGACAATGCAGAACGTAAAAAAAAGGAAAAAGTAGATTATTTGTTTACGGACTGTTTTTATTGCTTTCTCTTCGTCTGGTTTTTGGCTCGACTCTGTATTTCACCTTATTTTAAAGCACACTTGAGAGTCTCACTGGTTTTTAATCACGTAAAATGTTGGTATGTTATGTCGTATTTCGTCGGAGAGAATCTGTTTTCACTGAAATCGATTAGTTAAGAAATGATGATGTTCCGTGGTATCTTCAATAGCAGTCGACAGTGCGGTGTACCAAAATAGCAGCAAATGTGCGTCCATTTGGGTTACTGCGTAGTCTGCAGGAAGTATATCTTCATTTTTCGGTATACAGTCGAACTTGGATAACGGAGAAGCTCGGGTTAGAGGGACGCCTCTACAAGCGAGAAAATGTCGCGGTTCCTTGAACTCTTGCTTATCCAGGTTCGCCTGTCGCTGTTAAGTGGAAAATATTAATTTATAAAATTGAACTGAATAAAACACGTTTGTATAACATTCATCTACATAGTCATAGTATAAAAAAAATATGATACCAAACTTACTCATATACAGTAAATTGTACTAAAAAATCTAAATGTTAAAAAGCTTATACAGGTAACTTTTAAGACCATCTTAAGACTATACGAATTATGTCGTTATTTTATGATTCTGAACAGATTTAGTCTGAACGTATATTGTATTCAGTTTCAGGCGTACGTAGCAACGTGCCTCCGGTACAAACAGGAGGCAGGTAATTTTAGAACTATGTTTCATACAACGCGAGCCGTGCTGAAATAGCAGACGTCGACTTATCAGCACTCTATTAAATTGAATGGCAGAGTTGATAGCAACATTACACTACCAGTTTATTTCGGTTACCATAATATATTATTAAACCATAATGTAAAAATTATTAGTGACGATAATTACTGTGAATTATGTCATTCCTATTTGATGTTATTGCTAACATTTGAATGGTATACATAAATATACAGAAATCATTTTTCTATGTAGCAGTTTTAGGTGGCCTTTTCAACATTCGCTTATACTGTACTTCAGGCGTTAATTGTCACAAACTCTTTAATTTTATCTCAACATAATTAAAATGATCTTAATGTAATTAGATGTTTCAGATGCGTAGAGCAATTAAAAATACTTATCGTCACCGGTTAAAAATCATAGCAAAACTATATCATCGGTTGATATTTCGTGATATACTTTTCGTGGTTCTCTAAAAGTGGTGTGTGAAATTTTGATATGACGTGGGCGCAGACTGCCCAGCTGCCCACGGCATGACTAACACTACGAAGCTTTGCTGAGCAACAGTTGCGAGGGTTAACGTGTTATTTTAGCAGCAACCCACGCGCCTACATAGAAATCTACCACACCTGTAAACACCTGAACGTTATTTAATCTATGCATAACATTCCTTCAACACATCTATGTAGTATGTGTATTTTTAAAATACACTTTTAAAAAAGTACCTACCAGTGTGTCGTACCGAACATTCCACAACTATTCGATTTTACGTAATTTAAATAATGCCGTGTTTAAAAAAAATAACAAATGAAATCAATTTTTAAACTTCTTTATTTCTTTTCTACCTTATCTTATTATCTTGCCTACAAAGATTGTTACGTAGTTAAAAAATATTGCTGTTACACAAAGCTCGTAATTTTTTTTAATTTTTGTTCGTAACGGTATTTGGTCCCCCTGAGACACCACTGATACACATTGAGATTGCTACACTTAGTTACGCGTGCATTGGCCCATGCCGGACGCACCGCACGCACCGCACGGAGTAAAGGGATTTGGGACGTCTCGATACGATGCGGGCGGCGCGGTTGGTGGAGGCAGCGCTATGTAAAATCAGACAAAGCAAATTAAAATCTGTTCAGAGCTGTGCGTGCGGTGCGTCCGGCGCGGGTTAATGGACTGCTGCTCGACGACGTCGAATAAATGATGGTCACAAGGGTCGGATCTTGATTAAAAGTATTATATTAGTAGTGATTTATAAGAAATGCAAAATAAATAGATCGATAGTACTCAATAGTATGTTAGTTTTGGCAACGGAAGACCATTCATCAAGTAGGGGTTATAGGAAAAGGGCAACCTAAAATAGATTGATTGAAGAATTTTAATATGACTTTAGATTAATTAGATAGGTTCTTTAAAAATGAATACCGAATAACATAATATACACATACATAATTACATGCATACACACGCACACACACGCACGCATACACGCATAGACACTCACACGCACATACGCACATACACGTACGCTTACAAGCATACACACCCACACGCATACAAACACACGCACACATACACGCATACAAACACACGCACACATACACGCATACACACACGCACACATACACGCATACACACGCACGCACGCATGCATGCCTACACACACATGCCACACACGCACGCATGCACGCATACACACACCCGCACATACACGCATACACATGTACACACGCACACACAAGCACACGTCCACATACACACACACGCACATACAGGCACTCATACACACACACACGCACGCACACGCGAACACTAACATACGCACGCACACACACATACGCACACACACACACACAAATACATAAATATGTATCTAACAAACTTTTAAATATAGCATCAATACTGAACTTTAATCTACAAAAAGGGTCACTCAACAAATATTTACTATTTATCATCCTTCTTAAGAAAAATATTTTACATCCATGGCAGTTAATAAGTAGCTCTACTATAAATATAAATCTCTGTAAATACTAATAGACTATAGTATTTTACATACACATTATTTATAATACATATATTTGTTGACGGATGTGGACATTTATGACAAAAACAACGGATTCTCCTCTATGAATATTATGCTACAATTACTACTTAACTTTTAAATACATTATTTGCACTAATAATTTTCCATTCTGTTTAAATATTTAAATACACAAAATGCCATTAAACTGTAATTAGTCATGTGATGTAAGTATTGTTATGACCAATAGCCAACCCACTGAGACCGATACGATAATGGGAGTCACAAAGGGGCGGCATCGTAACATGGACAAGTTTGAAATATTGCCAACGTCCAATTTTCCACAAAACATTTTTCCAAGACTATTTCACGGCCATAAAATTAATGTCGCCCGTGATAAAGTTGGCAGCAAAAATAGCGATGCTCTCATACATTTCACTTTTCAAATAATAAATATTTTCAATGACGTCCATGCGGTCCTCTATTAATCTTTCAATGGCATATTTTTGATCTCATTTGAAATTGATACCTGCGTCTGATGGTAACGATTTACAGATACGTCATATTTTAAAATAGAAGCTATAAATATTTTGAAATCGTAAACAGGTTTCGCGACTTCCAAAGCACTCTTGGTGCGTTGACTTTCATTTCGCTAAGGAATAAAGACTTGGTTTTCTAAATTTACAACCAATGTCCTTTTTCCAGAGAATAATTTACCTGTGCCACTAATTTTAATGTTTTTTGAACTGTCACTGTTACAACATTTTATAGGTAGATTAGAAAAGTGGATTAAAATATCACGTTCATTTTACGGTTATAAATTGTATTTAATTATTAACTATATTTGTAATTAAGCACATATAAAAAGTTTGGTAATATTAGTAGGATATTACTCATCGGTTTGAACACATACTCCGTGAGTCGATCTCAATACATTCAAGGTCATCTTACAAAGTCAGAACACAAAGTCACAACACTTATAAGGAAACTGTGTGTACATGACCTGGTGACATAATTATGACATTGCCTTAACAGTCAACAATTGTTTATGGTGATAATAAATTTTATTTTCTCTTTTGTTAAATTATTTACTCCGGCTAAATAACATACAATGCTAAGCGTTGATATAAATCGCTATGATTTATCTTCTTGTAAATAAACTTTCATCACTTTTATGCAAAAAGGCTTATGATTTTCTTTTCCGAATTCAGCGATCAATCGGCGCAATAAGATTTTTTGTATTTATGAACTCAATACACTGAGAAATGTGATTTTTCCTATTGGGCCGACCAAAAATACCAGTAAGCCGATTGATCGGTATGCCGATTGTGGCAAATTTGTGATAAGAAAAAATCATTATAACAAATAAAAATATATACAGCTCTAATAGGCACTTTTAGACCGCTACATGGTTTAAACGCTGTTAATGCAAGATACAGTAGCAATCGACATAATATTATGAATATTATGATTGTCATAAAAATCACGAATATGTAACAACAAAGTTGAGTTTGTACTTATATGTTTGTATGTGTTTGTGAAACTTGTAGTGAGAATAAATAAATATAATTATATAATGTGAGATGCGATGGATCAGTAGGTAAGAGTAATCGTTCAATACAATTGTGATTAAAGTGGTGATGATAATTGTGATTAATATTTGTGCCACCAAACAATGAGTTGTAATAGTTTATACACGTCGTGTAGCACCACCTCTAATTATTCTTTGTTGACATCTAAATTAATGACCATATTATACTTTGTTTTAATTGACATTTTAAAGAAAATAGTGAATTGTTAGAAGAATAACAATAATATCGTTGGGCTTATGTATTACTTTACACTGACCAAATCGAGTGATAACACACATTTAACAATTTTGTGACAGTGGAATGAAATACGAAGAATAGAGATTAATTTCGGTTACCTTTAATTCCGATTTACCGCAGCAGCTATGTTATCGTAATGAGGTATTTTTCCAACCGTGAAAAACAAGCTTGCTCTGCAGAATGCACACGGGGGCTTATTTTTAAAATAAAAATATTAATAGATAGGCAGGTGCGGTGAAGTTGGCAGACGCGCAGCTATGATGTGACATGGTCCTGGACTAATTGTGTACGTAGGAGCATATTTTAATTTGTTGTTTATTTTTGTAGCAATGAGTGCATGCCCTAACTGTCCCTGTATATGACGTATTACCATCAGTCCGTACAGTCTATATTACCATCACAACAATGTATTTGTCTTCGTTCGGAGCATTGGTCATTGCCGGTGGGCTATTATGGTCGAATCTCATTGCCAAAAATCTGACTCAAAGTTGTCTGAAACCGGCACATGACTCATTAGTTTGACAACAGTCCATCATATTCAAGACTTGGAATGTTTCGTGTATAACGATTGATTTATTTACGTAAGGTAATATTTTATGAGGCTTCATAAGGTGTATTATTTGAGATTTGGATTACAGGATAACTTAATTGATATGAACATTAAGCAAAACAAAAATTTTCCTAAAAGTTATTACATATTCAAAGTCTTTGCTAAACTAAGAAACCTTACAACTTTGCACCAAGTGCAAGCTAACAAACTTTCTCCAGGCTTATTGAAAATAAATTCGTCGAATAGTAGATAGTTTTTGCTACTTTTACTTTTTATAATACGTAAATAATAAATTGTTACGATTAAACATAATTATTTTTTGAATAAATTTCAAAAATGTCTTAATAAATTGCGTCAATGGCTATCCTATCATCTACAAATACGTAACAGTAATATGTCAGTAATGTCGAACAGATGCCAATGTCTGATGATGATGTCTTTATTTATTTGCTTCATTCAGGAGTCGTGTAAGTGATGAATAAGAGTGTATATCCCTTGTTCTAATCCAAAGCCTAAACATTTTCAATAATAGACAAACTCTACATTCTTACAAACTCGTAAACTCCAAAATATTTCCGGTAAAACCTTTGTCTCACATATCTATTATATAATTTGCCATTGTGTATGGTATTCGAAGGTGATGAATATAATCAGTAAGCCTTATAAATTTGTCAATAATAGATCCTTACTGGCTTACTGACTTATAAATTCCCAGAATATTGCTTTTTAGGCACAAGACCACTTAATAGATGTGGTATATTATAATTTTAATTAAAAAGACAACCAGCAAACTCATTATAATATGCTTATATGCTTTAGCTTACATAGCTTTATTCTATATGCAATACATGCCTTTTGAAAAACCAATAATTGTTATTACTTTTAATAAGAAGAGTTTAAAAATGACTTAGTTTATTACTAATATTGTTGTGTGATGCGAATAAATTCGTTGTCAAACAGATAAAATAATTAAATTATCATTGAAATAAAACTTCCAACTGTTCATTTTAAGCCTATGAAGTTTACCAAAATATATTGGTTATACATGTTCTGAATGGGTTTACGTTTAAAGAAATTGGTTTGACCTATCCGACAGGTGGAAAAACGAATCGAAACAAACTAGTGGCAAAACGAATCACACTAAGATTTTCAAATTGGACAAGTATTGCGTGACCAATCTGCCCGTAAAACCTCAAAAATTTGGTCCAATTTGTTTTGTCACTTATCAGTTTTGACTCTATAAAAAAATCATAAAAATCGGTGAATCGGGAGTGAAGAAACGTACGGAAAAATTCCTAAAACCCCCGTCTATAAAGAAGTTTCACTTCAAAAACTTGCAGTAGATACCTTATATGATGTAAACCTGATTCCAGAATGCAGTCAGTCGAAGAGTGTGGAAGGCGGAGGCGAGGGCGAGGCTTGGGTACAGGGGTCGGTGAAGCCGGGGCGGGTAGCGGCCGCAGGCGTAGGGGGCGCGAGGGCGCGCTCCCCTCCACTGGGGCCGTGTGCAACGCGCGTATAGACTACGGCGGCGCGCTGCCCTCGCTCATCATTCGACCTCCGCGCATCGCAGTCTAGGCACCAACGCCCTGCACTGTTAACGCGACCGGGAGCACGACTCTCGTACCGACTCGACGAACAGGTGGTGAAAGTGATACAATTTCCTTTATCATAACAAAATCGTGTGTGTTTCCATGGCTTCTTCCTAATGCGGTCTATTTATAGAAGTGCAATCCGGTTCCAGTAGTGTAACTTTACCTGGACGGTCCAAATTAGGCGCGCTCGGCCGCTGCCCACGCGCCGCCCGCCCTAAGCGGTAACCTTTCGAAATTCACGTAGCATTCGGAAGGAGTCAGCGATCCCAGTACGACGTCAGTAAAATGTGCCCGTAGAGATGTAGTGTCAGTTCGGATGCAATGGAAGTGTTGCAGGCGACTTGGACGCCGGCCAAAGAATGATGAGTTAAATAGAACATATTATGTCAGACTTTTCTATGAAAACATCGCCTCTTGTGTTACGTTTATAAAACAGTGAATGTTGGGGTGATTAGTTTGTTATAAGTCATAAAATATGTTATAGTTTTAGTTCACTATCGCGACCAATGATATATGTGCCAGCTTCTGAGTCGCCTCTCCACAAGCGTTTTGGAGAAATTGCAACTTAACTCGTTCCAATGCATCGCGCATAATCACTTTACAATAAAAAAATGGAGTGTGACCCATATGAACAAAAAGAAAGTTGAACATATAAATAACTTATGTTAATGTTATTTTTTACAGGATAAGTTAAGCGAGCACAATGCCTTTCAAACCTGCAGACAACCCGAAATGCCCGAAGTGCGGCAAGTCCGTGTACGCGGCGGAGGAGCGCGTCGCGGGAGGACTTAAGTGGCACAAGATGTGCTTCAAGTGCGGTCAGTATCACTTGCTTCAGAATTGTCATAAGAGAGAGGGTAAAAAAGGAAGAGCCAGAAAGTCAAGACAACACTTAATAACTAATAAATAATTGAGTTTTAAAAAAGAAAAGTGGCAAATGGTCATTTAAAATTTTTGGAGAAAACAGATTTTTTGAAATAAAAGTTGTCAGGAAAAAACTGAAAAGGATGGATGCTTGTCGTGAAATTTATGTGGTCTTTTTTAATAATAGAATGCTAAAAATCTTCCTAGGATAAATTCAATACTAATACTACATTTATAAAGATTTAGAAGACTTGTTTCATATAATTTTTAAATTGTTTACTAGCTAAAACATCTAGACGCCAAACGTACTTTTGTGGTTATAACTAACTTTTGATGTTGTAGGACTGTGCCAAAAATTGCTGGACTCCACCAACTGCTCAGAACACGAAGGCGAACTTTACTGCAAAGTGTGTCATGCGCGCAAGTTCGGACCTAAGGGATACGGCTTCGGCGGCGGCGCCGGATGCCTTTCCATGGACACCGGCGACCACCTGAAAGGAGAGAACGCGTAAGTACGACCTGCCTCGCACTCCCGCCGCCCGCGCCACCTTTTGAGGGACTTTCCTTATCTATGGCCGCCACAGGCCGGCCTCCGGGCCCGTGCGTAACAACATTAACAGCGTGTACATAAACTCATAGACATTAGGAGCGCGCGCTCGGCTGTACATTACGCGTCGCCTGACACGTGCATGACCAGTCTCCGTTTATGTCGCAACAGGAATTGAGTCGCAGCCGGCAGCGCAGCTAGCGGGCGCCGACACGCATCTCGGCCACCCTCGCCTCGGCGACGCCTCGCGACCGCCCACTGTACCTTATACTTTAGTTAGGATTATTTATTCGCTATTGCTTAATTTATTTTGTTTATCGGTCTTATATTTATAATTTATATAAAATAAATAAAAGAGTCGACCACCAATACTGAGTAGTTGTATTGATGAGTCGGAGTGCGCGCGGGCCGGCGCGGTCCGGCTCCGCAGCCCACAGGACCGCGTCGCTCCGCAAGCGCTCTAGCTCTGATCGTTCCCCCCTTCCTATCTGGGCGACCATGTGCAGCGAAGCTACGGTGAGAAAACCATTATGTAAGCCATTGCACGGCTTCGCAATGCTCCAGACGCACCCCGAAGCATGAATAACTCATGACACTATTCTCTATTTTAACCTTCCGCCTTACTGACTCTCGCTAACAACCAGCTAACGCTTGTCGTAGCTTTGATCGGAGCTAATACTTGTGATGGGATAAGGAAAGCGCCCTCATGTCGATGTGTAGTGTTACGGCGCGGCTATTTTTTGGGCCGGAGTGGAGCGGGCGGCTGGGAGCCTTACCTTCTCCCATTACGGCGGGGGTGCGCCGCCGATGATCGCTTTGCCGCCATTCGTGTGAACATTAAGTAAGGGCGATCGGAGAGCTCCGACACCCGAACGCTATTAACATATCTTTTGTCATCGTCGCTCCCCGGGACCCGGCGAGCGCACTTTGACTCGAGACGTATGTGCAGGGGCGTAAGGACCAATGGAGCCTGTTTAGAACCGCGCGTAATTGCGAAGGCTCCGCCTGGTGAAGGCTGCCCGCGCTGCGGCGGCTTCGTCTACGCCGCCGAGCAAATGTTAGCTCGTGGACGGGTGAGTTTACTATAGCATATTATTCTCGAATGCTTTAAAAAATATTTAATAATCGTAATGATCAAGTCAAATTTTTGAAAAGGTCAATTCTTATAGTTAAATAAAGCAAAGCTCCAGTAGACTTTAGCTTTTATTGCATAATTCAAGTGCTTATAGCAAAAGAGTAAAGAAAACTGTTGTATCTTAGGGCTATCACAAGCATTGCTTCAAATGCTTAACTTGCCACAAGATCCTTGATTCAATGACGCATTGTGATGGGCCAGATAACGAGATATATTGTCGAGGTATTTGAGCGTTAGCTTACCCAAATGAGTCTTCCTCAAGCCCATGTAGAGCAGTTTGTGCTATAACAGTCGGTGTCATTGTGGTAACGGTTTGCCCCTATGTTTGTCCTCGCATGCCGCGTCCTTCACACCTTTACTGTTCACTGTATGTTCAGGCGTGGCACAAGGAGTGCTTCAAATGCGGCGACTGTCTGAAACGACTGGACTCCACTAACTGTTGCGAGGGGCCAGACAAAGACATTTACTGCAAAGGTTCGTTTACTCATTCTCATGTTAATATAAACCTTCTGAATGGAATGATAAACCCAATTTTTTTTTTTGGAAAACAATTTATGTTTTCATCTACTAGAAATTAAAATCAATTCATTACACTTTCTTGTATCAACAGTTTATTTGTGTTCTAATTTTTTATTTTTTTCCTGTAGTATGTTACGCGAAGAAGTTTGGTCCTAAGGGATATGGTTATGGAAAGGGGGCTGGTGTCCTCCAGAGCGATCCTTACGCTAATGGGTAAGTATCAATTTTAGAGCTACGATTTTTTTTTCTTTCGATAAAAATCTTAAGTCTAAAGTCACAGAAATGAACTGTTTTGGACATAATTTAATTTTTTTATCAATTTTAATTCGATCAATTAATTTGAATAAGCAACACAAATGTCGGTTTCAATTTACACGCCTTTATTAACAAAACTGAAAGATTGGTTTAGCGGTTTTCCACAAGCCACTTATTACGTGTTGAAGTTCTCGGATTACAAGACAGGATTATTTCCATCCCATAGTCACTTTCATAAAAACAGCTTATAATACAAACAAGCGATGGCGGCGTGCCAGTTTCGAAATAGAATGCCCTCTCCGTTCTCCCACAGCCTAAATATAATCTGGGCAAAGACGATCTGTCTTACAGCACAAATTAAATTTATTCTATATTATTAATAACTTCAAGAATATTAGATATAAATTGACGATAAACATCATCAACCTGCCCTTATCCCTATCGAGGGTCAGCACAGTACACACCTCCATACATTTCTATCAGCCGTCATATCCGAGTCTACCCCCTTCTTACGCATATCCTCTTTCACACAGTCATTCCATACTTTTTTGGTCTTCCCCTACCGTTGTAGCCATCCACATTCAATCTCATTACTTTTTAATTCAATTCAATTGACGATAAACACACAACTATTTTCTGCTTAACGAGGTTAGCGACATCTTTTTATCGTAAATTACTAAACCAACGTATATATTTATTCGTTACTTCTGTCCAGACGTATCAAATATTTCCAAAAATTATAAAACGAATACTAAGACACAGATAATTAAAGTATACCGCTATTACTTACTTCAAATAAACGAAATATATTGCATATTGTAATTTAACATTCCTTGTAGGGACCAAGCTCCTAAAACAACGGTAATCGATACTGCGGCTATCAAGGCGCCACCCGGCAAGGGTTGTCCGCGATGCGGCGGTGTTGTTTACGCTGCAGAGCAGGTCTTGGCCAAGGGCCGCGAGTGGCATCGCAAGTGCTTCAAATGTCGCGATTGCACAAAGACCCTCGACTCTATTATCGCCTGTGACGGCCCAGACTCTGACGTATACTGCAAGACCTGCTACGGCAAGAAGTGGGGACCCCACGGTTACGGATTCGCTTGCGGATCGGGATTCTTACAAACTGATGGTTTAACGTAAGTGTTCAATTGCTTCTTACTTATATAAGTTACAATACCTAACTTTGCAATTACAAAAAAATGATTTTTTTTTTCCAATAGCGAGGATGAGATTTCTCAAAACCGTCCATACTACAATCCAGACACCACCAGCATCAAAGCTCCTAAAGGTCAAGGCTGTCCCAGATGTGGTGGTATGGTGTTTGCTGCAGAACAACAACTTGCTAAGGGAACAGTAAGTGACAATGACAGATTATCAGATATACTTGCAATTTTCCAAAAAACAATTAACAGTATTACGTGTGAATAAATCAAATTAGACACATTCAAACCTATGCATTATAAGCAAAAACTTACAAGTGAATACTTATTACTAAAAGTGGTTCACTATTTAACCTTTGAGACACTTTTGTACTTAACACAAAAATATGATAAAATTTTTACTAATTATTTACGTATATTAAATTACTAACTAATATTATATTATGTTCAGATGTGGCACAAGAAATGTTTCAACTGTGCGGAATGCCACCGTCCATTAGACTCCATGCTGGCATGTGATGGACCTGACAAAGAGATCCACTGCCGTTCTTGCTACGCCAAGCTGTTTGGACCAAGAGGCTTCGGCTATGGTCATGCACCAACTCTTGTGTCCACAGACTCTGAACCCACAGTTACATAGTAAGTATTTTGAACTTATATAAGTTGTGGAAAAACATACTATGGTTTGTTATCTACAGGATAAAAAGGTCTAGATTAATAAATACATAGTAACATTGTATACTATTTGAAAGATAATCTGTAGAAAATTCAATTTATTTTTAAAGGAACAAAAATGAAGAATAATAAATAAAAAAAAATCTGTTATGGTATAGTGTTCTTACTTTATTGTATTCTTACAAAATTATTTATTTTTTGTTGTAAAATCAATTCAGTATGGATTAATATTAACATGTACTTTTCCTTTTTAGCACTGAACAACTGCCATTCACTGGAGCCAAGGCAGCTAAGGGCAAAGGTTGCCCACGTTGTGGTTTCCCTGTCTACGCTGCAGAACAAATGCACTCCAAGAATGGATCATGGCACAGAAGGTGTTTCTCCTGCGCAGACTGCCACAAGTCTCTTGTAAGTATGATAAAAATAACTGAATATGAAGACTATTGTTCAATTCACATAATAATTGATTAAAAAATTAGAAAACTAAATTTGGTTAGTTTTTAAATAACTCCGATCTTCATCTTCACCTTTTTCGAGGTGAGTATTCAAAAATTCTTCTACAGAATCAGTGTTCCATTTTTCAATAGCAACTGTATCTCTTACGATTCCATCTTTATCGAGAAGTTTAATTATAGGATCCAATCCACGCACGTATTTAATTTGCAAGTTAGGGAACTTAGCCGGTCTGTCACTCTTTACGAAAGCTTGGATCTGTGGATATGCCGGGAATTTGCAAGTGCACACTTCTAAAATCGCGCGCGCATATTTCTTCTCATTTGTTGCACTCTCGTCGTTGTGGCAGCATTCCTTACAGTGTTCAATAAGCTGCTCTAAATTGAAATCTTTTAGTTGGTCGCAAGATGAACACAGAAGATTAGCTTTGATAAAACCCAAAGAGGAACAATCTTCCGTTGAAAATTCAGCTGTACAAGATTGCGTTTGGATTATAATAAACAAGATAGTGGACAAAGAAGCTATAGAAAAATACATTTTCATTTTTAAGCTGTTACCTTACAATAATTATCTTGAAAAAGTACTTTTCATTTCTTAATTCAGTTAATTTTTGAGAAAACAATCTTTTTAGACAGTATAAATGACAGTTGACGTTAACGTCAATTTCCTTTTACGTGTTGCCCAGTTATTTGTTCACTGACACAGCTTATACTTAAACCACACTGCCATTACAATATTTAAACTATGTTTTACAAAAAAACATCTTTATTCAAAAATAATGAAGTATTATATAAGTGTAAGCTATTCATTTGTTATTTATACGATACTAATTGGCTTCTTCTTTTCAGGATTCTACAAACTTGAACGACGGACCAAATGGTGAAATTTACTGCCGCAGCTGTTACGGCCGCAACTTTGGACCTAAGGGAGTTGGATTCGGAATGGGCGCCGGCACATTAACCATGGCTTAAAAGACAATACAATTGGAATTAATAAAACTACACATGCAATTTTGCATGGTAATATCTCTGTCATAAAATACCTAGATCATACTATACATTAAACTGGTTTTAATTATGGTTGATCTCTAATGAGACTAGAAGTAAAATGGATAGTTTTAAGTTGAAATATTTTATGATAGAATAGTATAAATTAAAGGTTACATTCCTTTCTCAATAGGTACAAAACTGCGATGAATGTGTCTGGGCCCTTAGTTTATAAATTCATCATAAAATATATAGATTAAGGCACATAGACTTAATAGATATGTTAAATGTATGTAAGGATTTAAAAACAATAAAATAATAAAAAAAAATATTTAAAAACAAAAATATGGCATTGTGATTACCTACCTTCTATAATTATCACACTGTGATAACAGAGGTAGGTATAAAAACTATCCTGTAAACACGGATAAAGATCGCATTTAGTTGTGATCGTTGCGACCGACCAGATCTTATACTAGGGATCTGAAGTGGATATACATATTTTTTTACACCAAAGATTTTGTATATAATTTTATCATTTCACATAATAAAACAGCAATAAGTTGTGCTAGAGTTAATAAAATATTTTAAGGCTTTCGCTATAACTTGCTTAATAAATTATAAATTATGTCGGCTTATTGCAGATCTTGTGGCAGTATTCTTCATTAATTTCATATTTAATAAATAAATAAAACCAAAATACACTTTTTTATTACTATATCCTAATTGGAAATAAAAAATAAAGAATCAATTATTTTATTCCAATCATAACATTTGAATACAAGCATTAAAAGCAAAACATCATTAAGGCAAATTATAACATAAAATGGCAACACATAAAAGAACAGAAACAAAATTCACAGCAGATGCATAATTATTGGTTCTTGATTATATACGTACCCGTAGTTAAAATTTTTCAAGACACAAAGAATGATTAACTTTCATTTTAAACAATAAAACAGCAATAAGTTGATAAAAAAAATATTTTAAATAAATTATGTTAATACTTGCGAAAAAATCGTTCTTTTGCTCGGGCATTGTTTCGCAGTTTGTTTTCTTAAAAGAATATAAAAATATAGAGGCGGAATGAATCAGGTATTTGTTTGTCAACGAAATATTGTATTGAGAAAGATTTGAAATCTTTTCAAGGCAAGTTTATACCCAATTTTATTCTAATTTCTTATCTATCAAGCTACTGATAAAACAACTAAAATGTGTGATTTAATCACTATAATAATAAAAAAAAACAAAAACTAACCTTTTTTTGTCTTCAACTTCGACAATCTAAATCAACTGTAAACTTATATATAGACTAATATACTAGATTATGTATTAAGTAATCCGAAATTTAATAAAATCACAAGCACTTAAGAGCTAGTGTTGAATGCAAACCTAGAATCTAATTTATAAAAAAAATAAATTGATTTGGTGCTTATAAATCTTATGGCATTCTAACAAATACAATTTGTACCACAATGGAAGTGTAATCTTAATACTGTGATATACAGGATGGAAACTTGGAGATGAACCTTTATGATGATCAAGTTACATTTTGTTACAACCTGTATATGATCTATATTTTGAAAATTAAAATATATAAAATGTCACCTGTAATATTATAATAACTTGTAATATAAATTGCTGGATTAATAAGACATATACATAGGGAAACTGAGGTAGGTAGGAAATGTATGAATCTCCTAAACTCTTTCATAATAACTTTAGAATACTTTGCTTAAAAGTTACCTTAAATTTGCCAAATAATGACAATAGTTATAAAAACGTTAAATTTTAAAAGTTCAAGTAAACATGTGAAAAATTTGTACCATACTCAAATTATAAATTTTCCGTCAGTTCACACATTTTATCTTTTTTTAACAACAAGGCGTGGCCCTTTTTGTTTTTTCTTGTCCTGTGAAGTTCCTGGTATGGGACCATCGAAGCCATACTTGTGCTTAAGTCTTTCTCGTATGAACAGACCTTTTATAAGCCTCCTCCAGTTACCGTAAACTCTTGCATCTATTTTCTCTCGCTCCTTCCTTTCTAGTTCTTCTTGATCCTAAAATAATATTCGAGGTTACATACATCATGTGCCAAAATAGCGAAAATCAAATAGGCACAAAAAATCACATCTTAAAGCCAGTCAAGAAAGTGTAGTTGTTTTGTATTTTTTATGGCATGTTACGTCTATGTAGGTTTAATATATTTTATGACAGACTATATTTGGAGATTTAAGTTATTATCCCCATTGTACGTATACTTATTTTAATTGTAGGATGTAAAAGAAAATAGTGATGGTTTCTACTAAATTTAAAATTCTTTTTTCTTTCTTAATTGAAAAATAAACAATTTTTACATTATAATATGATTAAGATTTAAGATAATCTATGTACCTTGACCCACGCTTCAGTTAAAATTTCTTCGTATTCCGTACACACTACAAATCCATCATATACTGGATGAGAGTATCCACCATTGAAGTCAAAACCTGTCAAAGCTGGAGCACAATCTATGTTCAATTTCTTGGCCACTCTATTCAAACCGGGCACTGAAATAAAAAAAAAAAATGTTTAATTCATGTCCAATAGATTTTATAGGGTGCAAATTTAGGTTTCTAGAACCAAGGAGTTTAGGAATTTAGATTCTAGTATTATAAAACCTACATTTAATATGTACAGTTCCTTTAGGAATCATGCATTCTTTGAACAGTTCGACATTTCCATATGCATTTCTCGGAACGATACCATTTTCTGCTACCGGTGGTTCATAATCAGTTACTTGCCATGGACCAAAAAGTTCCAGAGGTTTGTCTGTGATTAACTTGTTAGATAACTGAAAAAAAAAATTAAAAATCTAAAATTTATACAAATAAATTTAAAGCATATTCCTGGAAGCATTTCCACTTTTGAAGCATTATACATTAATTTGACATTATATTTATTATATTAAAATAGTCTGTAGTATAATACAATTTACTCACTTTATCCCACTTTGGTCTAGCTTTAACAACTTTATAAGGTTTTTCTCCGAGTCTGACAACTTTAGCATCCTTGAGCCAGATGTCACGCGACTTGCAGATGTGGACGCACTCGCGCGCGTACACAGGCTCGCCGCGCACGAAGCCCAGTGTTGCCGCGTCTTCAGGATACAGCGCCTCAAACTTTAGTAGGTGTCGCTTCAGTGCATACAGAGGATGGTTTTTGTACCTATCAATTATACCAATATATTAGATGCAAACTATCGTATTATATACTCGTTGTCGCCCGCGACTCTGTCCGGGATAAAAAAAAAATAACAGTAGCTTATGTGTTCTGCCAGGTTATGTTCTACATCTATGCTCTTCAGCAAGATCCAGCTGTTCTAGAGATATCTTTTAACAAATATCCATCCATCTATCATGGATCTGAATTGAAATAAAATGAACTTAAGACATGGTAAAAAAAACCTACGATTTACTAAACAAAATACTTCATTTAGGTTAGATTTCTGACTACAATATAAAATGTAAAATATATATTTGGTATATTAGAAACATTGATAAATTCATATGAAACTTACTCAGCGATACTTGTAGGTAGTGGTGCCTCTAGCTGCATTCTATCCAGACGTTCATCTTCTTCCTTATCCCGTGCATTCTTAGGTCCCAGCCATGGGGCCACCGCTGTGTTCCACCAGGATACCTCGGCTCTTTGCTTACGAGTAATTGTATTCCAATGTGGAACATATCTCCTTGTTAGATCTTTTAAATAATTGTTATTGTCCCAACCAACAATGTAGGCAACTGGATGGGTAGCCTTTGACTGAAATATTTTTATAGAAATTATTAATTTGATATATGGTGGCAGCAATTTTTTTTAATAAAAGTAAGAAAATTTGTATTGAAGATAGTTTACTTACATGAATTTCTTTGGCGCAATGAACTTTATTTCTGATAACATCGACAGGCACCCATTCTTCAAGTTCCTCAACAAACACTTCACACCAAACATCAATCCTGTCAGGAAGAACCTCATCGTCTTCCGACAACACTCTGCGGTCTATCCTGCGAGATGTTCCTGGTTTGGGGCCTAACTTGACAGGCTTAAAGTCATCATCACTGACACAAGGTTTGATGTCTTCTTCTGGTAAATGATCGCTATCTTCACCTGAATCTTTAGTTGTTCCTGAAATTTAAGTAACCTACTATTAATTATGTTTGGGTTAATTATAGTCTTTATTTTGAATGTCTGTCATTTTAATGTGATATGATTTTTAAATGTACAAAATAATCAGTGGATATGAATGGAATTTTATTATTTTTTCCTTTATAAATTTGGAACAACAACATAACTCACGCCCTAAACCCAGAGGGGTAGGCAGAGACCACTCTCTCGCTTCTTCTGCATTCATACATCTACGATATATTCATGTCAGTTTCGGAAAAAATAACTTAGTATTAATATAAAATTGCTCACATAGTATATGTATACTGAAAGTTGTATCTTTATTACAATATTATACACATGAAATCATTAAAATATTACTAACCTTTTACTTTGTTCTTCTTTGTTTCGGCTTTTGCTTCTTTCACTCTAGTTTTAATTATATCCACTAAGTCGGATGTTACATCATTTTTAGCTTCAGTTTTTTGTTTTAAAAGATCTTTATGACTTACTCTCTGTTCGTCTTCTATATAGTTTTCATCCCTAACGTTCTTAGCTTTTTTTGAAGTGGAGTCATCTTTGAAATACTTACTTGTATTGGCACTTCTTGGACTATTGTTTGCCCTTGTTTTTGTATTTTTTTCTGTTGTTTCCGCCTTTACTGTGTCATTTACTTTTAAATTAGTGGTTGTTGATCTTTTCCTTGGTAATTTAGTTTTATTAACATTTGTGCATGTATTTTCACCAATAAAAAAGTCACTTGCCGTTACTTCTTTATTTTCTTCAGTGGATACTTCGATTTTTGGTACGATTTTAGTATTCCTAGTAGCTCTTGCTGATCTGGTTTTAGCTGTAACAACACTATTTGATTCTTCTTTTTCGTCTTGTTTATTTTGATCATCTTTAGTAATATCTTGATTGGAAAGTTTTCCCTTCAGTTTTGCACTATTGGGTTTTTTAGCATTTCTTGAGATTGTTGCAATATCTTTTTCAATTTTGAAATCATCATCACTATCCGATTTTTGAGTTTTTGTATTTTGCATTGAATTATCTTCATCAGAATTTTTATCAGTGATATCTGAAATTTAAAATGTTATTTTTCGTAACTATTTAACTTATGAACAATTTTATTTTAGCAGATCAACACATACCTTTTGGTTTCAAAACATCTTTGTTATTTTCTTGCTTCTTTGAGGATCTCTTGGGTTTTTTACTTGCTGATTCTGACAAATCTTCATTTGATTTTGAATTGACATTCCTTACAGGTGTACTTTTTGCTCTAACTTTGGCTTGTGTTGCCTTTTTAGTGACTTCCTTCACTACTGTGTCATTAGATGTGCGGGCATTCGTGGTTGCGGATCTTTTTCTCGTAGACCTTCTATTAAGATTTTCATCTCCAACAAAAAACTTACTTGCTGTGACTTCTTTATTTTCTTCAATTTCTGGCACCTCCAAATTATTACCAGATTTAACATTCTTGCCTCTTTGCCGATTAAGTGATAATTTACTTTTAGCGGCGACTTGTACTGTATCATTGTCATCGGTTTGTTTAGCTCTCTTCGGTGGTGATGCACCTTCTGATTCTTTATGAATGTTTGCATTTTCTTTTGATATAGCCTTTCTTGATTGTGTTTTAGGATGTATTTCATCATTATTACCATCTACCTGCATGATTTTATTTGAAATAATATCACTGTTTGTTGCTACTTGTTTATTTTGGTTCACTTTAGTGTTACTTCTTGTTGATCTTGTGATACGTGGCATTTTATCATCATTTCCATCTATTTGCATAATGTTGCTTATATCACTATCACTATCTGTACTGTAATCATAATTTCCATCTAATTGTGAAATTTTCTTTTTACTGCATGTCTTTGTGGACTTTGACTTTGTTATATTTTTATCTTTACTCACATCCTTTTTGTCACTTTTATTTTTATCTGTACTCTTCGTTGACATTGAATGTAGCTCGAAAGCTGGAGGCTTTATTGGTACTGTTACGAAATTAAGCATCACCCTGCAATGGAGACCAATCGCTCTCAACATAGAAACAAACACATAAACAAGATATTTCTTTGATGTTATAATCCTATTTCTTATTTGTTGAATTAGTATTTCCTTTAGTTTTGGTGCCTTTGGTCTGAATTTACCTTCATGTTTATCTTTTCTTAATGTTAAAATATTTTGATACCAAGAGGTTATTTGTTCTACATATTTCATGTCAACTCTTTGACCAGGATAGAAATTCAAATTGCTTTTAGAACAAGAGGCTATTTTTGGAACTTTTTGGCCGGGAGAGCATTCCTTCGATTTTAGCTTTTGCAAAAGTGATAATGCTGTAGACATAACTTCCTGGTCATTTAATACAGTGCTAATGTAATTTCCATAACCCAGCCAACATAGAACATGAACTTTGTGCATGTACACTTGACATTCCTTTTTTACTCTGTTCATTTTTCTTTTCATCATCATTTCAACATCAACCTTTTTAGCTCTTCTTGCTACTGAATCTGGTATATCTACAATTAGTTGTAGCCCTTGTTGGGGTATTGATTTAGCCTCTAAAAAAAATATCACATGCATTAATTTTGTATACACAATAATTACAACGATCATGAATTTTAATAATGACATGGAGAAGCATTATTATTTAAATAACTGTCTTTATTTTAATTAAAATATGAATAAACTAATTAATTTCAAAATACCAAAAAAACCTTACCCTTTACTTCTTCCCAATCTTCTACCTCTGAATCACTTTGGTCTTGTACTTTCTTTTTTTTCTTTTTAGTGATTGTTCCTACCTCAGGTACTATCTCTTCTCCTAGCGCCAGTAAGTCTTTAACATCTGATTCATTTTCATTCTTGCTGTGTGAATACTTTAAGACTGACATTTTAGCTTCTTCAATTTTAGCCTTATGCTGTTCTAACTCTAGAAAAGTTTTCTTTGCAATTTCTTCGCTTTCATCTTTTTCATTAACTGACCATACCTAATATCAAGAAGTTTACACTTTTTTATAATCATGTTTTATAAGAAAAATAATATAGAAGACGCACTATTATGGAAAAAGCTAATTATCTTATTTACATAGAACTAAATAGATAACTAAGATAGTTATGAAGTTACTATCTTAATACAATTTTTAAGTAAATGATACAAAAATATAAGCATATTACTTTATGTTAGAAAAATATCGGTGAAAGGTATATAATGAGCGCTTTGAAACACTTTTCAAAACAAAAAAAATCTATCTGTTTGCAAAAAATGAAAAAAGAAATACTTACATCTTTATATTCAGTACCAGCATCATTGTTATCATTTTCTGGATCTGTGTTTGGTAATGTTTCTGTATGAAATTTCTTTTTAAAGATTGTCTTAGTACATTCATCATCACTGCTGTCTGGAAAGTATATGCAGAATTATGGAACAAGAATATTTATACCCCTATTTCTTTTTCAGTTAATTTCTTACCACTTTCTGAAAGATTAAGTACTGATGGTAATAACTTATCAGCTTCTGTTAAATCTTTAATCGTAAAAGTAGAAACAGGCAATGGTTCATCTTCATCTTCGGCGCTGATTTGTTTGTTTATTTTATTAATAAAAGCTTTGGCAAATTGGGGATTCTTTTTTCGATTAGTAGTTTTTTTCTGTGGCTTTTTGTGAACTTCATCGTCCGACGATGGACAATTTTCTTCCTCGTTAATACTGTCGTCAGAGCTAGGAGCCGATGATATTTTGGCGTCCGAACCGGAATCGCTAAAGTCGCCTCCCATGTTATCACTTTCATCGTCGTCTTTATAAACAGTTTTGATTACTTTCTTCCTAGTCGTAGGCATAGTAGAAAATCCGCTTTATCTGGATCCTTTGTGTTAACATAAAATATTGCGAAACACTTTAATTGCCCAATGCTCAAACACGTTCCTACACGCATCTAAAGCATGTTATTCTTATTATTTTGATAAAAAAATTGGGTACATCAAAATATTGGCGCTAATGTCAATGTCAAGTGGTAACTGTCAAAATGACATCGACATATTATATAAGTAGAACAAGTAGGTAACAGATTATGACATTCTTTGGATTAAGAATAATATTATTTACTGGAAATTATCTTATATTTTCTTGATTTGAGATTAGTATTATTTATTTGAATTGACAGCTAATTATAAACTATTTTTCTCTCTATATGTCGGTCTCTAATCTTATCTCTCTGACTGTCGTGGTCAGTAAGGTACCACCTGGAATAGATCGTTTTCCTACACTGACTCGTCTCTAGAGCGTCCTTCGGTCTAAATTATAATGGAGGACAGTAACATGTTAACATAGGTACAATATATAGGTTAGTAAAATTAAGACAATAATTAATAATTTTAGAGAACACTTTGATAAAATGAAAATAAGGATAATACGAAAATAGGTAAATTGGAAACTATTTTAGAGCTTCATCTACCATCTCTTTTAGACCTGCGACTGAAGGCTTCAGCACAATACATTATAATGCTGGTTTGAAATCAGGATCTGATTTCAATGAGGACTTAACTTCAATTTTTTGCATAATTTGGCACTACTTTGTAGAATTTTCGGAAATTAAAAATTAAAAAAAACACACATACACACACATTACACAATAATATGTCATTATAAATTCTGATCCATCCACTTGGAGTTTTCCCCTAAATCCACTCAAATTCAGTTTACTTTAATTTGTCCTTCTTCCTATTATTACTTTTAAAACTAAATTACACGTGAATAAATTGGCATGACTTTATTATCTATTCAACAATTTTAGCTGTATGTGACCGACTCATTCCTTCAGTTTCGATTTGCTAAAAGGTTTTATAATTTACGGTAATGGAAAGGTTTTTGTGTTTGTTTAAAGAATGGTAAATGGTTTGAATCAATCTCGTTAAGTGCTTTTGAACTGAGCTTTATTGCCTGTGTAGCGGTGTAGAGTGGATGAGTGTACATTGTGACCAAGCTACGACGGCTAACACTATTGCACTGATAACGAGTTTTGATAAACCTAACTATGTACATTTAAAATTTATCATTACTTTGATTAAAATTAAACAACAATAAAATAACTCACGTACACCACCCAGAAGGGTTGGTAGAGACCAACAAAGACTTCTATTAGGCTCGCTTTTACTTCATTTATACATCTACGCATGCATGCACTTATAAATATCCAAGTGCTATAAAGTTTACCTGCTGAATATTTTCTTATTGCTTTGTAAATGAAAGCTAATATAATGGATTTAGGGGCGTTACCTATTAATACTAATCAATTTTGTTCTGTGAGGGAAATATGAAGTTATGAAATACGCTCTCATTAGGTTGTAGATAGACGGATGAAGAATGCAATCATTTAAACCTTTAATAAGCAACTCGGTGCCCCATATAAGGCATAAACAAACATAAATAACTTCAATTGTTAGCTGCCTTATTGTTAACTTTAATTACATTTTGAATTAATTTTGTAATTAAAACGGAAGCTAAGGCGCGCCGCGTGAAGTTTAAGTGGCTGGAAACGGATCGACCCTGAGCGGGGTACGGGCACTGCGGGGGAGGGGGGATCTTTAGATGCAATCTCTAAGTGGATTAATTAATTCTGAGGTGCCAGTTATCTATGTTTTAAAGTAAAAGGTACCTTTTTACAACTTTACGTTCTTGTAAAAATCAACAGTATGCGACAATAAAATAAATCTTTGTAATCTGTATTTATTAGCAAGTAAGGTATATAGGAAAACATCGTGATGCAACCTGCACATATCTGAGAAGAAATTCAAAGATGTGTGAAGTCAACCAACCCGCACTTGGCCAGCGTGGTTGATTATGGCCTAATCACCCTTAACTTAGGGTAGGCTCCGAGCCCCTCGGTGGGGACGTATAGTGAGCTGACGATGAAAGTATATAGATAGATGAATTTAATATGTTATGCTAGCTGTCGCTTGCGACTCCATCCGCGCGGAATGAAAAAACTTAATTAGTTCCCAGCAATTATTTAAATTCTCACCTTTTAAACCTTCTCTAGACCTCCACGAACATTTCAAAACCAAGATAAGATAAATACGTTCAGCCGTTCTCGAGATTTAGCGAAACTAACGAACAGCAATTGATAATTTACATACATATAGATATGTATATGAAACTAGATGTAAGTTAGAATAACCCTGGAATTGTTTACACACTTGGATCGCTCTACATTTATATGCACATTTTATGCAAAGTGACAAACACTTACTTATACCTATTGCTTGTACGGCCATCGGTGAAATAGGTCACAAATACATATTTATTAAGAAATGACATGGAGTTGTCGTAATAAATTCGGGATAACTGGAACTTTATACGATTATGCAAGAATACCCTGTTGATATATCCAAGAGTTTGTTAATTTTGTTGAAAAAATAATTTTGGTATAATCAAGACAATCACATCGCAGCAGGATAATATGTAAATACTGCTACGTAATATAATAGTATTACGTAGTACTACGTCAATGATGCTAAACTTAAAATTTACACAATTATTTTTGTTTACCATACAGTACATTACTCACTGCGCGGGCGCAGTCATCCGGAGTTAGTATTGGCTTCCAACACAAGAAATCGCCAAAACAAAAAAAAAAACAAAAATGTAAAGTACTAGTAAGATTGGAAGATGAAAGAAGAGACAAATAACGATCAATTTCATGCAGCAAATAATAAAACAGTACGAAAAGTACTTGTGAAATCATATATTATTACCAGCTCAATTATAGCATTGCAAGATGGACACAACGTTAATTAACTTTATGTTTGAAATAAAAACTAAACATTTTTTGTTTTGTATGTATTCAACGAATTATTAGAATTCAAATCGTGTAACAGCGTCTTTAGTTTCGTCCGCGCTCGCAACAACGACGATTATTTTGCCCGTGCCGAATTCATAAGTGGAATTGATATGTCGTTAAATGTTTCATGAGGTGCAAGCATCACCTGGCCTGATGAAGAATAACGTATTCAGAACGCTTTTCAAAACAACACTCTGTCGGCGCTACATTATGCATGAGGCACTCCATTCGCTGATCCGCTCAGGACTCCCGTTCGCGGCTCGTTAAGCGCCTACATTACGAACAAACATTGATTTTCAAAGATTTATATTATTTGCAAACGTAGACTTTTACACGCGTACTTTATAGCGGCATAAAATAACATATGTTAATATAAACACAATATGAAACGATATGATTAAATTATTAACTCCGCATTGGTGCGTTTATTAAGCGTTGTTCTTACCTAATTTTTATTATGACTTATTTGAAAATTCAAAGGTCAAATACTTCGGTAAACAAGTTGGCGACGCCCATGCATTTTTGCTGACTCTAAAAGAGATTAAGACTCTATTTATTGATATGAAAATATGAGAATTATGTTCGTAGTATATTAGTTAGTGGAAATAATGTTTATCGGCCACTACTTTAGAAGAGCGGAGGGTGTTAGAAATGTAATATTAATGCACCGTCGTCCGGTAGAGTGCATTTACCTAATGGATCGCATGCATAGTAGGCGTATGTTGTTTACTTTGTAGGTTAATTTATAAAATGGTCCGGAGTGCCAAGCGGAACCGCGCATTAATTGAAAAGAAAGTCTATCTGTCAATTAATCTATTTATGTTGCGAGTATATTTGATAGAGTCGTCGAAAACTTGCACAAACAAACTTACCTATTACGACTGTTCCAATAAAAAAAAAAATGATGCGACACCTCGACGACGTTAGGCGAGAGTGGTATACATTACCGGAGTGGAAAAGTTAAAAAGCTTAAATGTATCCCGAGCTCGGCTAAAAGTGTCTGACAAAAGTTCGACTTCCATTTTAAAAAGCTCCATTACAAAACATCGAGATTCGCTTCCGCCACGTCGGTGACGGTGGCCGGGGAAGATGGAATTAAACTCGCTAAACTTTTCAATTTATTTTGTACGAAATCGAGCGTGGGTACGCGAATGGGATTTTCGTGAATATCGATGCGTCGCACCGAAGCAAGGGAAGGTGGGGGGCATTGTGGGTAGCATGTCACAGGGTCTGTGGACGATACGCACTCGCGATCGCGACCACCTGCTACGACGCAGACTCTGGCAATACGTCTTGGATGCCATGCGCAATACTGAGAATGAATTCGTTAACTATGTGTATGACGAATTAGTTTCTTGATGCTTTAAAATAAAAAAAATATATGTATTATACAATTAGAACGTTTCATAAAATGTTTGGTTATACGTATCTATTCTGTTCTTCAACTAAGTTTATCTCCAACTTTACAAATATAATTTTCAGGCACATATAACAGATATACATGCATATGTTACCTCCCTGGTAAATATAAAAATATTACATACTATACTAAATAAGATTACGAAAAAACTGAACTTTGCTTTTCAATTGTGTGTATTTAAAATTATATTTACAAACCATTATTACAGTATCCCAGTTTCCACCTTGTTGATCTAATCATGAAAATTTAAAACAATGTGTGAAAAAATACAAAGTATCAAGATATTCCTGTCATAGTTAAACACATACGGGTTCCTCCGCACTGAGCAAAGTAAGTTGAATTTGAGAAGAGTTGTAAGGCTTTGGCGCTGAGATAGTGCTTTTAGACCCTAACCCCGGGGGTGATGCAGTGGGTCCGCGAAGCTTCTTAAAATGTTTTCACTTATGTATATATGGGAATACATTACCCCCGGCCCGGCTTACTTGAGCGCACACTTACTTTTAACACAAAATTGAAGTGACGTAAAGCTTTCACTCGTCTCTCCTGTGTACGCTAAATTACATTTTATTCGAAATCCGAAACATACACTAGTACGTACAAACAGATTACTGCGCCTGTTTCCATAGAGAATGTATGAAATGTCTTTGAAATGTTTTTAAAGTCACGAAAAATAGCAATAGACACGCATACGTTTACTCAGGAATGCTAATATTCTTTCATAAACAATCGCTATCAAAGAAGATTATTGCCACAAGCGAGTTTTAGTGTAGTTTTATTTGTTATTTACGCACTTATCCAACTTATCTTTTATGTATCGAAGAGTAAATTTAAAGTACTTCATAGGGATTAAATGTTCTCAGTATCTTAAATACAGTATTAAAACTCAATTTGAAACGTTATTAGGCAAACAAAAAAGTTGTGATGACGCTATTACACTAAGCGCTTTGACGTCTGAAAAGCTTGATGCGTAATGAAGAGAGCGTTTTGTATCTCGTGCTCGCCATTACTAATAATCACTTAGCTTAATTACAGCTTTAATTACCACCGATGTGGCCGGTTCAAATTACGTACTCTAAAACGCATTAGCGCCTGACAGCTGGAGATTATCCGTCCAGGAGTCGACGGCCGGTCGCGTCCGCAACGGAGTACTAATGAAATTTAATGAGCCTCAATCGTTGACAACTTAATGAAGGAACCATTCAGAGTACGACGAAACTCGGCCAAAAACAAACAATGCGCGATCGTCTCGACAAACTTCTCCATTCACTTACCCAGGCCACATCGAGCCTTCCCTTTGTGCGCTATGCTATGTATTTTCTTTATATGTAAAGCTTTTAATGCGATTGCGTCGCTAAAAGGTTTCGCCGTGTTCGACATAGAGTGCCGAACATTGTATCACTAATACAACAGATAATGTTTATGGATGCATTTTTTGCTTACTTTATTTTTAGAATATTTACTTATAAAAACATTTTAGTATGTCATCTTACTTAAGTACTTAAGCAATATTTGCCTAAATATATTTGAGAATTTACTTAAAACGAGCAATACATGTTTTGATTACGGCTTAAAATAGTAATAGCAATTGTTATTCTCTTTACTTAGGTAATTAGACTATGACAACGATATTCTGACAAAGATTAGGGACATTAAAATTGATATGAATAATAACTCTTAATTTAATTATTCTCATCAATCTATTATCTGTTGTGAATACAATTTGTGCTGAAAATGGATGGTATTGATTTATTAATCTTGAATATAAAATAGACTTAGAGACTGTTATAAATTTATACTTGCTAAATATATTTAGAATTATCTTTATATATATAATTCTTCTGTGAGTGTGTATGTCACTGAACTTCTCTCAAACGACTGGACCGATTTTGATGAAATTTTTTGTGTGTGTTCAAGGGGATCTGGGAATGGTTTAGATTCACAATTTTCATCAAATATTAACTTCATATTAATTTATTCAAATTAAAGACGCGTAGACAGGACAACGTCTGTCGGGTCCGCTAGTCTATATATATAAAAGAAAGTCGTGTTAGTTACACCATTAATAACTCAAAAATGGCTTTACCGATATGGCTGAAAATTGGTTATGAGGTAGCTTAGAGCCAGGAGACGGACATAGGATACTATTTATTCTTTTTTTTTCGAATTTATGCCTTGAAGAGCTGCTTTTTATTTAACTTATCTATATATTAAGTTTTTTTATATATCCACGCGGACGAAGACGCGAGCGACAGCTAGTTTTTGTTAAAAGTAGTTATTAATCTTTGAAAGAGATTCAAATTAAAAATGAAAGTGTTGAGTAACCATGTGTAGTGTATTTTAGTTATACTTTTATCATTTCATCACTTACGATTACAGTAAATAAAATTAAATTAACGCAATTACAGTCCGTACGATTATTCCGTAACAATATTATTTTGTAATTTAGTAGATGGCGTATTTAGGAATGACAATAGCGTGTAGTGAGTTTCTTGTTAACTGATTAGAGGCAGGCGAGTGGTGTCATCTCGGAACGTTCCAATTACCGGGAGTTGAGGAGGGATGCGGCGGGGCGAGGGGCAGCTCGGGACGGAGGGGGAGACGGGGTGCGAATGATCCATTTCGAAAACTAATTTAGAGTTGGCAACTAAACAAAGAGCACTCCTCGCTGATAATAATTAACGCCTGTGGTAAAGTTCCACTAAGTCTGCCGGTTGAGCCCCGCTATGGCACCCGCTAAAGTAATTTAAATGTTATTTTTTCCGGTGTGTGAATAATTAAGTTCATTAAATTATAAGCTAAAGATAACTTTTTTAATTAGAAATCCGAGTGTTGAGCTGTAATTGTGTTTCGTTCGAGTTTCCTTATTTCAGTTTTTTTTAATTAACTTTGTAGATTGATAAGCCGATAAAGTTGTGTTAATTAAGATGTTGCAGATTTCGGTCATAACAAGTAACAACTACTATTGTGTAATTATTTAAACACATATAACACTGCCTCGTGGTTTTACTCGTCGCGTCTACCTTAATTCTAAAACAGTTTAATGTTGTATAGCGTTTTTGTTGTCTATTAATTATAGTTAACAGGAAATAATATAACCCTTTATGCTTTAGGAAAATGATTATTTATATTACGTGAAAAACATACGAAAAAAAATATTTCCGGTGTTAACATATAAATTATCGATGCAACTTTTTTCATTTCTGTGCAACCTGTGTTTATATAATATTCGGCACAAATAGTTTATGCTTTAAAATATCTCAGACTTACTAATATTATAAATGCGAAGGTTTGGATGTATGTATGGATAAATGAATGAGATACTATCTCCAGAACGGCTTAACGAATCTCGATGAAATTTGGCATAGATGTACAGCCTTGATAAATTCACAATGGAGGATATATTTAGTCTTAAGTACAGGAAGAATTAATGGTACAGTGTAATTTTTATGTGTGTTGGGGTTGCCAACTTAAAGAAACTTGGAAGAAGAGAGAATGCTTGAACATGTAAATGTAATGTCTTTTTAATTATACAATTTTGATAAACATACAACAAATAGAAATACGACTTAATATTTTTGAAATATGCAGTATATATAAAACTGTAACAATCACTTTATCTGAATCATACATTATTGCTAAGATGCCACGTCTCCCGTTTTAGGAACGGCGAAGTAACAAATCAATATTTGGTTTGAGTGCTTTTTCGTGCAATGTAGAAGCTTTTATCTGGACAACGGCCGCGACAGGGCAAACACTCGGCCACGGAGACATTCGCCGACATGACGCGGCTCCTTTAACCGACTGCTCCACACCCGAATACTGTTTTTCATTAAGTTAAACTATAAGATACAAACTAGTTGATTTATTTCAACCGTGATATATGAAATGCAAGCTATAGTATGCCTATATTTGGTTTTACTAATGATTTTTGCACTTCATTTAATACATTACGGACAAGCATACTTTCTGTAGAGTACGGAACTACTTTTTACTTATAGAGCTGATGGAAATTATGTAGATTAAAAGGGGGAGAATTAAATGCTACTCAGAATAATTGGTTACTTACTTAGTTTATCTGGACGTAGACTTTCTTATCAACACAGTTGTGCTAGAGACCGGGCCGTGTTGGGCCGGGCCGAGCGATACTTACGCTAAATCCTAATTAACTACTTGATTAGATGCGGAATAAGAAGCTCGTAATCTTAATTGGTATTTTTAATCAAAGTTCTTCGAACGCTCTGTGTTTATTCTTGCGAGCACGACCGTTATGTTTGTTAATTTATAATAAACTTATTTAAATGTAAATTACACAGAGCCGAGCTGTGTAACAAATTATCTAATTTCATGTATATTACACGCTTAATTAGGATGGACTTTTATCAAATGAACGATACGGCAATAAAAAGGTTATGAGTTACGCTATGATTTCTCTCTGAGACGTAACGCCCTAGAAATGCTCGCATTAAACGAGGAATTAAGGTATTTCTTTATTAATACTGTGAAACACTAATTGCTCGGTGCCTTCGTTTAATCGTAACGCCCTCCGTAGATACTGACCAGGGCTGTACTTTCTACGAATTTAATTAATTCGTTTTCATTTCTATTTAACAACAATTCATATAACTAATGCATAATTATTAACTATTAAACTTCGTTTGCCAGTATAATGTTGAGACCTGTTTTAACTGTATATTGATTTACAATCTTTTATGGAGGTTTCTAAGGCCTGTATATTAATAAAAATCCATCAGGCATACGACAGAGGTGTCTCGTTTGACCTTTACCTGACAGTAAATTATACTTTGATCTTGTAGCAAATACTTTTGCATTATTTACGAAGCTGTCAAGTAATTTTCCTAACGGCATTAGCATTGCCATTTATTTTATTATAAGAAGCTTTAACTCTGAAATAATAGCTGTTCTATTTAAAAAATATTTTCTGGAAAGGTAATATTTTGGTACGATGATAAATTTTTATGTGCTGTCTTGATTTAATGATTTTGTGTGGTTACAATTTAAGAAAATATTTTCGAATTACGACAGCTATATTTACGTAGTTTTGCGAAATAACTCAAACTGTGAAATTTGATTTCTAATTTATTTATATCATATTTACTATACTAATTAGTAAGTATTAAGAATAAATAACATGATAATATTGTACTATCGCATATACATTATCAAATATAATTATTACGTGTATATCTACATAATTACGCGTGCTTCTTAACTACTAATAAGTCGTGTTTTACCTTCGCAGTCATATTGCAATATTGAAATAGCATTAGTACTGCGCAAACACACGTACTTTATGGAGTAGTTAATCTCTCGAGAGTACCGGAGTACTAAGTGAACGCAACACAAAGGCCCAACTGATATTTGTACAGCTCGTCATTAACAACGCCAGTTTAATTGGTGGCCTGAATACGGCCCTGGCAGGCAATTACAGAACCTATTACTTATTAACTTTCAACCGCCCTTAATGGTTTCCGTATTACAAGTTAAGCTGAAACGCTTCGGAAATATGCAGCATTCATGTTCACAGTAGGTTAAGGTAATTAAATTATTTACATTCTCGGCTCTGACATTTAATTGCTTGCGGAATATGTAAAATCATTTAATACTCGGGTGTGGTAAATATCAAGTTAATTTTGTATGATTCACAGTGTATTTAGTTGGGGATTTATTGTTCAAAACAATTAACTATGCATGGAAGTACTTTGATCTATTAGTTTTCAATTCATGATATAAACAGAGTTAAGCTATTAAACTGTTTACAGTTTAAAATGTTTTTAACATTGTTTAGGGAAATGTGGTCGAATGATTAAATTATTAATTTAGATACGAGTTATTGTCAGAGCTATTAATAAATCTACTCTAGATATATAACAAGCCAAATATATAGTATGTTTTGAAAAAAAAATATGACCGTTATAAAGGTTAAATACATCATGCAACAATTTTAAATTTTTAGAAATATATTACGTTTACTTCTACCAATATTTGTAGCATACATTTTGAAATACCTCAGCAAATCTGTCGTGGTTGGCCTACGTAATTTCCAACAGTGTAAATATGATTACAAAGCTTGTGATCTATGCGCGTGCGCAACATAAATTCTGCTGTTATTCCTTACTACTGACATCTGCGCTGATTGTGCATTTAGCTGGAGCAATGAAAATAATATTATAATTTATTTTATTTGTTGTTAAAATCGATTTGATATTTAGGCAAACATACATACAATATATCAAAAATGTCAATAATTATTAATTTTTAGATTATGTTGAATTTCTTCAACAATAGTTTTACTTACAGGAAATTAACATAACTATTACGTCAAAAATTGAATAAACCAACGAGCCATTACACAGCTTAAAACAAATGTTAACTACAGAACAATTAAAAATAAACAAAAATGCGTTTGGAAGTGTTACGGGTTGGTCGCGGGCGGGCGCGTGTACTACAATAGTGTTACACAAGTCTGTTGCAGCTCAGTAAGTGGCTACAATAAAGCTCTCGGTCCATTAAGCTTCCGCTAGTGCGCCGTTCGCCAGATAACGAGACCCGTGGCGGCCGCAGCAGCCGCACACATAATTTATACCGTCCGAGCTCGTTAAAAACTTATAAAGACGCGCATTGTTAGCGGGGCCAATATTCGCGTTTATCCGAGGATATACGACCGGTCTAACGACTGTTCGCCAGTTTCGTGTGAACCATTGCGCAAACGATGCTACAGCCGTGAAACTGATACTTAGTAGTCGCTAGTCGCCGGCGCCGTCTTCTTTTTTATTGCCCATCTCTATGTGCCTCCGATGTGCTATTTAATAAGCTCCTAGAAGTGTTACTTGCTGGATGTTAATGTGTTTGGATCTGTTACGATACTGAGTAGCTTAACGATAAGAATATCTAGGAGTTAGTACGTCTAATGGCCAATTTCAAGCTAAAAGAAAATTACGCGGCCATAAAAGTCATGGATTTACTTATAAGTCGTATAGTTTTCTAGCTCTATACATATTTGAGCAGGTGAAGAGTATGGTCGTTAATTAATATACTTCAACATTGTATGTATTACATTGTGCAAAATATAAAGTAATCTTACTAATATTGTAAATGCGAATGTTTAGATGTTTGTTTGAAGGTATCTCCAGAACGACTGAACGGATCTTGAAGAAATTTAGCATACATATAGAAGGTGGTCTGGAAGAAGACATAGGCTATATTAGGTTATTTTTAATTCCGCGCGGAAGTAGTCGCGGGCGACAGTTATACATATAGTAAAGGAATGTCAATACGTCAGTAGTCAGTAGTATAGCAGCGCACACGCGAAAAGCAGGGGTAATGGAAAATCCGTGTGGTGATTCAATCTGCCGCGAAGCTTTTAGGCCGACCAGTCGAGTGCTTCGTTTTACACTTAGTTTGTATGCGAGCAATTACTGACCCCAGCTATATGCGCCAATTTAGATTTTTATAGTATGCATTTGGAAAATGCTTTTTCTATTGCAGTGTACGTCATTCTAGGATCATGCTTTTTGGAAGATGTAACTGGCACATGCACTGATCCCTATTTATATATTTTTTTTCTTGTATCACATAGGAATAAACGTAAGTATAGATATAAGGTAGTAAAACGGTAATATCTCAAACGGTATAGTTTATTACTTTGCCAAAATTTAAATTGCTAATAGTTCACACAACTTTAATAAACTGAATAAAAATAACACATACTGGTATAATAAAAAATTGTCTTGAGCTGTGATTAAAATTAATTTCTTTTCAGACAGTACGAAGCAAACTGATAAAATATTCGTCGAACGGCTCCAATAAAGAGCGCATCGGGTCAGAGCGGAGCTAACAATGTCTTAACTAATTCTGTCGAAGGCCGGCGGCGGCGGTGTCCCGGCTCAGAGCGGGGCAGCGGGCCCGGGTCGCGTGGGCTTCGCTAAACACAAATCAACACCGATTCTCCATTTGTTAGACACGGGAATGTAATTATGGCCGGAACACTTGGAGGGGCCCGTCTGCAACCGCTCCCCACGTCATTCAGGCTTTTACTTCGCACTCCAACAACGATCTTCACTTTGCTCTCTTGATGTGCTGCCAAACTTTTTGATAATATCGATTTCATCATTCGAAACTACGCGTAAACAATTATTTTAATTGGTATAAAAGAGGATTTATTTAAATATCGGGACACATTAACGTAACATATTTTCTAAAATTTTTCAAAAAGGGGTACAAACTCGAAATCCTACAAATGTAAATTTATACGTAAACTTTGCTAGTATTACCAACTATTGTTCAAAAAATAACTGTTATTTCTTACTACTTATTAAGTTTCCGATCATTTATAATTTAAAAAGCAATTACATTAAATTTCTCAAAACTGTCGAGCACTCATTTTTTGATCAAGTCTCGTTGCCATTTAAATTTTAAAGGAAATTATTAACAACAGGTTCTACTACTGTTGGTTAATTCAGAAATGTTTAATCGAGTTTTAAAATTGACTCATTTTCTTTTTTTCCCCTCATATGGAAATGTAAACAGGTCACGCATTTAAATTGGCCATAAGTATATTGCGTATTCATTGCCACACTCGATTATATTGTGATTAAATTAAATTTATTTTCAATATGGCAAGAATTTTAGTGGTATTGCAATGTCACATAATGACATTTTATGTCGGCTTAATTAAATGGCTTTACGTGTAAGCTGAAGTGATTTAGGATATAATAAAAAGAGTAGGTATGTCGTCCGCGGGTAGCGGGGACCGGGTAGCGGTGGAGGTCCGCGTGACACGAGTTAAACTAAATTAATAAACTTGCAGCAGTCTCGGGCTTTATTAAAAAACACTCATTAAAGCTGAGGAAAAGTAGGTAAAGTCGCCGGCGGGGACAGAGCCGCTAATTGCACAGCCTTTATTGCTTAAATAAAGTTTTAGTGGGGGAACACAAGTTTTAATTAAAAATGTGAGAATAGTTTTTAATAAAGGACGGGCTCTGTGCGCGTATATTGCGAAACTTTAAGCGATACGCTTAGCTTGCAGGAAGTCCGCCGCGCGGCGGACTGCGGGACAGCTTACACCCTGTAATACTGTTTATATTATACTATTGCTTGTTTCTTCTTTCCCTTATTCGATAAGGCATTATTGATTTTGATACTGTTGTCGTATTACAAAATGGTGAATCTCTATGCATTGATTGGAAGATTGAATTGATTTGTAAGAGGCTATATGTTCATTCTTTCAGACATCGTGTGCTTGTAGACTTGACTCGTTGATAGATGTCCATCTAGTTAATTATCATGGTAATTTTTAATGTATGTATGTACAACACCTTTTCGTAGGTGACAAATGGCATGAGTAACGGGAGAAACTAATAATGCCCGTGATTTACGCCCACCCTTGTTATTACGAGTCATGTGAAATGTAATTTCGCCATGCGTGTAGTTGGGCACACACACACGGGGCGTCGGTGTGTGCAATACGTTTAATAAAGGAGGGACGCGAAGTAAATCCTTCAATTTCGCCGGCACACAGCGGCGTATTCTCGTTAACCGTGGCAATAAGTTAAACGGGCCCGCTGCCCGCTACCCGCTTTCCGCGCGCCCAAGTCCGCGCTCGCCGCCCGGCGCCTGCCGCCCGCGCCCCTTCAGGAAATTAAAAAAGGTCTTGAGTCAGTAAGGCGAAACGACCGACTCACTCGCTAGCCGCACTCGACTCACTTTCTCACTTCAACAGATCTTCGGCTTGACCATGCTTTGTTTTCATTAAAGTAACCGAACGCCTATCTTTCAAAGCTTCATCATTCGCACATGGAAAACAGACCGATAAATTTTCAAACGGAAAGTTTAAAACGGCTAAACACCGGTGCTGGAGAAATACGTAAGTATTTAGACATTCCCAATGTGCGTGATTTTGACCAGAAATGCCGTATAATCCTTCTATTTGTAACTGCAGACTCGTAAACACTTTTTACACAATTTCACACATATATATTTTTACTAAGAGATTTGATAAACTTAGTTTAACTACTAATAGTGTGGGAGTTAGAAAACTATAACTAGAAAACTTACATCAACAATAGTTTTCTTATATACAATTGAGACGGAGTGGAGATGGGCTGATGGAATCTGTTATGTCGTCACGGCACTCGGTTTTGAAAACCACTAATTATTGCGCTTGTCCTTCAAAAGGAAACGCCATTAGGGTTCCATTAATGGGGTTTGAGCAACAATGTAGGGTTGTCAACAGTGCGCGGCCACGCGGCAAATGGATTTCGTCCGAACACTATAAACTACGCTATCTATGCTATCTACCAATAAATTATGATCAGTGATTTTCATAACGTTCACGTAGATTTATTGCAGATACAGTATTGATAAAATCAGTTTTGTAATTGAATTAAAAAGATACCCTTTTAGATAGGTACATACATCTACTTTATTTTTATTATATAAAAATGCCAAATACAAGAACTTACTTATTTTAAGTAAATAGGTTAGAGATATAAAGTTTCCATTACTGCTCTTGAAATATAAAAAGCGAATATTCCTTTCTTTTAGTGTGACAACACACAGCAGGTATGTATTCATTGATTAATTATATTCTATCCGATATTGAACTAAGTTGTAACATTTAATTGCTTTACATGGCATTTAATTTAATTTAAAATTTAAAGAGGTTTTGTGTCAGTAATAAAACGAGGATGGTATTAAGTCTGGAGTAATGTAGGCGGTCGGTTTTAATCAAAGTTCGTTCATTCCGAACTTTGGTCGGCAGGCGGGCGCGCAGCAATAGCGGCCGGCCGCAATATCTGCAGAACAAAGAATACATACGTTCCCTTGCAATCCTAACGCCCGCGCCGCGCCCCTCCGCCTGCACTCCTAATTAGATGTTCGATGAAAGTGTAATCAGACGTCGGCCTGCGCCAGATCCGGCGCGTAATTAAACGGCGCAGGCGAAGAGTGATTTATTAATAGAAAAGCTCCAGCCGTAATGAAATACTGAGCGGACAATGGCGCCGGGGGCCGGGGGGCGGACTCTGCAAATTATTATCTGCAATTCTCAACGTCGGTGCATGATCATCGCATCGCGCGGCTCGCGATTCTTTCCTAATCCGTTGACCGCGGCATAACCATTCACAAGTCAGTGGTTTACACCGCATGTACGGAACTGCGACGTTCGCGGTCCAACCGAACGGTCCGCTCCCAGCGGGGAGGACGCATGGAGGAATATAAATTTGTCGGCGAGGGAATGTAAAGAAGATTGGTTTCCGAAAGGGGTGCGGAGGAAAGGGGCGGAATTGAATTTAGGCCGGAATCCACTACCGGGAAAGAGTTTTTGATATTTCTTACCTATGTAGTGTGACTTGATACAGAACCGATCGTCTTTATTATCGATTCCCACATAATTCTGATCGGTTCCGATATCTGATTCGACGAAGCGCGGCCAATTTGAAGATTGGACTTTTTTCTAGTGTAGCGCGATTACGTTTCCAATTAGAGCATTAGTGTTCCGAGCCCATCATTATATTAAAGTGTTGTTCCGTTCCACCCCGTGTTCGGGCGCCCGCCCTCGGCTCCTGGCGCCGCGGCTGCACTCGTCGCTTGCTCGTCGGCTCATTCCGCCGTGAGCTTCTACTCAGTGTGCACGCGTTCGCGCTGTCTCTTGGATACGCAAACTTTACTCGATTTTCACATATTTTCATACATTGAAACGTTTCATTGTATGAAATCTTTCACAATATATTTATTCTTGAATTTTAATTGTATTATTAACATTATTTTCGTTTTATTAATGCATTAAAATAAAAACATTGTTAAGTCTGTTGTTATTTGGAAACGATTACAGCCGTAAATCCTGCTGAAAGTGACAATTGAAGTGGACAAGAAAATTTAGTTGTGTGCCCATTAAAAACATTTCTGTGTGTAAGTGTAAAAGACAAAGTTGTCTGAAAGATTTATCGCTTGTGTTTGTCTTGGACGTCAAGGAGTTTTCCTATAACTGGTAAGTTTAACACTTTTTTCTATTATAAACTATCGTACTTAAACTCTATAAATAAGTACACCTAAGATTATTTACTCTATTATATTTATATTTAATTCCTTTTGAACCTTATTTTCTTTATAATAATATTATGTAAAGAACAGTAAAAATAGTAGTACCATTACAATGGTCTGATTTATTTTAAGTATTTAACTTTTTTGTACCGTAAAAATGCCGAAGTACAAAAAAAACGAAGATTTATTTACTTGTAATACTAGAGTCTAAAAGTTTTTTTAGTAAAGTTATAATTATTATTTTTTTAATACGTTAATTAAACCATAGTCACTAAATTTACTGGCAGTTTGCCTTTTATTTGAAAAAAAAGTTACAAAATAGTACATGTATTAGCAACATCGTATGCGGCCACACGATTCCGCATAATGAGTTACCGCGCTCGCTTGTTATTTTAATTATTGTGTCTTAATTAAAGTCAGAGGTCTTGAAGGCGTCCGTCTACGGCTCACAAATTTATCGATAATCATGTACTTTGCCCTTACTAACAATGTAACAATGCCAAAATTAAACTAACCCAAAATGTTTTATAGAAAACTTATGTAGGTTTGGTAAATTTTTATTGACTTTGACAGATCGATTATTTAAATTATAAAAAAAATCTTGGATACTGATTTTAGATTAACAGTCTATTTAATCGTTCTTTGGTCACATGACAGTTAATGATATTGTAAAATTTTATGTTTTTTAAAACGTATTCCATTCGGTATTCCATGGTGTAGATAGACTAATACACTGTCCGTTGTTTTTTTTAATATCCTATAGTACGCATTATATCTAGATGTTTAATTTATTCAGTCAAATATTAATATCATTAAATGCGTCTGTAATATTATGAATAAGTAAATATTATAATTAACCATTATAGTCACGATTAATTCAACGTTATGAGGTCGTTGTTCTGTTTTAAAAGCCATCACGTGGCCGCTAAGTTTATTTAATATGGCACGTAATTAAGCAATTGAAGATAAGAACTTTTAATTAAAACTATACTGGGATTTTCTTATCGTGGTAACATATAAACAAAATAATAACTGACTGGCGATATCTTGAAATGCGTCAGAAAGAAATTAAAAAAAATAATTAAGTGATGATGTAACAAGATTATTAATTACTTTAATTACAAGGAAATATAAAAAGAACAGAATTTGCGAACTCGTAATTACATATTCATAATTTTGTTGTAATAAATAATGTATTTTCATTAAATAACACAGTAATAATTAGTGTTATAATTTCTGAGTGATGTTAAAAAGTAAACACCAAGTTAATCTTTTATTAATATGAAAAATAATTGGACGAAATTTTAAATATTAAAAAAAGTTTTCATCTTTGACTTTGAATAAAAATTATCTAACGATTTGAGGAAAAAATAAATTAATTTAAATTAAAAAAAAAACGAGTACAATTAATTATGTAATTACAATAGCACTTGGGATCATCAGCATCAAATTAGTTCTTAAAATTGCTTTAATACGTGCTATATTCGTGGAGCAAACTAATTAACGTTTCACAATTAAGGTATGAGAACAGGCTTCGCATTGTCTCTCCCAATTATAATTGATTCTATTAACTAAGCTTCGCCCATAATTGAAAGTAGACAGTGTCTGTACAAGGGGTGGGGGGAGGGTAAGGTAATTACAAGATCCAATTTAGAATTGCCAACTCTACACTTCGCTGTTAGTTTCAAACAAAAGCTTAATTAATTAAGTCGGGAACAATTAAGTTCACTGCCGTAATATTCTCAGCGATTACGTTGAATTCGATGGATTTTGTAGACGTCGGTAATTACCGTCGGGCCTCGATTCAGATTGTATCCGAACCTAATACGACACACATTCATTAATTAAAACAGTGAACGCAAACATTTCAGCTAATTGGCAAATCTTGTAATTAATTTAATTACTGAAAGAGCGCGCGCGGTTTATTGATCAATAAAGATACTATTACTATTTGAAGGTAGTGCAATTTAATTTGATAGAAATCAACCAAGTAATTTTCTAATAGTTAAGTTTTTATTGCTATTAATAACTTTATAGCTTCGTGTTAACCGTATTACGTAAACATTTATAATAATATTTTTCCCACAAGTAGAATTTAGATTAATATTAAGGTTTAATTTAGTGCTGATTATTATTATAGGAAAAACGACACTAATACTATTATCTCATAGCTTTATGTATATATTTGCTATAACTGTAATTGTTTGCACGAATGTTGCACTGATAACTGTTTTCACGAAAGTAAAGGTCAGCAACGGCGGTGCGCACGAAGCACGGATTTCGCTGCCGCAAGGAGGCTTTTGTTTATCGCACGGTCGGCATTAGGTCGCATTAGTTCGTGATATCGTTTCGCTGCGCGTTTCGAAGCTGTCAATTTGAATGTATAGGCCGCAATAAATCAGAGGTGTCGGCGGTGAGCCGGGGCAAGCCGGGAAGGCCCGGGCGGGCGGGCTACGTAACGAGACACATTTCCGGGCATATCCTTCCAATTAGCGCGGCGCGGCTAGGCGGCGGCGAGCGCCGGACACCTCCGCTCGTTACCCTCCCGCCTCGTTACGAGAATTGTTTGTTCGAGTATGTAAAAATGTGTTTATTTGCACGTACGCCCCGGGTTAAAAAATATATGAAAAGACCCTTTTAAGACTTTTAATGATTTCCCCGGCAAAGGGAAATTGGGTTAGTTATTTTCCCCGGGGTTGGCCCTCGTTAAGTTTTAATGGGGTAGCTAGCTACGACGTAATCAAACGTGCTTATTTAAGTTAACGACGCTTACAAGTCCGCGTGGCCCGTTGTCAATAGGAGTTGTTTGAATGAGGATCGTTGGCGCCCGACCGCTCGATTCTCAAGTCGCGAGCGGCGAGCTGTACATGACGTTCGCTTAGGGAATGTTTTTTTCCTGCGAGCGCCATATAAGAAATATGTTAATCCATGTCGAGTCAGAAGCAAGCTTTCCGGTACAGTCTCTTTATAGGCAGAACACCTAATTAATCTTCAGTAAAACGTCGACTTTGCTAGTTTTTGCCTGGAACTCGCCTCATTAGACCAACGAGGCACGTTGATTACATTCTGCAGCGCTTATTAGCGCAAACTCTCATTAGGGGCCACTATTGTTGTAATTAAACAACAAGTAACATTGATTCAGATAACTATGACTGCTTTATAGAAAATTGGCCTCTATTCCGTAGCGATAGCGGCGAGAATATCTCGCTTTGGAGGGGGCAATAAATTTGCGTGAATTTAATTAACAACTCAATAGTTTCAGAGAACGAACGGCAAGGGAGGGGAGGGGGGTTCTCGCATCGTCTGACATGATTCCATTGTTATACGCGGCAATGTAAAAAATGGAGGTTTATTTAGAAGTGGCTTGCACAATAACGTTTAGGTGGGTTCCGGTGGTGATAGTACATCGTCTGTAGCGAGCGCGAGTTTAATTGGAGCCCGGGGGGCGGTGCGCGGGGCTAGGGGCGAGGGGCGCTCGCCACCTCCCTAACACTTCTAATTGGCTCGGATACACTAACAGGAGCACTTTTCTCTAAAATGTTTACTCATCGTCATTACGTATAATAGGGTCCGACTACTCGACTACACCTGCTCCTATCTCAATCCCTTAAACCTAATTGTTACAGTCACGTTACGTGAAAAAAACAAATTGGACAACTTAAAAAAAAACAATCTAATTTAATATTATAATTATTAATCTTATCCCATCATTATTCACTTCGAGATGCAGATTGTTGAGATGTAAAGGGTTACACAATAACAACTTACATAATTGCCAATAAGCTCATTTTGACAGCTGTCAGTGCAATGTAATTAGGATTAACCTGTAAGCCGGAAATTAGATTAGGTACTCTATTATCAAGATAAATCGATTATGTAAATTAAATAATTTTCTGTTCAATTAAAAAATAAATTGGTATCATTGGATTTTTTGTATGTATATAAATAACCTTATCAATCATTTCTGGATATGGATAATTAATTGTACAAAAATGTATTATACATTTTGTGTGATTGCGTGACACAGCTGATCCGCGAAGCACGCGCGGCGAGCGTGACCGCGGGACAGATATTGTATGTAAGCAGTAGGTTAATCATATCTTAAGATAAGACACAATAATTAATCGGTACGATGCATTTATGACGGACATAAATATTCAGAGAGAAATAAAATAAAAAATATTACTGTTATAGTTCATTTCAATTTTTAACAATCATCATTATAACATTAATAAAGGAAGCAAAAACGCGCGAACAGATAAACTCAATAAAATTAATATTAAAAATTTGACACATCCTAAGTTAGTGTGCAGAAGAAGTGCATAAAGCTATTTTTAATAAATAAAAAAAAATCATATATTATATGTCGTTCAAATGACAATACTGACCTTTGATTAACAGCTTGTCGCTGTAAGAGTACTGTACTTCATACAGTCGAGTTTATTAGTATAAAGTACTCTTGTTATTATTCTGTATACAAGTATTTACAAGGAGTATCCAAGAAGTTATTTTTCTATACAGTTTTCTCGTAATACAAGTGAAATCAGATGTATGTAGTGCTGTCTGTCGTCTGCTGCATCGCCAGTCGCCGGATATGAGCGGCTATTTAATTTCCGAGCTTTCTATGATCGCGTCGCATCACTACTGTTTACATATCAATTTTGTGGTAAACATAAGTTTTCATGTGATTCGAGAGAGTATTTATAATTTTTATAAAACAAACAAAAGAAGCTATATAGCTTAAATTGCGTTTACATAAATATCCGTTATACAATTGAAGAGATCTATTTATCCTGTTATATCTAAAGAGTACAAAATCAGATTAAAATAAAAACATGACAGTCAAAAAAAAACATAAGGTGAGTCATAATTAAGCCGACAAGGAAAAACAATTTTTTAAATTTGTTTATCTGTTTTATAGATTTCAAAACTAAGAACAATTTTTGAATCTCACCAACACTAAAGCGATTTTATAGACGTGTGTAATGAATACGACATTCACTGGTAAGCGTACTAAGCAACAGTCGCCTGTAGCTTATCGCCTGTCGCCCGTACCCTGTCGCCTGTCACCTCACACTCGCACCGCATCGTGACATCGTGAGTCAAACGTTTGAACGCGATCCGAGAGCTGTAATTAGCGCTGAGTAAATACGCTCTTTGAATTGGCGCTTTTCATGTCTTCTCAGTTAGCCAATTATATGCACTCTCTGTACATTCCGACTCGTTCGTAATTGTTTCGAGCGTATTGTTCTCATCGTACAGTCTTTCTTGTCGTGTGAAACGTATATCTCATTTAGAAACTGTGTTCAACGCAGATGACTGTACGATAAAAAAATAATTCTTTAACTGCTAATTATTGTAATTTACTTAGACTGTTATTCATTTTCACAAATCTAAAACGTATGAAGTAAAGTACAAATGATAATATAATATGTAATATATTAACATGCATATGTTCGGCGCTAAACTGGTTTGATTTGCATGCATGCATTTGGTTATTTATATAAATTGCAAGAATACGGTACATAGGCGTAGGTTGTTGAATATGCATACTAACGAACTACGTGAGAAGTAACAATTATGGCGCAAAGGGCTACAGGAGGGCGACGTCGTCGTTACTGCGCTCTCGAGGGCTGAGCGCGGCGTCTCGCGATGCTTTTGTTTCAGCTGCTCGAGCTGCAGTGTACACAGAACAGATGCAAGACGCGCTGCCTCCTTCAATTGTTCGTTAGCGACACCCGCTTACATGGTTGTTGACTGTTGCATAAATACATCACAAAATATGCCGAAAATACTACCGCGATACATTCGCTTTTAAATCAGCTTTTTGGAATACAGAGAATGTAGATTCACGACCAACAGTATTGGTACAGTATAAGTACTAAGTTAAACTGTGTCACTTTCAAACTCTGTTGTAATTGTCAACATTGATTGGCGATTCTTAGTTTAAAGTACAGTTTTATCACAAGATGACAACTGATTCTGATTGGATTATGTTCACATAATATTGACGATAACTTCTAAGACATAGTTACCGCTACTAATAATAAAATCTTACACAAACTTTATAGATAAGTAGCGATAAGTTATTATGTTAGTAACACCAGAATTATTTCTTTTCATCGAGATAACCGTAATGTGATATCAATCTAAATTAGAAATCCATTTCACTATCATATTTATAACAAACGCCTCCGCTTTTAAATTTTATCAGTAAATAAAACAATTATGTATTTGTTTATTAAATAAGTGATTATATTAAAGAGTAGCAAGTACTGATATAGTATTAACAATGATAATTCATTAATAATAATAATAATATTTTATTGTACATTCAACAAATCTGATTCATTATAACCTTGACTCCTTTACTAGGTCTCCCTGTATTAAAGGAGCCAATGACTTCCTATAAGTTACATTACGTATGTACAATTTTTAACAGTTGAGTAACACTACATTACTCATATATATATATATAAGGTTATCATGTTAATTAATGTCATAATTTCGTTGCGACATCTCACCTAAGAGTGTTGTGCTGTGGAGTATTGTGTCATGACAAGATATCGTTACTATATATTTTATCGGAAATATTTAGGTTAGCCGTTCTAATGGTTCCGGGTTCAATTTAGTTAAAGCTTAATTCCAGTTATGTATTTAAAACACACAAACATAGCTTTAGACTCATCCCTTTCACATTTAAGGCTTCTCAATAAAGTACTAGCTAGAATTTGCTTTTAATTTACTTAGTAAAGTCAAAAATATTTTGCCTAAAATCTCTTAAACCAATTTAAATAGAATTTTATTATTAACACCGACACTAATGGATTTATTAGCCTGATATTATGCGTCAGATTCGTTCTATAAGCCATACAATACTTTCTTATTAAACTTAAAGGCTGCCTTATGTTTTGAGTGACAAATCCAATTTTATTCTCGACTGCCCCTCTCCCCCGCGCCCCGCGACCGATCAGACCTTATCCAAATTGGATCTTGAATAATAAAGAATCGGGGCGATTGGATTTTATTCCTTAAATTCAATTAGCACACGAGGGTCGTGTATGTGACTGCAGACGAAAGATAGAGCTACATTATCGTATTAAAAAGGATCGTTGGGTTTTATTTGGCGGATAGACTATCAACTTTAAGACGCCATTGTAATATTCTTCTTTATAACTTTTTTAATTGATAATATTTTATTTTTAATTGCCTATTATGTACTATCAAAAACTTCATTACTGGAATTATTTGTGGCCAGTATTTGTGCGTAAAAAATAAGCAAATGTTATCATTTTTTTACTAATTAAAACTGCTACTTTAGCATTTACTTTAGGAGCTCAACACGAACTAATGGAAAACACGTGTAAGTGATTAGATATCAACTAATTGTGTTTACTTGAAGTTTATTATAATAAACTTATCTGTTATTAGATGTGTTACGTAATCTTTTCATAAACACGAAGAGTTAAATGTCAAGTATCGGTAAATTAATTTGCAGCTCCATAAGTTTTAGGTGTGTGTGCTTGTTTTGACAACATATTGGCATCTCTTTCATTATCTTTAAAATAACTGAGAAAACAACAAATTCGTTTACGGATGTTTTGGTGGAAACCCTAGGTAATGTTATAATTTATAATTGATTATCTACGATGAAAATATCAATGTTCACACACTGGTGGTCAATCGGAGTCATTCGGAGGTGTAAGGCAACTAATATTGTGACACGACAATTTTATATATAAGATAAGCAAATCTTCATTTACATTACTTAGTACAATCATTTTATAAAATAACTAGCTGTGACCCGCGAATCCGTCCGCGCGTTTATGAAAAAAAAAACTTAATTAGTAGCTTATGTGTTCTTCCAGACTGTTTTCTACATCCATGCCAAACTTCCTATCCATCTAAACATCCATCCATCCATCTAAACATTCGCATTTATAATATTAGTAAGAAATACGTTTTCAAAAACTTTATGCCTATTGTCCTAAATATATTAATAAAATTTTATTGTTATTGAAAATCGCGTAGATAGAAAAAGAATTGCCAAAATGTAACAAGTTTCGTTGGATTTGAGTATCGTTTAAAACTCATGGAAGGGTATATATCTGTAAGGTGCCTATAAAACCTAATTTTTCGGAATACAGCCAGCTATTGCGTTCACGTTCAAATCTACGACTTAAGTTTCTAGACGTACAGTTTTATTGAATGAAAACGATCGCATTATTTTCCTTGAACAAAGTGTCAGCTCTATATGTAATTGGTTTTAGAGAGGTAACATTTACTTGGTTTTTCCATCGAGATCTAACGTTAAAGTTCCTCTGAATTGGCTATTATAACAGTAAGAATCGAGTTAATTAAACGTAAATGGAGGTAACACTTGGTTTATAATTAAGTAGAAATTATGTGAAAAAATTAAATATAACATAAATAAAGAGTACTAAAGTAGATAGAACGTGTTATTGTGAATATTTTGGTTACAAAAACGAGAACGTGGATTTAAAATCTGATAAATCTTTAAGATGAATGTTAACGAAATATGAATAAAAGCTTTAATAAAATGCGATTTCTGGTAACACTACAAAAGCACGTTCGTGTATCATAAAAAAGTCTTTTAATTTATACGGAAATAAGTATTTATTAATTTTAAGAAATGCTGGCTGTAAAAAATTAAGCTCAAACATTAAGGTTTATAAAACCTTGTGCCTGGTGCACTCAAGGTGAGTGGGATAAGGTCAGGGTAATGAAGATAACTTTAGTAAATGACAAAAACCCGCATAGAATTAGACGATTTTTTAAACAAAAAAAATTTAATTGAATGAAAAAATTGTAGATGTAACAAGTACGATTAATCATACTTGTAATATGAATTAAAATTAAACAGTTTTCCTGAACATTTGATAAATAATAGACAAAATTTAAAGTAACAATAAAAATTCAAACATATTTAATTAGCTAATCTAAATCATCGCTCGACCTGCGCTCCGAAAGATTGAGTGTGTATTATTATAATAAATGGGTGTTTTATCGCACCAACATTTGACACAAACATCGAAATCTACTTAAAGTAATGGAACAGTTTTAATGAAACCGTAGAATCAGTGCGGACGATAAAACGACCCTGTTTACTTCGTGCACTATATCTGATAATTGTCATGAATTTTAATTATATCGAGTTAATCGCTTTTAATAATACCGTTTTTACGGAATAATTACTTCTAGATTTATTAGATTAAACGCCATGCTACTTATGTTAAAAATCAATGGACTATTTTTTAATAATTAATAAAGAATTTTGATACTTTTCCAATTAAGCAGAAACAGATGAATCACAAAATACTCTTGTTTTATATGCTTTTTTGTTCTTTATTCGTCTTCCATTTTTGTCGCGCATATGTTTTAAATACTGTTGGTAAAATCCTTAAAGCCCTCTGAGGAATAAACGATTAAATTTTATTATGATTAGAAAAATAGTTCTAATTGAAACCGCATGACGAAGCATGAAACAGTTTTAAAAGGTTTTGTCTATTACCATATTTATATGTCGTAAATACTAAAAAAAAACATATGGCCATCATTATACGGAGCACTGCACGTTTCTAGCATTTTAATATAAAACATGTGTCTTTTTTTGTTAAATTGCTTATTTGTGTAACTAAGTAGATTTCCGCTACTAAAAAATGAATTTAATATTATGTTCGTTTACATTTTTTATTCATTTGGGTACATACGATTAGTGTTACCACAATCCCATTAAGAATTTCAAGAGTGGTGTAACATTTTTTTACATTTTTGCTTACACGTGTATCTACTTATTGCAAATTTTAGTAAAATATTCCTAATCAATTCTTTTAAATTTATTTGATTAAAAAAATAATTTATTTAAATAAAATATTTTTTCACTAAATATCAATGCAAATGAATGAATGAGAAACGTTTGCATATTGAATATTCCATGAAAGGTCGAGTCGAGCACATTTCCTACATTCGTAATTAATTATCGACGATGAGCAAAGTGAACGTCATCGCGTCACTTCGCTTTTAAATTGACTGTCCATTACCAAACGGCCGAAAAGGAGGCTAAATTTAATGTAGTGTTGTAATTATACATATAAAAATATATTTTAATATTGAAATTAGGTTGCACATATTATTATATCAGATTCACAATTAATTACAATTCTGTATTTGCATTTATTATAAAATAATCAATAACTATCAACATCCATAACATTTAAAATAATGAGACAGGTAAGAAAACAAAACTATAGTATTTTTTTTCATTTTACATATAGAAACTTTCCTTGTAGACTTAGCTATATTTTCTCACTTTAATGACGAAGTAAAAATAACGAAGACTCAGTTAGAAACGCGTGACACAATTTTTAAGTATTGAGATTAAGTATATATATAAGTATATATAGGTTAATATTTATGTTATTAAAATGTATGCACATAGTTTGGAGGAGTGTAGTCTCCTCCGGCGCAAGCGCGGTCAATGTGTGCGTTCGCGTGCCGCTGCTTAATTAACGTTAAAGCTTAAAGAAAATTTAATTTCCGGTGCCTCGGCAACGGATCGGGTTTCTGTTTATTACATTTATTACAAGGCATCAAGGCAGCCGTACAAGATTATTCTTATGCAGCTGCTGTTATTTGTTTAATTATATTTATGACCACCCCGGAGACTGGGGACTGTTACGCTTATTATTTCGAATAAAGTACGAAAGGAAATTTTGTAGAAGTTCTGAAATCAACTGCGTAATAATAAAACCCGATTAACTTGGCCACTTCTAATATATACATATGTTTTAGGTTTAAATGTTTAAGAATTTTTCCCCTTTATTTCTATGTTTGAATAACAGTTTTGTAAATCAATAGAACAAATAATATTTCCGGATAACGAACTTCAAAACACACATTCGTTACTTCAAAAACAAACGTTAATAGATAGGGTAAACGATATTGTTTGTTTAGAAGAAATGAATTGTCACACAGATAGAAATTAGTATCAAGTGTAACGTGTGTATTTGTGGGTTGCGTGTGACAGCGGATAGTGGAGCAGAGCGGTGAGCGGGCAATGAACAGGTATAGTGACTAGTGAGGCTGGCGTGCGGCGCAGCCTTAAAAGCAATATCCGGCGCCGCGCGCGCCGTACGGAAATGAACCGGAAACAGCGGTGTATTAAGCCGCAGGTAGCACCCCCTTCAATTTACAAACGCTCGCGGACGCACCACGCTCTCCGCTCTCGCCAAGCTTTTGTAGGTATCCGGTAATGTTAATTTGTAAATCACACTCCTGGTGTTCAATTCCAATAAAAATATAAAGGTGGTTGATTTATATTTATAAATTTGTAGTTATAATTATAATTCTGTGTAAAATGAAACCATTTTATTTAGGTCTTTATAAATTGTTTAAGCATATTATGATGATGTGAAAGATAGATAAAGTTTGTATGATCTAAATTCGATATAATAACACAGTGGACGGACATATTCAAAACGTTGCCGGGAGGACAAAATCTAAAATTACATTCTCTCGGCCTGAACTAACAGTGAAATGAAATAAAGTCCACAAACAAAAGTTTGCAAATCCAATATGATTTGGCGCGTCGGTAAACATCGGCGGCATCCCGGTGATATCGCAAACGAATAACATTAAACTTTGTATGGATTGAATGTAGAAAACCAATTTCGGCGTTCGGTGAGTGCGAGCCAGTGGGATGAGGGTGTCAGAATGCTTTGACAGCTCTCTGATTGAAAAATACGGAAGCCTGTTTATGGAGCAAGTGAGCTCCCGCCGGCCCGGTCCCGTCCCGTCCCTTCCCTTCCACCATTCTCCGAACTCCGTCCGTTCACTATTTATACTTATTTTATTCAATTCATCTAATGTTCCATCACTTACCCTTAAACTATAAATGCTTTTAAAATACACTTTCCGTGAAAACAGTTTGGGTTTGTTTCTTGAATAATATCATCATCATCAGCTCACTATACTCTTCAAACCTCAATAGAAGTCGTTTTATTTATGTTCTAACACTTCTAAAGCTGACGTCTCCTCAATGACATAAAGATTGTCCAACCTTTTGGCATAAACCACATAAAAGAAAATGTAAATATTAACAGGTAACGAAACGAGTAAATATCACGTAGTAGTGTCGTAGTAACACATTTTTGGATCAAAAGTAAAAAAAAGAGATTTACAGTTAAGTTTTTGTTCTACTTAATTAAACTACAATATACCAGATCGATTTGAATTCAGATACAGTTAAATAAGCAGGACGTAGTTGGTAATGTCGGCCGTTATGGCCACTAGCATTGTTTAAATCGAATAATTTGCATTGTAAATTTGTTCTACGTTCCCCTTTAACAATAATGCAACGCGAGATATAATTATATAGTTTTTTATTCAACAGGATAGGGGCTTACACAAACAAACCGCTCGGCCGCGACACTACTTGCGCTATAAAGACTTCCTCCGACCGCACTGCCATTACATTCGAGAATCGAAATAGAATAATTTATCCGTTGACTACAGGAAGACGGCCATCTTCTTTCAAACTCTTAACAACCGGAGCCTCTTGACACTAAGCGCTAAGGTCGTACACACGTACAATCGAGCTCAAATGTGTTTACTTTAAATCTTTTATTGTCGAGCAATTTTCACATAGGCGCCAAAAGCACATCGTTGTTACGTTATTTTTTTTTTTGCTAGAATTGATTAGTTAGCGACATAGCAGCATTTTGTTGGTGCCATTAGCGACCGACGACGTTTTACAAGTGCAATTTACACGTCTTCTTTGAGATAACAAATGGTTAGCAGAGTCTAAGGTAAACATGTTTTCAAATTGTGAGGACACGTTTCGGTCATATAAAAACTTTATTTTTACACTTCGTGTGTAAATCGGAATGTATCCATTTACATTGATCTATTAATTTTCAAAGATATAAAAATACATTTTTAAAATTTGTTACGTTGCATTATAACTTTGCATCCATCACAGTCTGCTATTAATGCGAAACCAAGGTAAATTATAATTATTTGAATAAAATACTAATAAAATGTGTTAATATACATATTAATACGTACAGTATGAAGAGAATTGGCATTTTTTGATATCGGAAGTTATGATTAATGGCCGTAGAATTATGCACGATATGAAATATCTCATAAACAGCAGCGCGCTCGATACGTGATATATCACGCGTTTGGACATCAGGGTACTCTATTGGAATTCTGCAGATGATGTACCCGAAATTTATACGCCGCGAAGTAATCGCAACGAAAAATTTGGAAGGAATATTAGCTCGATTAATTTAATACTAAATTAAATGTCATACCGTGGTTTTCTGAGATCAAAATCCTGGTTTAAAACATATTGTTATCTCTATTTTGTCAAAGATAATGTCAGGGATGACGATATGTTTTATACAGAGATTTCGGTCTCAGAAACCATCGGTAAGGAGAATACGCTTTGGTCGTTCAGACTCGCGTTACTAAGATCATTAACTTGTTTGTCTTCTTCCTAGTTTTTGTATTAATGCTATTGATGAATGTTGTCAAATTAAAACTATGAAGTTTTTATCGGGTTTACGGTATTATTACATTTTTAAATTAATGTCTTCCTTACGTTGAGATCCCCCATTGCTTGTTACTGGTTGGTTATGTTTATAAACTTAAAATTAATTGTCTATTATCAGTTTCGTATATATTATGTTGTTATACTAGTTTTGTAAAGTACTGAGACATAGTTAATACATTTTTTTGTATTATTATCGGCTAAATAGGTTATAGGTTAGATGAATGCAAACGCAATGATAATAACAAAGTTTACATTACAATAGTATAATTATACTAGAGAGTGTTACGGAGGCCACGAAACTCGTATTCAATAATGAAGCTATTTATATTAAATTAAAGTATTGTGCGAGAGCGCGGCGTGCGAGTAATGTGCATGCATTTAAATTACACTCAAATGCGGCATATGCGGCACTATACGGTACTACACCACGCCGCGCCGCGCCGCCGCACCGCCTCAGATTAGCTTCACAACGACCGCCCAAAATGAGCATTGACAACACTTTTAAAAATACAAAATTACCTTTTTAAATTTAATGCTTAATAGTGATATCCATAAAAGTTTAAATAGCCCGTATACAGAGTTTTATGCAACTTGTGTTTTACGTTCGACTGTTGATTCATGTCTGCAATTTTTTTAATGAATTATTTTTGTACACATTCATGGCCAAAATGTATTGAAATTTTGTTAGACATTTCCTTCTTTTAATTCACTGTCAAGTCCATTCAATTTATTATAGTATAACACAAAACGTGTAAGGGAGTCCAGGATTGCGTAATGATTAATTTAATTCAATCCAGAATGAATATAATAGCAAGGGGGCTATTTGAAAAAAGAATGCAATCCGGATATCTTCTGTCGTATCGCTATTGAAAACTCAGTCAGTCTCCGATTTCTTTCGAAAGCGGCGCACGAAACTCCATTGTGCTCGATTGAATCGCGTCTTAATTACGAAACGGGTGAATATTTAATTAAAAAAGTTTGCCGCACGCGAGTAATTCCTTATTCCATGTATACGAGATTGAGTCAGCGTCGATTCCGGCTTTCTGAAGACTTGGTCGTCGCCATTCGACAAGGGTTTTTAATTGAATGCGGACCTATTGTGCTCGTTAAAGCGATTCCGAGTTAATCACCGAGTTTTTCGTTCGGTAATGGAAGAAAGTAATTAACAATTAACTGGCCGATAATGGATTGCGGCCGGCTGTCCCGCGGCTTATCGCGCCCTGTAACTCCACCTCCCACAGATTTTATCGTTTCAATTATTAATTTCAAGTTGTCATCGATCATCTTACTCGTACATAGCGGTCAGTACTGGCCAACTTAATTGTAACCTGTCAGACACGTCAATACTTAAATGTCTTACCGCGGATTTCGGAGACCAAAATCCCCGGGATGACACTATGTTTTGTACAGAGATTTTGGTGTTAGTAGTCCACGGTTAGTTTTATATTACCTACAAGATTGAATAGATTTTTTAATTAAATAAATATTATCATAGTCACATTTAAATGAAATAAAATTAATGTTATTATTTAATTATGAATGCTCTTTCAGATTGATATTTTTAAGAGAGCGAATCTTGTTTACTTTTTGAAATCTCGACGACATAATATTATATTCATAATATCAATTAAGATACGTTCAAAATATTCAGTGGTAAGAAAGCAGATTATAAAATTGAATATTATCTCTTTGATAAGCAACTAACGGACATACTTTGGTAAGAGCTTAATTTTGTTATTTAATTTTATGTTCTGCTATAACGGTGGGTAAACGATAATCTTTATAAACTAATATTTTAATATGATCAAGATATTGAAGCTCTTAACATTTAACATATGCAAATTGTGAACCAATTATAGTGACAAAGATAACGATATTAAATATTCAAAGTACACAAAAAACACGTTTCATATCCAAGACGGTTATCAGCGACTTAGCGCCGATAACTTTTATTACAGAACTTTATAGCTTTGAACTTTATATGTGTGAACGCCATTTAAAGAGTAGAAAGCGGATTGAGGTATCGTAAATTTCCAAATATTTTTTTTTCTCTGCGTGTCAGTGTGATGCGGGGTGCGGCGCGGTGCGAACCGATTGCGAAAACAAGGCGCGACTCCGCCAGTTGACGAGATATTGTGCCTGGAATTAGCATTGTAAATGCAATCACAGGTGTCAGACAGCTACTAGCACGTCCAATTTATGCGTCTTCCGCTCCAAACACCATGAATATAACAATTTATCGTCAATAAATAACGATTACAGTCCCACACTAGTCGCCTAATTAAGTGCTTGTTACTTTTTTACTTTTAAATAATCGCTTAAAAATTATAAATTGCCAACATTAAAATCTATGAAGTTGTAGTTACTTATATTTTAAGTTATAAAATCATCTTAATTAAACAACGTCAACTACAAAGGAAATGAAACTATGTAGTTACATTGCTAAGTAAAATTAAATGTTGAAAAATATTAACTAAATTATACTTAACTGCAGTTAATTACGCGTGATAAGTTATTCTTTAAGCGGAAAGGTCAGAACAAAATGTTTAATACAAGTAAACACTCGTTAAACCTATCAATTAGGAGCTACGATGTTAGTAATATTGATTATTTATCGTTACTGGACGTAAACGAGCGCTTCTAATTGCCTTAATTAGGTATCGCAGAATGCCATTTCAAACAGCAATGAATAGAACGCTCACCAAGTTTCACGTCAATCAGAAATTATTGACGGTGAAACCGGACTCTGCTTGTTGGACAAAAACAAGTATTAATCGGATTTAGCTTGACGGAAACCAATTAGAGTCTTAATTGACGATAATGTACTACAGTACTTACAATACTTTCGCTTTGTAGCATAAATAACACTTAATTACGATTTTAAAAATGTCGAGCAAAATGTCACTTGATTTCGTATCGATCTTCTGAAGCCTAAAGGTTTTACTTGAATTTGAACTCGCTGTGTCATTTAACATTTGTTTAAAAAGTGTCACCAACTAATGAAACTCGTAGATAGCATTATCATAATGTTTAGTTACTTTTTTTCTTCTCATCAATAATTTATTGGAATGTTTTGACCCGTAAGGTTGTTTAACATTTAAAATTGAATTTAAATTATTGAAATTAAGTTATACATGTGGATTAGTTTCATTTACATAAGAATTAAAGGTTGATAACGTACCATTAGCTTATATACTTAAGCTAATACGGACGGGTTATTTAATTTTTTAAATCACTAACAGTATTTTGAGTTATAGAAAAAAAGCAATTCCTTTTTATTAAAAATTAAATAAAAACTCGTTCAGAAACTCAACCATTAATTACATTGGATGAATTGAAGTCTTAAATGGTATGACACTTTACATATAAACAATTTAATTTTTAATTACATCGTAATGTCACTACATCTTGGTAATTATTTTTAATTCGTTTTATGTAGATTGTGATTAAATGCCTTTCGAAAATAAACTTAACTCATAATAACGACTCGTTTTCTTAAAATAAATTGAACCTTGATTTATTAAAAGGCAATTATAATTTTTAAAATGATTAATCATTTTAAAATAAAAACACGATGAAGGCAAGGAAAATAAATAAGGAAAGAAATTTGGATAAATATACTCGCAAAAACTTTATCTGTGTATCGCGCAAAAATTTTGTATATTTATTTTATCTAGTGCTATAAAAAGCGTAACAGAGTTTGCTATGGTTGCCAACCAAACCAGTTTACAGCTGTCGCTTAAAATGGTTAATCTTAATTTTTATATCCATCGCGTTGACCGTATCTCAACAATTTAAATTAACTTTAAAGCATTTTAAATTATAGTGGTCCGGTAGGAAAGTTATAACTGATATGGGGACGTATTAAATTAAATGTCGTGAACAATTTAAATTAAATGGCAGGCCTTAAAGTATTCCAGACTTAAAGTACAAACGTAATTACTTCGACTATCTTATTACGTATAACAGCGATTATTTGTATTTTAATAAAGTATAGATGGAGCATCGGTGGCTCAGAGGTCAAGCACTTGACTTACAATCTACAGGTCCTGGGTTCGAATCCCCTCATGTACCAATGTGTTTTTCGATTTCCGATTTACATATGTACGTTTATCCGAAGGAAAACATCGTGACGCAACCTGCACATATCTGAGAAGAAATTCGAAGATATGTGTGAAGTCAACCAACCCGCACTTGGCCAGCGTGACCACCCTTAACTTAGGGTACACACCGAGCCACTCGGTGGGGACGTATCGTGAGCTGATGATGACGATGATAGATTAAGGCGTAAGTGTTTTGTCAAAGACAGAGACGATGATATGTTTTAAACGGAGATTTCGGTCTCATAAACCCACGGTCATTGTTGAATATTCTCCTGTTACCATCGTAAATGTGACAAAATAAAAACCACAAGATAATTCGAATAAGAATTGTCGTTTTAAATGTTATATGTTAATAATTTATATTATAATACTATATAGGTATATATTTTTGATTTAAAATTTTATTATTTAAATATAATATATAATATTGAAAAAACAATAAAATACGCCTCCACTTTTAAATCTCTCAATATATTGAAGCGATCCGGAGAATCCAAAGTTTAATCAATAAAATAAATCATACGTCCAAACGACATAAGTTACTTTATGAGATATCTTTCCAGTCGCTGTGGAAATTCAATTTAGACTTATATTAACATCCGAAAAATCCACAATTTACATATTATTAGCCAATACTTTTTCGTAACGCGACAAAATATGATTTATAGCTTTCGCACATGTGAGTATTCGTTAATTCTGTGCGACTTTTGCAATATTTACTGCTTATGTTGCAAGTATATTTAATAAAAACCAAATATAAATTCCTATTCGTAAGTGCTTACATAAGAATTTATAAATTGCAAACAATCAAATCAATAGTTTTAAATCTAGTACATTCTTACGGATTACGATACAAAGAAACAAAAAGTATTGATAATGATTGTTCTAAATCAATCCCTTAGCCCGTCTGATTACATTGAGAAACATTGAATATTACTCGAATAATCTGTGATAGGATCAGACTAGGCGGGTGCGCGGCGTCGCGAGGCAATAAAGGTAATGCAGGCAAGGTATTTGCCAATATCCGCGCCGAGTGGCCCTCCCAAATATCTCGAGATTGTATTTCCCCCTACATAAAAATTGTTCCGGAATAGAGATACTACCCAGATAAATATTCAATTTCACTACGGACGAAGATTTGATACCTTTGCTACCTACCGCTTTATTGGATGACGGCCTTTGGAATTGTGTGGATAATCGTATTCATAGTTTCACAACTTGTACATTTTCTTACGTTTGCACATTTTTTTATGCTATCTTTTTTATTTTGAAGGAAATAGTGCGAATTAAGGATTTACATATCTTGTTAATATTACTAATTTTATCAAACCAAAAAGGAAATTATAGGCGTTGAAATGTTTACATTAAAATGTTAATTTAGATAAAATATTGTATGGCTTGGACAACATTTGAATAAAATTTACATACGCAGTTTGTTTTCGGAGACAATAAATATAATTCATATATATTTGGTTATGGCTATTAACCTAGCTATCTGCTTTAACAACATCGACTATTTATACATAGTAATAAAGTAAACAAATGTTTGCATATTTTTAATGTTTTTAAATAAAAAATGCAAATCTTCTAATAGAATACTTTGTTCATCTAAAATCTAATGAATTATAGATGTGTTCTAATTTAAAAAAAAAAATAACTTTACTTTATTTACATTAAATGTTAATAAAATAAATGTAATTTAAAGTGACCACTTAAAATATTAGAATAATGGGCTACATTAAAACACATTTATGAAGAATCTTATAAAAAAAACACAACATATACGTATATTATGTCTATATTCCAATTGCTATATTTGTTATATATTGTTTAATTATTTTATTTTTATTTCATAATATGATGATTCATAAATTTAATTCGTCATTTGAAATTTTCTGCTTGCAAAAATTAAAAAAATATTACTGCATTAAATAAATTCTTGATTATCATGTCCCAGGTAATTTTAAGTTCTCTTTTAATAAAAAATAATAAGGCTAGAATAAATCATGTAGAAATAGTTTGCAAAGGAGTATTTAAAGTGCAGATAGAGGGCGTATCCACCGCAGGCGACCTCCCGAGAGCCAAGGAGAGAACGACATGTAGATGAAAAGGGCAGCTGAATCTAATACAATCGAGAAAAGCGATACTCGCTATCCTATCAGGGTTGTCAACATAATCTTAATAAAGTTAAGAACATTTTTCCTTTATTTCATTTTTGTAAAATATCTTATTTATTTTTACTTGGTCAATCTCTAGTATAATTGATGTATTCACTTGTTGGGAATATCTTGATTTCTCGTCTTGTTATTATTAGATCAACAAATCAAAGCAACGAAGAACAATAACCCAAGTATCATAAAATTACCAACACTGTAAATCCTTAGGTACTATAAGCATTACTCAGTATTATCTTATAACAACGGGAAAGTAGTTAAAAAGGAATGTAAAATTTTATTGTGTTTGATACGGGTCTCACAATGTATCTCATTGTTGGCAGCCCTGGCGTTTGGGGTGTGCGGGGGGACGGGATGAGGGCCGGGGCGGCCGGGTATTGAATGAGATTGCTTCTTACTTCGGCAAATGGATCACGTAGTGGATGAGATGTCACAGTGTTTTAAGATACCAATTCGACCGATCCGACGCTGACACACGCACCGATTTATTTTAGGAGACTAGTTTTGTTATCGTAATTTATAATGGCGGCGATTCTAATTGTTTTAATGTAAGAGATATTTGATGCATTCAAGTTGCCATTTGACCAAGAATCGTATTACTTTTGCAGTATTGAGTTTTTAACGTATTTTTAGGCGCGAAGGAGTAAGTTGGATCTACATGACCCAAATAATCAGGGTAAAATACATTTACACTCAGTAATTGAGAAATTCTTGAGTCGAGGTGCCGCCGAAGCCGCGGCGGACGGGCGCTGAAAAACAATTTCACGCCAAATCTTAGCTTGTGTTTTCCTATTTCCTTTTTATTTATCTTTCGCGTCTTTTCTTTTCACGAGAATCAATTTCACGGGTGAGTGTCGCGATGATCTGAGTTCAAAAGGCGAGGGTCGGTGGGTGCGCTGCACGGATCTATGCAGTCCGCCGTTCAGTCCATTCTCGTTCAATCCAATCTTCACCGCTCCTTGTGATTGGATGGCCAATGCGTGTGTTATCACTGCTAACAGGACAATTTTTCCAAATCCAATTAGTTCACGAGTCGCGAAATACGAACATTTTCGTTTAATTATGGTACCTCATAGGAAAAAAATGAAACTCTTACAGGACTAATATTGTCATAAAATAAAATAGATGAAAATAAAGCAATCACAAAATGCAAAATGACCAATTAAACCATCTCATCGTCCATATAAAACGTCGGCGTTGCTTCGATGTACGACGCGAGTATGTTGTGTAATGAAACTGCGTCGTGGAGCTAAGTGCTGAATAACAGTGATTGTTTTGGCGCGCTCCCAGGGGGCGATATGTGACGTATTTGCTGATACCATATAAACATGACTTTTCAAATAACAAAAAATTTAATTATTAAAAATAATGACTTTACTAAAATTTTAAGATTAAGCAATTTTATAAGGTCGAACTGTAGTTAATTACATTAAATTCAGAAACCTGAATACATTTCTAATCTTTTACCTTCGAATTCTACAGAAATGTAATAAACATTACTAAAGGGGTATATATGACTGTAATCAAAGGCTAATAAAATACAGCCTTGTTTGTATCATTAATTTAAACAATATGATTTCCAAAATAAATTCAGAGACAACAAATATAATTTCTCATGTCCACTGAATTCGACTAGTCAATGTTAGTTCGACTCATAAAATGATTGCATCTAAGAACTTAAACCGCCAAAAAGAATTTTAAAAAACTATTTACTACTAATAAAACGATATATAATATTTAAATATTTAAATTGCGGATAATATCTAGAAATAGCAATGTGAAAGACTTTAGTGTAAGCGCTCGTAGTCGGACCCGGGCGCCGGATTTCCCTCGGAATTGATAATTTTACGAGCGGTTTATTTTCCAAACTTCTCTGTCATAGCCACGTCCCAAAAAATTCTATTCAAATATTGCAAAGAGTGGAAATAATCTGCTCTATCCTTTGTTGGATCCTAATGTATACAAAAAAAAATTAAGAGTAAATCGTTAAAAACATCATTATCCCTATTACGTTCAATATTATGTTATCAAAATTAATAAAAAAAAAATAATTCTGTAATCTAAACGAAAATTGTTAAGAGAAAAGTTTTAATTGTTTACTTTGAAGATGTACTTAAACTTCTGAACCTATTTGATTTTTTTTAGTTTTTGAGAAGCTACACTATCTCCGGGTGGATATAGGCTATGTTTATTACTATATTTTTTAATTTCTTGCGTACGAAGTCGCGGCATCTGCTGCATTAGATAAAAGTTGTAACGTATTGAAGCTATCAACTTTGATGAATATTTTTTCTGAACAAAAATCTAGCCCCGTCATTTAATAAGGCATATTCATTAATAAAGCACTAACACATAAAACACATAACATACTCGTAAATACGCCACTCATGGCGGCAAATTAATTTCGTTTCATAAGCGACGCCTTACACTTCTAACGTGGTACATAAAATTTACATTGTATGTAAGTGTCTTAAGCGAAAGCTTCCCACTTAAAAGCTCTACAAATGCACTGAAAGCTCTTTCGCGCACTAATCCCAAACCTTTTAGCTGCAATCAAAAGCCCCGAGCGCTCGGCGGCGCGCGGCCGACGCGATGCTGTGGAAGCGGCTAGGAATTTAATTTACATTTTTAATTAAGTTAAATTTTGTTCGGAAAGCTTTCACGGAATAGGAGTTTTCTTGATTAGAGTTCAGCTCTGGCTGAAGTTTGAGATTGATTAGTGGAGCTTTAATTGCTCTCTGCTGGTGAATAATGAATTCGATCAGTGCGAGTCAGAAGGGACTGTCTAACAGATTACTTTGACCTTAATGGATCAAATTGTTGTTTCACTTAATTTGTTATAACAAAAGCAATTAAAATAATACTCATTATTAACATAACAACACTTTTGAAAACCTTCATATGAAAAGAAAATCATTTTTAAAAATAATTTTTTACTCTTCGAAGTAATGTCCACGTTATGTCTTTCGTATTGTGCGCTGTCGGTTGCCACGTAATTAATGGCTGGGGTGAATTTTAACGTAATGCTGTTTAATTGATCGTGTTGATAATGCAATAATAATGGAGATGTGAATTAATTTTCAACGCAAAATGGCTCTTATAACTTAGTAAAGGGTTTAATTTACAGCATTTCATAGCCCATTATAATATTTTTTAATTAGCTGACATAAATGGGATATTATTGATGTTTTGTAGTAGAGACCATTTTTACTGTGATATAAATAAATATATTTCTTATCTAAATGTTTAATTACCTGTAGTAATAAGCCATTGTATTTTAAACCCGGCCCGGTATTCGTAAGTATCCAAACAGATAGCTCCCTTTTAGTTACTGTTTCTTGAAACTACAACTAAACGATTCGTTCACCAAATATTCTAATCCAAATCCGTTAATGGATGTCTGTAAATCGATGCAGACACAAAAGGGCTTGCTGCAAGTGACATAAAAGCGAATAAATATGAGATTTCTGCGGAGCACTCACGGTGAGAACAAGTCGGGAACCGGTGACGTACGATTTCATATAGAATATTTTATTCGGGATCCCGTAGTCCGCTATACATTCCACTTATCCAGACTCTCTGTTGAATTTTTGACACGTTGGGGACGGACTAACCTTTTTGCGGCTTCTTTATTGTGACAACGCCCTTTAAATTCGGATTACACTTCTTAAATAACTCTAGGATGCAATAAGTTGTCCTTTAGGAACTAATCTGGAGTTTCTTTATGGAGTATCACTTTTATAAAGATGTGTCGCTTATAAAAATATATAAGAAAGCAGAGTATAAACTACGAAGTAAGTCATTTACTTTGTAAGATCACTGTGGATTACAGACCTTTATTTTTATGCTCCCTGTTTACAAATTATATATATTATACGATATTTCAAAGTTGTTATAATATTTAACCCTTCCTTCACTCTAACACTGAGCCACCGACGCTCTTACGGTAAAGGAAAACATCGTGATGCAACCTACACATATCTGAGAAGAAATTCAAAGATGTGTGAAGTCAACCAACCAGCACTTGGTCAGCGTGGTTGACTATGGCCTAATCACCCGTAACGTAGTGTAGGCTCCCAGCCCCTCGGTGGGAACGTATAGTGAGCTGATGATGATGAACTTTTAACTTAAAAAAACTTAATGCCTAAGTAACATATGTGTTCTTCTAGACTAAGTTCTACAACTATGTCAATTTTGGAGATACGTAATAACAAACATCCATCCATGCACGCGTGCAAACTTTCGCATTTTTAAATTTAATATGATAGCCACAATTTATTCTTTTTAAGTTATTTTCAATAAATTGACATTCATATTTGTTATTCAATTAAACTTTTCCATATCTGGCAAAATAAGGCTTTGGTAAGGTGACCTTTATTTGTTTATTACTTGCATCGTAAAGACAAATAAAGTAAAACAGACATAAAAAGAGACAATTACAAAATTCTTACATGTTATTATGAGTCTATATGTTATAAAAAAACAATCTATCTCTGAATGTCAAACGTAATTAAATTGAACTCTTTTGTGAATAACAATTTAATAAAATTCATTCGTATGAAATGCTATAAAAGGATATTAAATATCATTATAATACCATACATGCTTAATTGCTTCCCGTGTTTTATAATTCCAAATTGGCAAAGACGGGTGTCTCACGACCCAGCTGCGGCCCCCTCCCCCTGCTATCCCCCGTTTGCCAATCGTACCGAATCCGGCGCACGGCAATCCATATTAGATTTGCCCGTTCTCATATCCATTCTGAGATGTTCATATTTTATTGGGGGCCAATAAAACGGATTCATGAATATGAGAAATGCATAACGAATACCGTATTTATGGTTGGAGGCGTGCTCGGATGTGTCGCGGGTAATTTGATAGCCGCCTTTGTAACAGGTGCTGATGGGAATTTCGATGCGGTTGTAAAATATTTCCCGTCTCCAATTGAGTGCGATAGCGTTTTTATATCTTTTAACACATTTTATACAATTCTTTTATATTAAAATCGCTTGATGTTTGGCAAGATGATGTTGAATGCTTTCCGTGGTGAAAGAAAAATACCCAATCATTTGGCTTTCATAATTTCGAAGTTCCGATGGAATAATGTGGGTATCCACTAAATGTGTGTATATATGTAACGTGATTTCAAATTAGTTATTTAAATTTAATAAAATATTTGTTAATGGTGTATCACATTACTGAAACATTAATTTTTAATTCATTAAATTTTAATTTTATTCTTGAAAAATGTAAATTGTTAAAAAAATAAACTTTTGTAAGCTATATGTCAGAATTAATTATCATTCCATTTTCATTAAAGATACTTATCTACAAAGTTCAATATATCTATGGGAATATTAACGTTGGCAATTTAAATAAGATATATTAATACTAGCTGTCGCCCGCGACTCCGTCCGCGCGAAATTAAAAAAAAAAACATAATTAGTAGTAGCCTGTGTTCTTCCACGCTATGTTCTCTAAGTACGCCAAATTTCTTAGAGAACCGTTAGGCCGTCCTGGAGATACCTTCAAACAAACATCCATCTAAACATTTGCATTTATATTAGTAAGATTAGTAAGAAGGAAAAAGAACAAAAACTTGTTTATTAAATTGACCGTATTGAGACGACATCGATACGTGAGAAATATTAGCGTCTCCATAGAGTTTCAATTTACAGCATGCATGGACAATTCAACCTTTAAGGACCAAGTACAATCCATAAAAGCACGTTTATTCTTCACTTAAAGACCATTGTAAACTTTATATTATGTAGAATAAAGCTGAAATTACATAATCACTTTAAAGAGTAGTATAAAACATTCAAAAATAAGACCTTAGACTTTGAAATAAGGTCTATTATAAAGTAAACAGACGAATCAGTAATGCTGTTTGACGGTAGTTTGCCGTAGTAATAAGGTCTTGCGCGTAGTGGACGTGAGAAGAGGATATCGTTTATTCTAATGAGGTTACTTTGAGACGTCCGCTTTTACAATACATCTATTTGTAAAAAGATTTATTTTAGGTAAATAAATATTACATTTACGACTGTTTAATCAATTTTAGTTACCTGTTGAATAATTTACAGAAATAATTAATAACTTATCATACTTCTACATTATTTCCCACGAAACATGTTAGCATTCGTAAATGTCAAGTAAATAAAAATTAATTGCTCTTATTTTTATAAACATACTATTTTTAAATCAAGGTTTACTTTTCCAAAAATAGTTTATCCTTGAAGTTAATTAATGCAACAATATGGCGCCAGGTAATACGACATGTATTATTGACAACTTTATTTATAAATGTAAAAATAAATATATATTTAAAGTAATTATCATATACATGTTTATTAAAATTAATATGTAAAAAATCTCAACTTTAATAAATAAAGCCATATATGGTACAAAATGAGTACTGAAGCAGACTATTTTTGAAGGCTTAAACTTAATTAAATTTTCCTTAACTAATTATAAAACGTTATAAGCTGATATGAAAACAAATAAAACCAAACATAAAGTAATAAATAATACCAAATGCTATATTAATTCAAGGTGAAATTTATAATCTGTTTTATTCCAGGATCATTTTGGATGCGGGTGATGCGAGACTGATTGCACCATGATTCGCGATCCACCCGCCATGCATAAGCCCGACACCGCAGCCAGTAAGTCTAAATATTTAAAAAATAAAGCTTTGATAACCTTCAACTATATGAAATTCTCACGAAGAATGCGAATTGCATCTCCCTCATAAATATCGGTCAATCCCTTGATACGGGACAGGAATGGCAAACTGGTCACTGATCACATATTTTATTTTGCAGTACAAAAAAAACGTATGAATTAGTTGTGACTATGTTTAGTGGATATTATATGTAGAATAAACGCTAGTTAACTCCATAGACGTGCCAACATAATCTGTAGTCACAAAACTTTTTTTTTAAATAGCACGTACAAGTTTGAAGGTTTGCCATCCCTGATTTAGAAGGTCACAATGGAATAGACATAAATATGACTAATACTCATTCTTAAGTTGTCAGTCAGGCACAACTGACTTAAAAAGTTTATATTGTCATCTTACGAAATACAGTCGAACATGGATAAGCGAGAGTCTAAGGGACCGCGATATGTTTTTTGCTTATAGAGGTTTCACTACAACTCGAATTTTTCGGTTATGGAGGTCGACTGTCGGGACTAGACTATTATTATCCTTTATACAGATTACACGCTTATCCAGGTTGGACTGCACAAAATTTTAGCTTTTATGGAAAATATATATGTCAATAAATTCATATAAGCATTTATATAAATAAAATAAAAGTAAACTCCATCAATATATCCAAAATAATACAAAAATGGTTTGCTGATGTCAATTTTTTATAATATTAGGACAAACAGGCCGTGAATAAAACGCGGGAAGGGTTGTGTCATAAACCGACCGGCAGCGTCCGTCGCGATATTAAAAAAGGGGACGAACGATATTGCAATATCACATTTATGCGAAATGTCCAACACCCAGATAGTATTGATAAAAATAAGCGATTTTTTATTGTAGTACGCGTGTGTGTGCGTACAATAATAATTTGGACTTCAGCAGAAAAGCTAACGTTGTTGTAAAATATCACGTAACTTCAAATAACCTTCGATCAAATTCACTAATAAAGTCACGGCCTTCATTCTCGGTGATAAGAAAATAGAGATCATGGTGACGATTATAATTATTTTTGTATAGTTTTAGTAACCTAATAACTAAAGTTATTCTACGAAATTAAGCTACGAAAATTGTTTTAAAATATAACATTAAATGTATGAGGGTAAAATCAATAAAAGTTAACATAAAACGACACTTTTTCAATGAATAAATATATTTGATAGATTATAGATCTTGGCATAGGAAAACAAAACACAAGATACATAATCGTAAATAATGATACTTCAAAAAGGTCTCCCTTCTGGTTCTCGCGGCATTTTATGAGCCTTTATCATAATCAAAATCGTGTTTCACGTTATTACAGACATTAAGCTCATTCGAGAAAGTGGAAAATCTAATAACTAACGAGTTTCTTTGTAATATATTTTGAGCGGGTACTCGTATTGTTTTCACAGTGTAATACCGAGTTATTGGTAGAAATAAATCGGAGCCTTCCAATAAAAACCTAAATTGTTTTTGTTTAATATTCGAAAAATAAGACATTATTATTGAAGCTTTTAGTAGAAAAGGCTATAATGGATATGAGATCCAAGTTTAATTTGATATTGCACACAATAACTACGATCGTTGTATAATAAAAACAATTTAAAGTTTATATTTCCATGGTTTGAAATATGTTATTAATGTTTTATAAGATTTTATTTACTATTTATTTACTTATATTTGCTAGTTTCGCATTGTGTGTGCAAGCTGTTTGTATTTGGACAGTAAATTTAAAAAGCGTATATTGGAAGGGCAATCGAATGGTAAACACTTCCTGTTCATGACGGCCGGCGCGGCGCGGAGCGAGAAGGATTTCAATTTGTACAGTAATAACGCAACAAATTCACATGAGCGGCGAATGCACAAGCATGGCCGGAAAATTGCGGAGACAGTGGGCCGGGGCCCGCGGCGCTGGGCGGCCCTGATAAAATTTATGGCCACTTCCCCTTTAAAACAATATTGAGGGCTCAGTTGGGATTTATGTCTCGCCGCCGCTGCAGCGACTCAATTTATTCTTCAATTTTTCATACAATAACTCACATACGTATTACGAGTGATGGATGAAAAGGACTAACTTTCGGGCTTTAATAAGAGCCTCCAGATGCGAATCTCCAAATTGGTTGAAGTTTATTGCCCACTTATGTCAGGCTTAAGTTTCGCCTTGAGCCTTTCTCTCAGAAAATAATTTATGACGTAGATTGTCTCGACTCGGCAAAACTTCGACCCGGGTAATGTATTCACAATAAACTCAATACGTGGATCGAGTTATAAGACTTCATAAAATTCTTATGTAACGTTCTCTCGGAAATAATTCTTATATTCGCTTGTATTCATTGTATGAAGTAATAAAAAATACTTGAATATGTACGACAGCACGCAAATATTATGATCAATATAATTAGTATTACAGCTGAAAATCGGGAGACCTCTTTTTAATACCAAATGGCATGAAAAAACAGTTTTACCATGAATTTTCAGTTTCCTTAAGCTTATTGTAAATTCAAGCGCTAATAACCTTTCGTGCGTCCTTTTAAATTTTCATTAAATTATTTAATTAAAATTCCCTGTAAAAATGATATCTACTACATCTTAATACAAATAACCTTATTAAATCAACTTAATGTAAACATGAAATAATATAGTACAGTTCAGGCGACAAGTATTTGTTAATGGATAAATAAAGGTACAGTCGCGGTCATAAATGTTTATTGGTCGCAGTCTACAGCTCGATTAAAGACAAGTAGCATTTCAATTAATATATGAGAAACACGAATCTACCATTCAATAAAAATATAAACAACTTAATTATAGATTTTATGGATTCGAAAGTCTCAATAAAGGCTTATCTTTTTAATGATAGTTATAAAAGCAAACACGCAGCACTTTGAAAGTGTTTATTCAAGAATCGTAAGCATATAATTATATTAAAAGGGATAGATAAGTAATATAAATAGTGACGTATGTTAATTGTAATATTTCTTATGTTCCAATTATTGACGTATTGTTTGTTGGGTTGTTAAAAACACTACAGTACTATTAAGTACATAATTTCTAAGGGACATTTGATGACTTATTATTGTTCTTCTCTTCTTATATTTTATTATAAAGAGAGAGAAAAAATTTTGCCTTTAGATTTTTAGGCCTGTTTCGTTATCCGCTTTTATTTTTGTTAAAAGAAATATTTTGAGGCTTTTAATTTAGACCCCACGAGCACTCGTCGCCTGTAGACAATTACTTTTATCTACAATTTCCACAGCTAAAACCAATTAAGACACGGTATTCTGCCATAAAATAATTGAAATTTTAATTGCTCAAACAGAAAACTCTTTCTTTAGAAATCGTTTACCACTGCTATTAGGCTTAATTCAAAAATTAATTTAAACTTTCACAAGGTTGAGTCGGGGAAGCGAGCGCCGGCGTAAAGGCAATATCAATTTCATAATTTTAATTAAAAAAAAAACTAACTTCTCTGATGACAAAGTCTCATACTTTTTTAATAACGGAAATGTTAACGACGCTGGATTTCAGGCGAGCCTTTCAGCTGCACGGTGCGTTCCCACCGCTTTCCTAAGGGTCAGTTTTGCTTTGGTTTTAATATGAAACGAGACACTTTTAATATATGCTATTTAACTTTATAACGTATGTTACTACAAATAAAGTGACTTAATACGTAGAGCGAATGGTGAATCAATTTATTACAACTTGTACCGTTACGCGTAGGACTTTTGTGAAATACTCTTTCTTTAAATACTTACTAATTTTGACAAATATAATTGGTATAGTATATGTACATATTGTTGAATTTTCTTTATAAACAACTAGTTTTATTAAATTAAAAACGATGTTAATCGCAATGTAACATGTCATCGGTGTAGAAAGTGAGGCGATGTTAATTGCTTTTTTCACTCTTTATTAAAGCGAAACTCGTATTTGGTTAAATCTAATTGGAGCCCGCATAATGGATACGGCAACGGCGCAATTAACTCCATTGTTTAATGACTGACCGACTGCTAAAACTATACAAACTATAAAAGCATTTAGAATTGCCCCGGACACACTCTAATTATAAAATAACGCAAATGCATTAGTGTTGCATTAAACTTATAATGTAACGCGTTTAAATGTCGTGTAATAACTAATATCGGATTTATTGAACTATGTTTACCCAATAAAACAGCTAGTAATTGTTGTTTTTTTTTAATTTAGTAACATTATCTTAGCTTAAATGCATCATTTTATCCCCATCCTTTAATAATTTTACATAATAAAGTAAAATGTTTCTTTAGATTCTTCAGTAAAAGTCTTTGAACATTGACAATAGAACAAAAATAATAAAAATGTCAGTTCTAAACAAACGATCAGCACAATATTACACGAAACGTACACGTCCACATAATATAGCGATATGGGAAGGCCACGTTAATTGCAAAACGCAATGAACGATTGCAAATTGCACGGAATGATTGCGGCTCGGTCGTGATGCGGGTTCATTACAATAACCTGGCATTTAATTGAATCCGAGGAATGTTGCCTACTGTCGCCGACACGCGTGAATACTTGAAACTATACGGTTATACTCGACTAGAACTATTAAATACTCGGCATTGCCTAATGCGGCGCGCGTTAAATGATCCCCACGTCTTTTGTGGAAGCCCACTGTTCGCGCAAAAAATGTTTCAATGCAGAGTTATGTCTTTACTTACCTTATTGATTTAGATTAAAACAATTAATGGATTTATATGGTCAGGTCTGTGTACGTTTATGTCATTAATTGTGACGTGGTAGCCTGGAACATGTTCAATTTATTTGGATATATTTATGTCTATTAGTGGGATACAACGATTAATAGCGAAGATTGTAAAAGGACCCATATTTATGATACTTCAAAATAAGTGTTTTCATTAACTCGTTGTACTTGTTTTATGAATCGTCAAAAATATCTTTGTAGTATGCGTTTATCTTATACGCGATATGTTTATAGCTAAATAGCATTAAATAAGGATTCAGACACACTTCCACACCTCGACCGCACACATTGCATCCCATTGTCGCACCAAACAACTCCAAAATAAATTACTTTTTATCCATTCCCTGGTTTCTTTTCATTTCAGTGCCTTAATACGTTTGCGAGAACCGTCGGCGTGTGTTGGCAAAATTATACTGTCTTCGCAGTTCGGTAGCCAAGTCTCTATCAAATTCTCTCGGTGGTAATAAAAAGAAAATAATACGAAGCGGCTTCCCTCGCCGATATTAATACACGCTTCACGTTATTAACACGCCTTTTATTTTTTATTATCTGTATTACATTTCACATGAACGTATAGATCGCTTGCCAAAGCTCGAATTAAGATAGCTCGTAAAATTTAATTTGAAAACTGTCTGAACTCAATTATCTTAAATAGAAGTAAGGCTTATGGAAAGACTATACAAACTGAAAAAGACGTTATTAGAAATATGGCATTGGAAGTAGATTTTAATAAAAGATAACATTGCTTTTCTTAATTACTTCTTGTGATACATTTTTTTTAAAGTTGCAGCTTTGATCAAATAGACAAAGATTGAATAAAAAACAGAATAATGAGAGAACCTTAATTAAAACGTATACTCAAAGTACCTAGATGACCATTGCCGTCAATCTAGACCAGTCAATTAGTCCTTTTAAGTAAATTTAACTGACTTTGTTAACGATGTCCAAGAACAGGCAACAAAAACGAACAGTAAAGACAATAAAAATTAACAGGAATGAAATATTTAGGCCCTTTTACGGACTGTCCACATATTCCTTCCACAATCGTACAATTTAACACAAGTCTCCACTTAAGTCTATAGTTTTGTATTGGGAGAGACGCCTTGTATCGATACAATCAATCAAGTCGTTATAGCTCGCTGGATTCGCTCCATAACCACAGCACAAATAGCATGCGTAGCCAGAAATGGATAAAGCGCGTTGCAATCGCACGCACTACTTGCGGTTCTTGGGGAAACGGTGTAGTTGTTTTGATGTGGAGTTACAAAAAAACTCCTTGAGAACATTCATTGTTGTTAGTAAAGAACCTTATAGAGTTGTTATAAAGCATATTATTTAACGTTTGCATTTAAGTACGCGACTGTACCGCATGATCGATCCGCCATTATAACCGCAGCGTAATGAGTAAGCATCAATACATGGCATTAAATTACATTAGACTTAAAGCGTATCATTTCACTTTATGAGGTCTGGCTGCATTTTTGCCCGCTCTTATATTACAGTCAGATGTTTTTGTATATGTTGCACATTGATTTTGTAACTCTCTTGTGCAGGCCAAAATATTTATAATACTTTGTGGTTTAAGATCTTTATTTCTCAAAGAATTTACAAAATTCACTTACGAGAAACAATTTTACAAGAACATGAAAATTTTACCAGTAGTCAGACATTACATTTTACTGACAAATTTCTTTAATTTATTTTTAAATGATGACATGGTGTTTATAATACTTTAAAAATAAACAATACGAATGTGACGTTTTATATAATTAAAACAATATTTTAAATTTGATTAAGTGGTGGAAATAAGAGAAAGAGAATAATTATCATAAAACTTAATTTAAGTAAAGAAATTATTTTTCCTGATTTACATAGGTATTTAAAATAATGTCAATATTTATCTTTTTAAACTAAGATAAACAAATCAAATTATTTATTTTGTTAGAAATTAGATTAAGTAATTAATTCGGCTAAATCTCTTTAACGGTTCTGAAGATACCTTCTAACGTCTATTACATTATAGAGACGTTAAGAGGATGAAAGTAAAATGTAAATCTAATTGTAATGTTTAGAGCAAATTAATTATGTTGTTTAGCGATGCTTGCAGATTTATAGTTCCGCACATAACGATCTCGTAGGAGCGTGGGCGTGGGCGAGCGGGCTCCCCGCAGCGCGCTAATTGCCCACCGCGAAGCCCGCTCTACATCATCTTTATTATTTTATTATTAACGAACCGTCATTAATATAGTCCAATTAACTTTATTGTCGCGACGTCGGCTCCAATAAAGGAGACGTATCGGCCGGGCCGTGCTTCAGTGATCGATTGCAATGAGTTATGTCCACCTAGTTACCCCTTCAATTGGCTCCTCGATTGGTTGGACGTACGCGGCATTATTATGTGGACGTCGCTCCGATAAATTGGTACTGATTGTTTACTAACGCCAGTGTTTATTTTGTGCCGTGTATCGAATCATATGATTTCATCATACTTCGATTTTCCTTCTGACTTGTGTTTGCGGAAGACGTTTATTCTAGTATATAATTTATTTATATTGGATAACATTACGTCCACTTTATTTTCAATGTACATTATTGACATTAAGTATAGATTCCTTACTGTCTTACTATTATAAATGCGAAAGTTTAGATAGATGGATGTTTGTTAGAAGGTATTTCCGGAACAGGTTAACGGATGATGAAATTTGGCACAATAAAGAATATAGTCTAGAAGATAACAGGTCACTTATTCCACGCGAACGGAGTCATGGGCAACGGCTAGTATTATATAAACTATTACCAAACTATGTTGTGTTCAGTTTTCTTTTACACTTACATCACGTGATTAAAATAATAACGTTAGGATGTTAATGCATTCAGTCAGGTACATTTGCAATTATGAGGAGTTGTTAGAAATGTAATTAAACCTTTTAGAGCAACAAAGAGGCATAAAGTTTTATAGAACGTTGTTAATGTGTCTAACGTTATGGCGGTGCACGCAACACATTGTTGCTTTTTCCCCGCTTCAGAAGAATGCGTACGCGCATCTTAATAATGTCAGTTATAAGACTTAACGACTCGAGTTGCGCGTCTACTCGAATTAATTGATGCAATTACGAAGAAAACAATCGAGCGAGATTAATGCTATAAAGACAAGAATATTATAAACAAACAGACGTTGTGTAGCGAAACAGAATGCTAATAATACTTGATTAATATTATTATTTATCGCTACGTCGTTATATTTATACGAATATTAACATCGTAACAGATCAGACAGATAGTTTTAGCTCTTCATAATGAGTGCGGTCTGTGGTGGTTATTCATTAATTCTCAAATCGATTAATTGTGGTGTAAAATAATTTGTAATACGTTCGAAACATACTAAGGGTGCGTTTAATGTTTTATTTAATAATATAAATAATAATGGATTATCATATTTATTATATAACGTATCGTCGTGTCCAAAATTTTTACTATTCTTTTACCTCTGTACTTTAAACATATTTACGCGATGTCTGTTTATGTCTTATTGCTCCAACTTTTCCTTACATACCGGATGCGATCTCATTTTTCTTAAAGATTATTTTAATAGCGTCGTTACACCAATTAAATTGCGTTTACGTATTTATAACTTAACATCTAAGGCATAAGAATTTACAACTATTTTAAGGCTAAAATTATCTGATGATGTAAAATGTGAAGGTTAATAATTCTTAATAATCTTAAGCATTTCCGTACGTCATTTAATACGCAACGTTTTATATTGATTGGGAGTTTCAAGTAATCAAGTCTTAATTAGAACATTCGATATTTTTTATAGCAAATAAACATTCTTTTGCCTTATTTAAATTCTAACGGCTCGTTTAAGTGCTAATATCCGTTTGTTGCGATAACATATGTTCAATCTTAATACAGATTTATTCAGAATATATTTATTTACTATACGCGTTATAAACTCGAATATAAATAATGCATTAACTGTATATTAATCAAAGATAAAAGAAAACAAGGTAAAGTCTATAGCACGTAGATTATCATCACCATTTTTTTCTATTACTTTCGGAAATGTTTCTAATATTTATATTTAAAAGTTGTATTGGATGACGTATAAATAAATGGCCTACGACATACATATAAACATCCAAAAAGTTAAAAAAAATAACTCAAATCGACTAAAAATGTAATGTGAATATTTTGAAGAAACATTTCCAGAGCAAATGTTGTCAAACTTTTATTATAAATTATTTTTGTTTTACAGATCAGCAGGAAGAGAACAAATATACATTGAGCAATGTGTCCGGGACGACAGGGGGCGCGAGGCTGTGCGCTCAGTGCGGTAAGGTCATCACTGAGAGGTTCCTGCTGAAGGCCATGGAGAGGTTCTGGCACGAGGACTGCCTCAAGTGTGGCTGCTGTGATTGCCGGCTTGGCGAGGTCGGCTCCAAGCTGTACTACAAAGCTGATCTCATGCTCTGCAAGAGAGATTACCTTAGGTAAGTTTGCTTCAACCAAACTCTTTAGATATATATTTTTTTTAATAAAGCTTATATATTTTTAATAATCCATTGATCATCGTCATCATGTGATTTTTTGTAACATGAATAAAACTTTTTGTATAAAAATTCTCGGTATTTCACATCCGATATTCATTACGCAAAAACCTTTAATTAAGGTTTTTCCCATAAAACAGTTTCATGATCAGTACTCGAAACATGATATTAAGCTGTCCGTAATCATCGACGAAATCAACAGGGCTTAAACAGGAAATTGTTTACTCAAAATTTTGCTGCGGCGATCAATTATCCTTTGCTCATGTCCAACCCTATTATTGTGACCGTTATGTCACATGAAGTCTTATAGTACCGGTGCAATGGTACACGCAACGTATACTTATAATATTAAAATAATTACCCACAAACAACATGTGTTTCTCAACATTACTGGATACTAAGTTCATGTAGACTATAGTTGGGATAGCGAGTTTCCTAATGTCTTTTTGGAAGCCTTTGAAAGTTTTTGTTACTTATATACGCACCTCTTTGCTAAGGCATTAAATTGATAAAAACAATTTTCATTGAAACTGAATTTTAGATGATGGATATAAATATGCTTTTGACTCTTTATGTTTCTTCTTTTATTGTTATGTTTTCCTTCAATTCATATTTCAATAGTTTAAAAGCATTTAGCGTTTATATTTTTAAATTGGTCTTTATTTGTGATTGTACATTTTTCGTTTCTCTTATTTTTATTTTGGTTTGTAACAGGCTATTCGGTGCGACGGGCAATTGTGTAGCGTGCAACAAAGTCATTCCAGCCTTCGAGATGGTTATGCGAGCGAAGAGTTTTGTATACCATTTAGAATGTTTCGCCTGTCAACAATGCAATCACAGGTAAGCTTTAATATTTTCTACGAACTTTTACATGTAACATCTTTAGTATCTGAAGACGGGACATAAAGCAAAATGTTAACACGCTTCGCTAACGTTTGCGCTGACGGAACATGACTATCTATAGGGAAGTTTTTTGACTATTCGATCTGTAACTAATTTATTTAAATCACTTTGGTTTATAATATCGACTGAATATTATGATATACCTAACAATTGATATATGTGACCATAAAACTTTTTTGTGCAGGTTCTGCGTGGGCGACAGATTCTACCTGTGCGACAACAAGATACTGTGCGAGTACGACTACGAGGAGCGGCTGGTGTTCGCCAGCATGGCCGCCAATCCCAGCGGCCTCGCGCATATACGAAGACAAGTTAGTGGACTACAGGTATATTTACTTCTCTGTTTATCTTCTTTTAATTTTGATAATCTCCTTCCCTTTCAAGTACCACTTGAAGTGCCTCTACAACTAGCGAAGGTTGGTGTTCAGTTCTCCATATTTGGTTGTGATATGGAATGTTGACAAAGGATTATGAGGATAACATCGACTCTAACTAGAGTCTAGGCGAAGACATAGTAAAATCCAATTTGACCATCAACCATTTTGTTAGTAGGAACATGAATAGACAGAAAATGTTAAGAAAATACTTTATTGACAAGATCTGATGAGCGTAAGCGCTTTACCTTTATTTATCGCTAATTATATATTTTAAAATACAAAGAATTTTATATAAAGGTTATATAGGCGACAGACCTTTTTACTTTTACGTAAACGTACGTATGATAGAGCAGAATAACGATGCTGCGTTTTATGTGACGAGAACCGGAGATCCAATTACTGGTAACGAGGCGTTTCATCTTAGTTCTACAGGACGACAATGCTGCTATAACATATACGATAACATATATCTTAATATTCACAATGCCCGATATGAATATAGCTATAGCAATTATTTATACGCATTTACAAATCAACTTAACGAAATGTTGTAAACAAACTAACTTTAGTGAATATGTAGAGGTTTACAGAATGTCGGCGTTGATGTGAAATATTTATTTTTACTATACGCTGTTATTTTGTTGTTACCATAAAAAATTAAGTAATGAAGATGACATGACATGTAAGATCTTAAATATGTAGAGTTTATTTTTTTTTATTCAACGATGACAAAGTTAATAATAATTTTGAAAAATTCAGTAAAAATATAGATATAACATTTTCGACAAACAAAATACTACGATGCATTTTATTAATGAAAATGGCTAGGTGAAGAGTGGGTGGGGAGCAGGTAAATGTCGTTACGGCTTTTTATGAATAGAATGTGCGGATACTATTATTACAAGCGTTATCTTTTTGTGTGAGCTCTATCAGCATATGATCAGTATCACCAATAGGGTACACTTTGTTTTTTGGTAATTACAGAATAACCGTGTAATATCAAAAACAATTTATTAAAACAGCGTAATATAACTAAAACCGTTTGACATACTAGAGGCATGTCTAATCAGCTACGCACCGCATCAGCTTTGCAAATTATCTCCCAAACTATGTAATTATAACAGTGTTAGGTTTACAGGTCATGTGGAAAGATTTTAATTAATTCGCGGCTTATAATTATCGATTGAATTTCAAAAATAGAACAACGATGCTACAAAGCTTTTTAATGGATAACATATTGTCTGTTCTCACAATATCGTTGCTAGCTTATAAAGTTCTTTCCGATAATTACTTTCCTCTGACGTGTACCAATGCTGTTTGTGGGAGTAGAAACACGTTTTCTGAGTTTGTTGTCGCGTTTATACTAAATTACTATAATGCATCCTCACGATGCTTACGAGAAGCATCAAGTCGACGTTATTATTCGAATATTATCGATTTTACACAGATTCGGATATTAAAACAAAATATACGCCTTGTTACGTACTATAAGTGTCGATATATTTTTACACGTAAGAACTTTAAGAAAAGACCGACTTAAATAAAAATTAACTAAAACAATATGGGTTTTTCTTATATCTTCTTTTCTCGGGAAAAACTAACAAAATTTACCTGAAATCTAAATTCTGTTTGAATCCACAATGGCTGAATGGCATGATCTATAAGTAACCTTTTGTTTGGATTGAAGCGATTTATTCTATCATTCTTTAAAACCATTTTATTTGATATGGTTTTACATTTCAAGTGTTCTCGTTCTAAATAAAGGGCACGCGAAAAAGTCGACTCAGCGAAGTAAATAAGTCCCGCAAGGACACTGTTAGTGGAAGATTCTATCTCCACTTTATTATGTTTCTTTTGTGATCATTAATCTTTCTCGTACGAACGCTTGTCGGAATGCGAATGTGGGGGAATCTATTTCATTTTATGAGCCGCGCGAGTGGAGGGAACCCATTCAGCCGCACGACATTTCTAATCGACTTTTTGATTGCGCTCACGGTCTACTGTTGGGAGATCGCACAGAGAATTGCCAACATCCAAAATCGAATTACCCATATTTGCGTTTTTTTGTTTTTTTTTATGACATTTCCCTAGCGGGCGTAAAATATGTTGTCAATAAAACCGTAGGAATATGAACATGTCCCAAAAATTGTTTCCCATTGTTATGTTGTAAGAACCATTGTCTTCTTATTAATTTCTGGTATATCTTTGCCGTTACTTTCCTTTGCCTTGCTTTCTTCCTGTCAAATTAATAAAGTGATAAAATAAAATAGACTGATGACGTAGTTATGGTTACTGTCTATTGAGTATTCGAGAGCATTGTTGGAGTGATGATGATGATCGACAGTACGTGTGACATTTAATTAATGTGAAATGTTTGGTGCAGTCGCCAAGCGGCGGATACCCCGGTGCAATGGTGGAGAAAGAAGTAGCGGGGTGCGCGGGAGCGGATGACGCGTCAAGCGGCTACGGCAGCCCGCCTGACCCCGAGCCCGTGTGCGACGCTGCGCGATGACCGACACTGCCGCGCCGACTGCTCGCCTCGGTTGGTATTCCTACTATAAAACACACACAAGTATTCTGAAATATACATAGATCTATGACGTTACTGTGATATGATTTTGAGCGACAATCGCGACACGAAATTCCGCTCGTCGTTCTTTGTGTCCTACGTTGCCGCCACTGTCTACGTATCAGACACAATATATTACGTATCGCATCGAGTCGCATTTGTCGCTTACATAAGATCACGGGAAATATTTCTACGTGGCATTGCAAACAACACACCCACACTTGTGGTTTTTATTACTTACCCTGCGTAACATTTATAAAGCATTGATATCAGTGTACTTATGATATTATGTATTAGTATACAATCTTCAGTTTGTCAGCTGTATACTATTACGTACCACGTAATAATACAATACTATGATAATAACAATTTGTTCTCTTCTAGGTAAAGCCTCACTGATTCCTGGCGGCGAGCTGGGGCCGCGTCTGTTCAGTCTCTAGAGCGGGACACGAAAAAACATCCGGTCAAATTTAAATATTATGTGGCGTTTTATTTTATCTAAGACCAACGGTTAAACAATCCGTATCCGGTGTGACGCTTTATTTTTGTATCATAAACTTCTTATGACGTAATAAAAATCATTCGATGGCAGCTTATTAAGAATGTATAAAGTGCAATTTAATTAGAAACGTTCATAAGCGGCGATGTGGCCCCTCGTAAGTGGTTAAGTGCAGAATTAAGTACATCGAAGAGTCTCGACGGACATATTTTAAAAGCATCGGCAGCGTACATTAGGCTAGGAGGCGGGCCGTGTATATGTGGCCACTTTACAAAATGTCCGGGATGAGACGATAACGTTGTCAGAACACGATATTTCCATTATGTATACGATTTGAGACTACATGTTAAGATAGCGCCGGTGCGTTGCAGCGCGTGGGCAGGGCAGGCCGCGATCTGCCAGCCTCTTTACTTAGGCACTCCTCGTATTTACAATAGATTAAATAATATACCTTGTATCACTTTTAGTACGAGCATCTCACAACTCACTTGCTATATATTGTACCTACAACATTGATACAACGATTCAGGTCCACACTAAAATAGTTAATTGATTAAATCGATCTCATTGTTATGAAATTGTATGTATGTATGTATGTACATTTAGTGAATGTAATATTGTTATCATACAAGGTATGAAATTTTATTGAGAATAATTTTTTTAATGGTTCTTTTATTTCTTTATTTTAATCGGTTACGTAGGTATATCGCTGTTATTTTTTTACCAAAGATAACTTCCCCGTTATTTGTATAACTTTAGTCTAAACAGATGACTTACGAATATAGTATAGTGATAAGTTTTGTGCACTTAAGACGCAAATCGGAAGTGCCACTCTATAAATATAGTTATATGATGTTAAAACGTTCTGTAAAATTATAATTTTTGCCATAGCTTTGGTGAATATTTTTGGCGCCTCCACAAATCATTGACACTTTTTCCGCTATCTTGTTTCTTTATAAAAAAAATTGTTGAAAATCTTTTAGAAATTGTGCTTAAATTTTCTAAGGTTAATAAACGTAATGTAACATATAGATTTTTACGATAAAATTGTATTTATGTATAATAAAGTTTCCGAAGAGTCGTTATAGCAATATTAGATGGATAATATTCCATCTTACACACATTACGCTATAAAGACAACAATAAAATTGAACTATCTTAAACATCGATGGAAATATTTTCAGTTTTATGTTACTCTGTAAATAAATATATTTATTTAATAATTAAACGTGTTTTTCATTTGTTCAAAACCCATCTTACTTAGTTTATGTATACAATAAAATAAAATTTATTTTGTATATATCCGGCTAGAAGAACCAAAAAGAATAGTATAAACAGATCTTATTATATTATAAATGGGAATGTTTGGATGGATGAATGGATGTTTGTTTGAAAGTATCTCCAGAACGGCTGCATGAATCTCGCCGTAATTTGGCATAGATGTAGTCTGGAAGAACACATAGGCTTAGGTACTTATTAACTTTTTCAATCTGAATAAAAACTAATTTCTAAAATTACAAATGGCAAATGTTTCGTGAGCAATGAAATGTCAATATGTTAGATGAAAGATATGCCATTATTGTCTCTGTTTACCCTCTTACTTTAACTACTACTTACTCTCTAATCCGTAGTAGAACTCGGAGATATTGGCTAAGTGTTGTTTTAAAAACGAAGTAAATAAATGAAGCAACCCAAGAAGTCCATAATCATTATGTGTACAGTTCAAGTTGTTTTAACTTCGCGTATAATTTAAGACGTGTAAACAAGCTTCACTTCGATAAGTAAAGAAAAGGTACTTACTTATTATTTAGTTCCATTAACGAAGCACTTTGCATTCGGTGGTCGATCAAATACATCAATCCATTTGTGTAAGCACTTAAACTCGTCGACTTTAAAAGAGATTTTTGGGGTTTTCGAATGAACTTAGGGCTGTTTACGTCGTGCTAATTGGCAAGTAAGGAGTCTGGACCTCACCCCGACAAACCAAAATATTTTCCAATCACTTAAAATACCGTATGCTTTGAGATAAAATCTATACGCGAACGATGGAAGTATTACGTTGACATAGATATTTGAATTCTGAAATATCGAATTATTTTATTGACATAAAAAGAGATACTTATCATAATATTTTCTATTCTTATTTATTACACTTTTATTTCAATGTTGAATCGTCAATCCAATAACACCTATTCCTTTAATTATTTAAAAAATAAACAATGCAATCTTTATTTTTGACGTAGAATCAGCACTTTGGCAAGGAAGTATCATATTAATTCAATTATTGGATACGATCGCATATAAAATATAACATTCCAAGATTCATCAGTCATTTCATTGAGAAATAACTTTATTGTCAAACAATTAACACTAGTCACAATTGATAGCTTTCTTTTAATCTTTCAATACTTATATTGTCATGTCTAATAAAATTGCGAAAGACATTGTTCTTTTTATTATGTCCTTTTACTAATATTATTACAATCAAATTAATAATTGTCTTAATTAAAAACGAATATATGTTACTATATAGTACTTATAACTGAAGCGCTTGTACCATGATGGATATTTACAGAGAAATCTTGGATATCTTCGTCGTTAACTCATGTGCCTTAACAAAGGGCTCGGAGCCTACCCAAGTTCGTGGAGACTAGGCTATAGTCAACCACACAGGTCCAGTGTAGGCTAGTTGACTTCACACATATCTTTGAATTTCGTCGCCGATATATGTACATTGCATCAACATGTTTTCTATCGCCGTAAGCTTGTCGGATAAATGCTCATATGAAATTAAAAAATGCAAAACACATGGCTATATGACGGGAATTGAACCTGCAGGTAATCGTTTTGGTCCGTTTCGGTCAGATTTTAACAAGTACGCCATTGACTCTCTCGCATCTTAGATATATTAGCGCTTAATTACATGCCCTTCATTTATATTTCATTCTCGAAAAGTCAATCTCTTTAAATTACAACACAAATGAGACACAAGTTGAGCTAAAACGTAAATTACTTTTAATTGTCAGTGCTCAGTCCGGACATGTCCATAACATGCCGACGACAAAACGCATTAACGAGCGTCGTTTAGTTGTTTGCTGCTTAAATAAGAGCAGTAATGTAATTTTAATGAGCTCACAAAAATGTGTACGCAACACATACTGCTAGTGATGCGCCATACATTTTGTGAGTATCGAAGTAATTATATTACAGATATTTTTTTTGTCTAATATTTATTGATAAATATTAGACAAAAAAACGTTTAATTTATAATAAAAATACATTGGGTACTTTAAAAATAAAATAATTACAATTGCAATATTACTAACATATTTAGACATAGTCAAAGTGTGTTTTAGTATAAAATAACGTTTTTACTAAACTTAGTATGCTAGTTCAAGAGCGGTTTAAATTGATCCACTGTGATTTTACAGTCATCGTATATCGAAAGTAAAAAATCGTACATCTCTAATAGGAACCAATAAACGCAAAAGGTAAGTACACATTTAATGATCACACACGCACACGTGTTTTGTTCTATCTTTTTTTAATGAGAATATTTTTCTGACAAACAAAAACATGCAGCTGTTGATGGAAGGGCACTTTTTATCTTTTTACCACTTGTGTTCTATTTGTAAAAGGTTATTATCGAAGAAAAGAGAAAGTACGTACGTACGTCTGCAATATGTGTATTCAAAATACGATACCAAAAGTTTGACTGAGAATCATTATTATGCTGACCTTTTTAAATTCCTTAATATTTCCGGAAACTATATTTCTCTAATAATACTACACTACTAGATCTAAGCAATATGTGTACCTTACGTATGGAAAATTTTTTAACCATGGGTTTCTGAAACCAAAATCTCTGTATAAAACATATCGTTACTTTGGCAAAATAGAGTTAGATATGTTTTTAGCTGAGATTTGGGTTCCAGAATCCCACGGTAAAATGTTTTTTGATGTGAAGTATATTCTTGTTATTTCAACGTTCACGTCGTGTTTGTCCTTAAAAAATGCTATACACGTTTTACAACGAAATAATGCTCGCAAGCGATATTTTAAGGGCTCATTTGTAACAAACAAGTTTTAAAGCTGGTTAATTATAGGCCGAGCGCGCTCCCAAAAGAATTTGCTCGCAGAAAGAATAGAATTCGCTTGAGTTATTGTGAGCCGCGAAGCGCACGCTCTGCCGTGAAAACTCACTTTAACTTTTTTAATTAAATTTCGTTTTTTTATTTCTCCCCGCCGCGCCGCTGCCTTTCCGACGTATCTTGTCGCGAAGCTTTATTCCAAACGCCGTATTAATTAGTCTATACTTATTGCAATAAAAAAAGAACTAAAGAAATATTAGTCGCAAAGAGGCACCTATTTATATGTCTAAGCTTTCCTGCAAATCACATGATCTGAATCGAATTAAATTAATCAAGGACAATTGATTGTCTTTATGCTTACATGAATATTTACGACTCGGCGACATAAATTTCATT
>NW_013532534.1:1676962-1878171 GCF_000836235.2 Papilio xuthus | reverse complement strand
AGTGGCGGGTTGCAGGGAGCGGCGGGAACTCTGGAACTATGCGCCACAGAGTAGCGACAACCAGTAGGTGAAACGAACTTTATAAGCAATTACCAGTACGACAAAAATAAAATAGAAGATAGAATTAACTTATTATACTAGTGTGTGGATAAAAGCATATTGTCGTCCGTATTTGTGGTTTTATTTCTAGTGATTTTACTTTTACAATACCAAAATAAAGAAAATATAAATACAACCTCGCCTGACTATTCCAACCAGCTATTTAAAATGAAACTAATTCGTTCTCCGACGATTATATAACAATGTTTTAATTTAATTTTTTATTAGCTTACTAAGAACCAGCTCTTGTGTGTTTATAAAAAGACAAAGCATTAAAGTAATGCGTGCAATTCGTATTAAACGCACTATCTAAAGAATGTATCTTGCCGTGTCAGTCAGATACATTTGAGAGCCATAAGAAATAAATATAATTACGAACGCGTACCGGTTTTAATTAGGTTGAAACCTCATGATTAATTAACACAATGTTCCAACATGTGTCCTATATTTAATTGCAATCTTCCTGTCTGCTAAGCTTAGCAACATTCGTTTTTCGTCGCCTGGCTGTCCGGTATAACATAGTCGCTATAAATGCTTTAATTTTCTTGAAAGCTGTTTTAAAAGATTCCATTCTAAAACTTTAACAGTGTGTCAAACGAACAACGAATGTAATGGAGTCGCCGTTGTTTTCGACTTCAGTGATATTTTTATTAGTCCATGTTTTAGTCTGTTTCGTGAAAGATAATGGAAAGGATGCCAACATGTATAGATACAAATGTCAGTGCAGTGAAGTTCTGGGATAAGCTTTATAAATTTATAATTTTTTATCAAGTTCGTTATGTACATTTCTGAACATATAGGATACGTAACAGCTGGGGATCAGTAAATGAAATTAATTTAAAGATTAAAAAAAAGTTTAAAAACAGGACAGAACGGACGACATATTACAAAATATAGGAATCTCGTAAACTATTCGATGGTTTATAAGTCACCATTTTTATACTAAACAAAATGTTTTTATTTATTTGTTTCGGTATGAGTAATAACTATGCGACTCCATAGTTTTCTGTGTGCCGAGGCGGTGAGGGGTGAGTTCGGGTGTCCAAGAGCGCTCAGTATTCAGAGTATCGCAAATGTAACTTTCGGTTCTTTTCATGGCTAAAGTATGTTGGCGGCAATCCATAATGGGATCGCCATTATTCTTGCCATTAATCCGCATGGACCGGCTTCCGTGCATTAGCGGACAATCTACGCGCCCTGCCAACCGACAACTGCCAATCTGCGAGGGTCGAACCATAGCAAAGAAAGCTAACATCGTATACGCTAAAATGTTCATTAACATTATTCAAAATACCTATAAGATTTAATATTACACTCCGGTCCGGAATTTTTAACTATGAGAGTACATTTGTTAAAGCTTGTCAAATAACTCAAACGACTGTGTCAATTTCGTATGTAAACATAAAATTTAATATGATATTCCAAGTCCTTGCAACTCTACAAATAAACAAGACTCTATAGCCTAAGTTATTTCTTGTTTGAAATAAATTGCACTGCGTGCGAATAACGACACGGTATTTTTCTTATTCTTCTGTCCAATTAATCTTTAATTTCATGCCTTTTATAAATATAATGAGAAATATTATTACGAAATGGTTTTGCGTTTTATAAAATTAATTAACGGTAGGTGAACATGCAGTAAATAAATCCTTCATTTTCCAGCGCAGATTGCATAAAAATAATCAAATAAGTGGCATGGACATTACTCAAATCTCGCGGCTGCACGCTGAGGAGTGAACAGTGCGGCCGATAGCGGCGTCTCGCTCGCCCGGCGGATCCCCCACACTCCCCCTTTCTGAAAGAAAAACTCTCGAAAAACTAATTACAAGTTGTAATTGAAATTTTGCGTGTTATATAATCGGATACTTGAGCCGTGAGTAATATATAAATGCGCTGGGGAGATGAACGGCCGCCGTTGTGGGTGGCACGGCCCAGCCAAATAGCCGCTTCTTCTTAATTTTTACAACATGTAACTTAATGTTTAAATTATCCTGTGGGTTTTTAAGCCATAATTAAAAGTACGCGTTAAAAAATTAAGTTGTAAGTAAAACAACAGCCCTATGGTCAACAATTGATGGCCGTATGGTGTTCAGTACTTTCAACGTTGTATCTGGGAAATCTGTTATATCCAAATAAATCCTTAAACACAGCTCTGTTGACAAAATCCACAAAATAGTCCGAATAATATTAATTCTATTGTTTCCTGTATCAATATCGTGGATCAAAATGTGTTCTTAGGCATATATTTATAGACAATAAAAACGTTGCATTTCTGTTTGCGCCCCTAACAAACGAACGCAGCTCGACTCCGTTTCTCTAAACAAGCATTTTTAATTAAAGCCCCCTTCGAAACCGCGCCAACAAAAACGCTATTACAATAGCAACAATCTAGGAAGCGATCTAACTGTATAAACACGCAAATAATGCGCAATCAAAAGGGCAAACGGCGAGTGGCGAGCGCTGCAGGCAGGGCTGTGCATCGGGATCCCTTCGCCTGTTATCTTTTTTTTTGTTCCTCTCTCTCAAGCAATTAGTTCTGATTACTTTTCATCACTCACTATATTTATGATGCCTTTATATGTGCCTTACGTTAATTGATTCAATACGATAGAGCACTTTTATTGAGGTATGTTAAACACGGAAACTGTTTACATTTTAGTATCAATAGGTGAATTATGATTATATGTAACCCATACCAAGGTTCATACAGATTCCATACTGATCTAGGGGGACCTAAATACAGGAGAGACAAAGTAGTAAGAACAAGCAAGGATTTGAGTGAGACATCTTAAGTGTAGAAAGTATACAATTATAATAATCAAGGACTAAAGAAGTACTATTCACAAAATAATATGTAAAGATGACAAGAAACATTTCGGTCAAGACGTCACGTCAAAGTGTGCGGGGCGGTGCGGGGGAGATGCGGGGAAGGGATGGTGACGCGGCGTGTAGTGGCGGGTGGCGGGGAAATGGAAAAGGCATTAACGGATATGTCAGTGCCGCATCAACAGTGAGTGCCTGCTTTCTAATGCTGAATAAATACCATCTACCTCCCCAGTAGGGCCCGAACGCACCGATAACCGAGGATTAACCATAACTCCTCATTATGTCACGTTTGAACATAGTAAGAGTGTTTTTTAAAGAAATTAATTTTTTAATTTTGGATAAAACTTTTGTAAACGTTATTTATACATAGTAGAAGTCACAGGAGCTAACGACAATAATGAAAATGACACAAATTACATATTTAGTCCCTGTTTCTTTGTTCCGTTAACTCATCTAACGCGCGTAAAGATGTTAAACTTCAAGAAGGAGTTATCAATAAGCTTCGAGCTAAAAATAAACTTAAACCACAATCCGAAATGGCCAATAGTAAACTAAAAGACATAATTTTTCACTAACAATCTTCTAAGCGATGACACGGGTAAGTGGAGGCTTACAATGTAACCGGTGGAACAGGCCTCGTCATAAGTGGGCGAGACGTCCCATTTCCCGTTTCTGCGCGGGCATGGATCGGGAATGTTTTAGCTAAATCGACTCCGAGATTAGATGGATATTTTTAAAGCATCGCCTCGCCTGATCCATTAGCGGGATTTCATGAGCCACTCCGCCGCGCGGATTTCGCGTTAACGCTAAGGTCATAAACTTGATGAGGGAATGCTAAAAGAAACATAGGTTAGAGTGAACTCTGCCCCGTCTTCATAATGTAATTATTATTGGGTTGTTAAATTTGCGATTTGCTTGATACTTTGTACAATTTTTAATTTTTTATTTATTCTCAACAATTAAATTAGTATTATGAATTAATTTAGGCATTTTTATCCACGATTTAGATTCAATAATCACAAAAACATTATCGATTTCACGCGCGAGAAAAAGGTCCATAATTTCACTAATATTAGATGCTTATGCCAATGTTTAGATGTATGGATTTGTTTGTTGTTTGAAGATATCACCAGAGCGACTGAACGGATTTCGATGAAATTTGGCAGACAGGCATAGGCTATTTATTAAGTCTTTTTTTAATTCGGCGCCGACGGAGTCGCGGACGACAGCTAGTATAAGATAATAAGGGAGAGATTAACATGCTATTGAAAAAAAGCAATAAATGATTGTGTAATTTAAGAAAATATGTATAATACATATTTAAAATTTATATTGTCATTGTTGTCCATATCAGTATCTTACAAGAGGACATATTTATTATTAAATATTTCATCTTCTTTTGAAAATTAATTTAAATAATTTCCCGAACAAAGAGCAAGTTAAATTAAAATTCACCACTCAGTGTTATGAGACTAGCGCAGCAGCAATATCGTTACATAAGAAAAGTAATTTCATAAATATTTAAAGCGGCCGAGTGTTTTTTCAACGCGCCTCCCGGTATGAGAATTTATGGGTATGTTAATAAATTAAACTATTAGTTAATGAAGCGAGCGTGCGTAAATTAAATGCACAAAGTTAGTAGTCGGTGTAATTACAGAGGCGAAGCGTTGTCTCGCAAGCCGATGGAATTTAAACGCGGAACCTCTCGCGACAAACTTAGGTTATTAAGCCGCTAGTTTCGTACCTACTTTTATTGCATCTGAATAGATATCCTCTGGCATGCCCCACTTTACGCTATTAAAATTCTTAATCAAACTACGATGGGCGTTCGTAACTTATTATTATGATAATGCGTGCCTTGTCTATTTCTAGAAAATGAGGATTGCTTACAGAAAACATTAACGTATACAATAACTAAACATTTTTTATAAAATATCTTCTAAAAGTGACATTTTTACATTAATTACTATTTATTTTGAACGAAGATTTACTTTAACCTATATAATAATCAATTAGTTTTTTATAAAATCAATCTCCAAAAAAACGACTTCATCCCACGGTGCGAAATTAAAAAAAAACAATTTCGCTAAACACAAGGCAATTTAAAGTATAAATCGTCTATTCCCCGGGGCTAAAATTAAACCATTAAATGAGATTGTCGAGTGTGCAAGGCAAAAAAGTACACGAGGAGCGATCGCCGATGTGTGTAATAATTTATGTGCGAATCCATGACAGATGTCGGTTCGCATGTCACTATTAAAAGCGTCCGCGGCACCGCGGCTCAATCCCAACTCGAACAACAACTTTGTAAATTAAATTGACTCGGCGCTACATCGAATCGAGAGAATTGCACTTCTTACGACCGCTGTAATCACCCATTCTGTATAAATGCTACATTAAAACTGGTGTCAATTACATTATTTCCTTATATGTTGTGTGTTAATATATAAAGTTGATGTTGTCTTCTTATTAAAATTTATATAAGCTAATATACATTTAATATGTTGAGAATAACGCTAACACGGTTTCTTTAATGGCTAATGACACAGTTAACTTTTTGTTGTCTACATTACTTACGTCATTACAAAAAATAGAAAAAAATAGTGGCTGATTTGATAAACACAAACTCAATGTCCTTGATCGTCTTGTCCTTGAATCGATTGATTTACTATATAATCAGTCCTTATTCAGATTTATACAGGAGTCAATTATTTCATTTACTGACCATTTTCATCCATTTAAGTTAAAACGCGTGAGAGCTTAATATATTAATTACAAAATGTATAATCATTATTAACACAAAAGTCATATTCATTAGGTAAATTTATTCAAAGACTCGTATTAGCGACATAATTTCATTAAGTGGACCCCAAATTTAAATGAAAATTAGTTGACGGTTAAGTCGTAAAATTGGCGCCAACGTCGGAATTTTACCTATTATTAAATTCAACGTACTACAATTTTATTAAATGTATTGTTAATTCATTTCATTCATTAGACAGATTCTTTAGCATGTAAGCGTATCCATAATAATCATTACTATTTATTTGTTTTATCTACTACCTTTTGAGTTAAAAAGGAGATGAAAAAAAGCCGTGAGAAACATCGCTAATGAAGCCAATTTAGAAATTGAAGCAGTAAATGTAAAAATCTAATAAAAAAATAATTATTCAATATTACAGTAATGGCGAAGCGCTATAAAAATACTTATGTAAAAATTTAACGAAGAGAACTCATTAGCGAGAGTTTTATAAAGATATAAAAAGAAAATAAAAACAAAAAGCAGCTGCAAAGCTCATGACATAGTTTGCATCCGGCCATCAACTTGTACGTAATTAGTAACACCCACACAAACTTAATTAAAACAACCGCTTATATATTTCAATTATATTCTTAGACGAAATTAGTAATTAGTGAAGTAATTTATCACCGGGCTGAATGGAAAAAATATTGTTACATGAAGTCGCTAATGTAATTAGAAAGGCCAGAGCCTGGCCCGCTCGTTACGCCCATGGACATTTGTTAACTTGAACTAAGATGTTTGCCTTATTAAACTATTCAGACTTTTCATCCTAGTGGGATAGATAGATAACGAATTCTATCGCTTTACGTAAATATTACTGGCAATTTTTTTAATATTCGCTATACATATGTTTCATTTTTAACCCGTTAATCTGAACGATAAATGATAATGGTAAAAATAGAGGGACATCGAATCCATACTACCCAGCTGAAGTCTAAGTACTCTTCTACTGGGTTGTTGGTTACTCTGTATGATTAAAATATCCTTTTTTAAGGGAACCTGATCCTGTTATTCGGCTAACGAAGCTCCGTATCCCTTGATTATTAAAACGAACTTGGAACCACCCACGGCGCCACCCGGGTGTTAATTGGGCCCCCGTAGACAATACTAATAAGGCCCGTCCGCGCCTCTATCTGTCTAATTAAACGCGAAACTTGAGAGTAGCACCCTCCGCGACGAGGGCTGTTTGCGGAGCCTCCTGAACACACCGTAATAATACCGACTAAGCGTGTTTGAGTGCCTCTTTTTCGGATCTCTGTAAACCCGCCTTTAATTAGCTGTATTATACGTCTGAGTGTCGACTCCCGGCTTGTTTAATTAAGCCAAGTCAGTTACAACAATCCATTAACGCTTTTCTTGTTCGAATTGCTTTGATTGTTATTCGAGACCGTTGGGTAGTCGATTACATTTATGTTACATCGATGTTTAGCGTACGTAAGTATCGTTTTTCTAAATTGTTGTAAACAGTCGTATAAACTTCAATATAGTAAATTCGTTTTGTTGAAGAATGTCCCCAGTGTCTGCGAGCACTTTACTTACTCGATCCTAATTACAGATAGCTGAGGCCCCGTCCCGGCTCATCTCATTCGCTTCTCTCGAAAGCTCCGACCTCACTGCTGCCCGAGCTTGTGACAAATCTTCATATCACTTTAAATCCTATACGTCAGTAACTCTTATGTCAGGTACTCTTTATAAATTTTGTATAAAGAATTTTATATCAAACACTTATGTGATTTCGTCTGAGTCAAGAGCGAAATTTTTCATGTCTACCATTAACATTTTCCGTACTTTTTCTTTTACTGCAACAATCACCTTTTCCGGAAATTAAATCCTATTATTCATTTAAATTACTGGTATGTAAGTATTAAAGTGAAATAAAAATAAAAAATCGAATATCTTCTATTTTTATATACATGGACATAATTTGAAATTTAAATAAGAATAAATTTTTCTTTAATTTCAACAACAAAATAAGACAATTATGACAAAATTCAATAATTATGAATTTGTAAAAGACACAAGACACCTGTCAGAAACTACTTAATTTGCAGCCTTCAATTATTGTGTAAATTCAGTAAACGTAATTATTTTGATCGACGTACAACTACTTTTATGTATGGATTTCTTATTAATAAGACTGATAAAAAGATTGGCAATCCTTTTAAGGTTACGTGTAACAAATTGACCACTGAAATCAGTACTAAAAGGTGCGACATGGCTAAATATAAAGCAAACTTTAAAACAACATTGAGTAATAATTTCTATTCACTACACGATTTACCGTAGTTTACTGAGACTAAAGTCCCGATTTCAAAACATATTGTTATCTCTGTTTTGACAAAGATAGTGACGGACATACAGATTTTGGTGTTAGTCTGATTTTTTTTATTTTGATTTTTGATTGCGGAACGCACATTTTTTCCTACATATATACATATTTGAGTTTACTTAAGCCTATAAGAATGTCTCAAAAATAATGAGTGTAATGTAAGAAATCAAAACCGACCGCGATTGCCAGTGATTAGCTAAAGTATCCAATCGTAGAGAAAATTTCCACGAAAATGATCATCATTTCAATAGGTTGAGACATACAAACTGTTCAAATATAACTCATGTCTCACATTCTTGATACTAAAACCGTCGCCTTTTATTACCTTGTCCGTTTATCGGACAGTATAATTATCTCTCTGGGAATAAATTTAATTATTTCGTGATAAATTAAACGAGCTTTACTTCAGTAATGATATCCCAGCACTTAGTCGCTCCCTCACTGCATAATATTCAACTAAATTCCAGCAATTAATTTATATTAAATTACAATTTATTTCGATAAGACGATCAACAATATCGGAAAGGTATTAAGTGATACATTTGCATTTAATAAATATTTAAGAACCTTTCTAAAGGCTATAAAGTTTATTATAAAATGATCTACTCTTATCCAGTCGTATTTAATTATAGAAAATTATATGAATTTAACTACTTTGTATAAACGTATCTGCCGATTTGTTTATGGGCCCTTAAAAATTCATAGCTGTTGAAAACAGTCACAATTGATAGTCGTCTAAATAAATTTATACAAGATATTCTCTGACAAGCCGCATTTTTATTTTACTTGGGATGGACTCAACATCTTTTGCCTATCAACGCCTTCTTGTAACGGCAAAGGAAATACATATCTTTTCAAGAAACTGTCATTCTTTTGAAGATTTTGACCCTCAATGTTCATTTAACATTTCAAGAATTCATTTAGATTCTTGAGTTCTAATGAGTCCCAATCTTTGTTAATTCTGATACCTAATGATTTTACTTTTAGTACTGAATTTGCTTTGAGTTATTTTAATTTTCTTTTACTTCCGCTTGTTATGAAGTACTAAAATTGCTTAATAATAGCGTAGGCTTGTTTCTTGATGAGCGTATTGGCAGCGCTGTCCGGTCCGACTGCGTGTCGCCGCGGGGCGCAATGATTTCAGATCGGTCTCCGCGATCCCACGATTGATTCTAATTAACGATAGCAGTATTTATTAAAGCTGTTCGCAAACGAACCTAATTGATTTGGCCGCGGTAGCAACACCTAGCGGTAGCAGGCAGCACGAACACATAAATATTTTATTAAACGTAGGTTTCTGATACCAAAATGTTTGTATAAAACATATCGTCATCCCTGTCTTTCATCTATGATAAAACAGAGATAATAATATTATGTTTTAAACGGGGATTTTGGTCTCAGAAACCCACAGTTATTAAAGCAACTATATCATGACAAATATGTTAATGAATATAACGCTTATCTATAAAATCTTAAATTGATTATGCAAAATATTACAATCATTTTATTCGTGTTATGTTCAAATTTTCGGCATAAAAACAATACAACTGTAGTCCAAGCAAAGTAGTTATATTACCAACCTACCTTTTCACGCAGTTTATTAACGGTTTTTCAAACTGCGACAGTTAAAAATTCGCGCCACCCTGAGGAACGTGAACGAAAAACAATTCCTTAAGTGGTGGAATTTTCTATGACATGTCATTAGTTTTTCATTCTCCAGAAGTACGTAAACCAAGATCAATGATCAATAGATGTCTGGAATGTATGCTCTTCACAAGGCACATGTTCACGCTGTGAAAGCATCTCGCAAATTAGGGCACGTTCTGCTTTGTAATTCAACTGTCTACTAATTAACACGATCAAATGAGTACTGCTGAATACGTAACGTACTATTAGATCTATAGCGATGGAACAAGTGCAACAGATGTAATGGAGGGAATTGATAAACTTACATTATGGTAAAAAATGTGGAATGACTTTGATACAACTTCTTAAAATTCAGATTTTTAGACTTTAAATTCAATATTTTGCATTAAAATTCGGACGTTTACATCTCTAATTTATTTGTAAACAGGAACAGTATTAAAAAGATTGTATAAACTTAATGTAAAAGCCGATAGAATAAATTAAGATTGACATAAAGTTGTTCTATCGACTAATTTAAGGCTAGCAACGTAACTGGAGACCACAGCGTACGCTGATTAGGCTCCAGTGCTCTGAAACCCAACACTCTAACTCCACCAATTAGGAGAGAAGCGTATTATAAGTATGTGGATTTGAAATCCAGTACGTTTTCTTTGATTAACAATTAACTTTGTAATAAATTTACAATTTACAAGGAAAATACCTTTATCTGACAACGCTAATCTGATGCTGATGGTTTACGAAGTTGCATCCGTTTAAAGATTATTTTTTGAAAATACATAGATCTTTTTGGAATTAGATAAATTAAATTTTCCTACTAATATGTTAATCTCTTCGTAAGCACAAATATGACATTATCACTAAACTAAAATCAGATGGAGCGTTATGAACTACAGTTATGAGGCAAGCTGTTCTGTAGGCTTCCTGCAAACGGCAGGCTAAGCTACGTTGCTGCAAACTGCCGCTTGCAAAGTTTATAAGGAAGCTACAATAGCGCTGGAAGTTTGTCAGTTACACATTTCGCATTGCGACAAGTTAAATTAACATTGCTATGAAAACCATCGCGATGTAATAGTTTTATACTTTGTAAGCGAAATGATAAAAACTTTTCGAAACATAACTACTTTAGGGACAATTTGCTATTGCTTGCAATGTCTTAGTTACTTTCATACATAATATTTTATGCTAAAATGCATATAACCAATGCATCTATTGTTTTTTAGCATTGTCTATAGAAAATCTTACTTTCAGAGATACAGTATGTTTGTGTATTGATAAATCTCTATCACTAGATTTGTATAAAAAATAATATCGTAATAGACTCAACCACGATGCTAAGACACACGACGAGTAACTCATTAGAAGAAATGTATCCCAGCCAAATGATATTTCCGAAAATTAGTTTTCGTAACCATTTCTCGTCCATAAATATAATTGCGTTCCACTTATAGGCCGTAAAAGGCCGGGAACGTGCGAACGGCGTTGTTGCAAAATTGTACAAAAGGAAAGCATTATTAGGTAGAAGTGTGTAGGCAGAGTTACCCCTGCGTTGGGTGACTGGAGCGGGCTTGCAGATAAATTATTTATCAACTGTATCGCAATTTTCTTTACGACTCCTCCGACGGTGCGGAGCAATTTGTTCGCGAAAGAGATGCGTAAAGTTGTAAGGATGTTCAAAGGACGTAACAATCACTTAAAGGATGATTTCTAAAAGATAATCATTACATAAAAAGCTACTTAATATAAATTCAGTCAAACACAATTTCATGCCAGGAAATCCTTAAACTCGCTTGCTTAAATCGAATTTATTAAGAATTATATTATATCTTGGAAAAAACGACGTGTATTTTTGTTGGAATTTTATACTTTTAATTCAAACATTTGTTAAATCTCTGTATAATTTATTTACGATTTATATCAAAAAGACAACAGTATCGCTTAAAATATCCTTCGTAGTGGATGAAATATTAGTACCCCTTTTAAAATCGACACGTCAAATAACTCCAGTACATGACAGTCCATTTGAAAATTAAAAAGATTACCGCGAGCGATACAGCGGCGGGCGGTACGATGCACATGCGTCTCATTAGTGCCCCTTTTGAAATGGAAACCTAGTCGCATGAAGTTAATTGACTACCACTCGCTCAAGCGTCACTAACCTTAATTAAATTTGGTTTAAATGTTATTAGCTCATAACCTATTTTGTTATGAATAAATTTATTATAAAACGCGACGCTTTAATGGATTTTTCGGAGTATTATGATAATGAGAAATAACTTCTGTTAATTAGTAGCAGTTAATTAACTAAGCTGAATTTTATATAAGTGATGAAATATTTTATAACATTTTATAATTAAATATTCATTCTTATTTGCAAGATTGCGCATGAAATTGTTAAATAAAGCTTTGTAATTTATTTTCTCTTTAGAAATTATTGCATATTGACATGAGCAACATTGGATGGATATCAATTATAAGCAATGGAGTCAGTGCTCTGACTTTCACTTCCGTTGGGGAACATATGACAGACCTTTTTGCATACCGTCGATAAACATTTTTACAAGCCTTATATCAAATAATCATATTAATATTATAAATGTGAATGTTTGAATTGATAAATGGATGGATGTTAGTTACAAGGTATCTCCGGTACTGCTTAAAGGATCTTGATGACATTCGATACAAATGTAAAACATAACCTGGAAGAACACATAGGCAAAGTCGCGGGCGACAGCGCGTTATGTAATTGTCTGTATGTCTAACTAAAGGTGATCTTGTAATTTGATATTATAATTTTCATAAATTTGTTCATAAATTCGGCAAAATAACTTAGTTTAGATTTATTAGACTTGACTACAGAGGTAACAATTTCGTTATAGCCAATAATGACACAGTATATCTAACACCTCTTTTTTAGTTTCAGTATATGTCACAGTCAGTCGATCTTTAGATTTTTATAATGAACTTGCACTTTACTAACCCGCTCAAATAACGCCTCTTTCTGCCGCAGACAACCATTTCTTATTTTCACTACACTTACACTTTTTATCACACACATTTTTAATATTCAATGTTCTCATATCATAACCACAATATTAATATTTTCACTATAGTTCGATTCGTGTTCTCTCGGGTGTCGGCACTAAACTGCGAAAAATGCAAACTAAATACTGGAATGAAAAAACAAAAGACAACTATATTCGTAAATTTAATCTTAAATATGTCACGGTGTCAATATGTGCCAGTTCTAAATAATGAATAAGTGGCGCCATCTACAAAACTTTGAACTGAAACAGCAATACTTTTTTAACAAATCGCCAAGAACAATTAGGTAGAAATAAGTAGGCTTCGAATAACTTTGTTAATCCATCTTATAGTTATAATAGTATTATATTTCATAGATTTATTATTCAAATTTAATTCTTTTTTACATAAGTAATTTTTGATGCTAACTAATTTTTCACGACAAAAAGTTTAACCACTAAAAAGACTTTCACTGCTAAGCAGACTTTACACAGAAGATCAAGAAGAATCATACTAACTATACTTTTTAAATAATAAGTTTAGAATTTAAAATAACTAATAAAACCAGCGTATTTTTCATACTAAATGTAAATATTAGTAATGTTATATTTGTAATAGTTTTATTTTTATAAGTCTAATGCAATTATTAATATTGTATTGAGTGAACAAAATACCTAACTTTATTTTCTAATAAGTGCGGAAGTAAAATCATTCAAAAATCTTGTACACTAATAATGTACATACATAGGCTAGGGTATTGGAAAGTCGATGTTCGCCGACTTTGCTTCCAATTTCCGTAATTGTAGTTCATCAAGGAAATTAACTGGCAGACAAGGCAAAGTAATCCACTCTTTATATGCATCACATGCTAGCAAATGCTTTTAACGTTTTCTTCGTCCACCAGATTCTTTACTGAATGTTCTATTTAAGTTTGTGTTATCACAATATGATATTCTTTAAATATAACTACTTTTAGACAGTATTAGTTAGAATCATTTGCCGCGAATTACGTTTTTTCTTTACAAAGTCCAGTGACAGAATGAATAGTGAGGAGTCATAAACGTCGACATTTTACCAAGGCTTGTGTTGAGTCAATACACTGTCTCATTTTCGGATTTTAATACTAGTTAACTATAGGTATAAATGTAATTTCAGGATATCTAGAACTTTTAACTTAATGTGGATGTGAGCTAGATTTAAAATGTTATTTTGGAGTACAGTTTAAAAACTAGTAACGATTTTTGTCAGTTTTAGTTTCTTAGCATACTTGATTTGACTTCTTATTATTAATGTTTACAATTTACAACAAAGTCGATGCTTCTTTTATCATCTCGATTCTCTAAGTATATTTTTAAATCTTCGTTATTTTCGTATCCTTTGGTATCATGATAAACATGATTTAACAATAGTAGATTATCTAAAAATAAATTTCATACAAAATTATCAAAATATGTCTTTACAAGATGTTCTTATAATTTTATAACATCTCACCTACACAACTCCCACACATTTCTTTTCATGGACACAAATAATCTTACAATATTTTTTTAGAACTCTACACAATATCAAAGAGAATTTATTTGTAGTAAGTGTTTTTGTGCTTTTTTGAACATAAAGAGGAAAAATAACAAAACATTACTGTAAATGTAACGGAGCAAAACTACACATGTTTTTTATTGCCTAAAATATTCAGATTATTTCTAAAATTTTAGAAAATGCAGAAATTCTATTTATTTTTAAAATTTTTGGAGAAGCGATTTTATACAATTCTTCACAAGTATTATACAAATGTAATTTGTGTTCATTCATTACTTTACCAAACACAAACGAAACATACGGTATAAAAACAGTGAAAGTTAAAATCCCTAGAAACGCTAAGTCAAACCCATGAAACGGACATAACAGTACACATTACAACAAACATTTGATAAACGTGAAAATATTTTAGTTTTCAGCTCTGGTTAACAAGACCACCTTTGCGTTTGAGAACCGTCGATAGAGTAAACAAAAGGCAGGTGTTGTAGTTTATAGTTATAGTCTTCGCTTACATTTTGCCTGTAGGTTACAAAGCTACAATGTTATTCTACGAGTTAAATAAAAATCATAAGTTAACAGTTCAATATAAAGTAAGGTCTTTCAAAGATTTAGATTAAATAGTAATTTTCTTATGCTACTAAAAGTAAAAGACAGTTGTGGTTTAATATCTTTATTCCTCCAATAATTTACAAAATTCACTTACGAGAAACAATTTTACAAGAACATGAAATTTTACCAGTAGTCAGACATAACATTTTACCAATAAATTTAAGTGAACGGTTTTAAAAATGCAGTAAATAGGTAAATTCCAAATCCTAATTGGTTATAAATATATCCAGTTCAGCTTGACATAACTGTAGGTAGAGCATTGCGGGTGACTAATGGGCCGTTTGTTATAACAATCGCTTTTAATTGTTCGACAATGGAATGCAACGTCTCGAACAATGAGCAATCAAATGGAAACAAAGCTAAAGAGGTCGCTGGGAACGTGTAAAAATAAATCGAAATGCTTGACGTACATGTAGACTATGAAATGTATAACTTTATTATCATTACTTCATTAAAGACAACATTGACCTATGATCGGTTCAAATGTAAACAATTAATTGTGCGGCATACTTCTACGAACATGATATGCTTTGACTTATTTCTATACATATTTTCATTATAGTCACAGACTGGCTATCAAATCATATCAGCATTAAGTCGCTTAATCTTTTACTAATGTTATAAATGCGAAATTTTTGATGGTTGATGGCTACTGGATGGATGGCTGAATAGATCTTAATGAATTTTGGCATAGTCTGGAAGAGTACATACGCCACTCATTAAGTTTGCAAGGTGGTTGAAAGCATAAAGATCATTTTATTTAATTTCGGTTATTATCTGTGGACGGATTCGCTAGGCAAAGTGGTGTTACTTATAAAGTACTTCTTATGAAATAGAAGACATTTTTACGTTTTATTTAATGATTCTATTTTACTCTTAAAATAGCTAGAAACGAACGGACATTTACACACATTTATTATACAATTCACAAGATATGGCGCGAAAAATAAATAAAAAATCCACAGGGTGAAGGTAATTGATGGGCAACAGCAATCAAATTAGGTACCGCGTCGCGAGTAATCGTCGGAAAGCTGCCCAACGGAGCTTTTGCAAAAGCTTTTCGTGCCGGCTCAGCGTAGCTTTTGCGGACCGGCACGGGGCGGCGGGAGCTTTTCGGGTCGTCGGTCGACGGGACAGTGGCCCACCGCCCGAGTACAATTTCTACTATACGCTCGTGTCTTACTTAATAAATCCTTTGGCGTTTATTGAAATAGTTTTAGCACTAATTTTGTATGAACAGTGAAGAGTTTTGCTTACAATCTAAGTAGTAGTTATAGGATTTTAGTAAAAATGTTTTTACCTTTAAAGCCTTTCGTACACAAGGCAACGTAAATCTAAGAAACTAAACTTGTATCCTTGCGTCGCGAGTTTTGCGTAACGCGCGTTCCTTACACACGATGTTAAGGAATCAACGCAAGTCGTCTATTCGATTCTATGACTAGTACATGCACAAGAGCTGCATTCTAACTGCCTATGCAGTTAATCTATATTTGATTTGCATTGTTAATGGGTACTTAAATAATTTAATTTTAAAATAGGAACATTCCACCACATCCAAAGCACTCCCCTATGTCGTGCATTAAACATTCATTAGTCCAAGAAAGCTGTAGTAGACTTAAAATTACATTTCTGGAGCAAAGCCAATTTAATCCAAGTTGACAGAGAATGGAGTGGTCACCACGTAACTGTCGTCACTAATGGACACATGACGGCAGCGAAAAGATTATAGCAATTTACAAAATTAACGGTCCGTTTGAGTGGAAATGTTACGGATCCGCATTAGTCGCGCTGTAATATGCTGCTTATGGAAATACAACGATTAATTAATACTTTAATAGAATTACCCTATTATTAAGTAGGTATCTATGTTTAAAGACATCTTTCTCAAAAATATAATTTTCATAACAAAAAAGTGGATCTTGATCACCGACTTGGTCGACATATTCCGAAAATAGTCCACTGAGCGATTGATATAACAGAGCTGCTTTGTATCATGTCATTGTGTCTACAACTCATACAGAGATAAGATCGTAATACCAAGTGACAATCAATTAAGGTAACAGCGTCACAGCGGTTGTGAAGTAAAACAGCCAATTAGATACATCCATTTGTAGTTTAGAGCTTCACACATCCCGAGCGCCGGGCCCCGCCGAGCATCGGGGACAGAAGACAAGTTCGTCATTAGCGCAGCTCGAGCCGATATGGACACGCAGCGTCCGCTGTACGCCGTCCGCCGGCTTTTATCATAATTTAAGTTTTCCATTAGCCGTAATTGACGGGAACATCGTTCCTCGCTTACTGCCGCCCCGAATCTACAGCGACGATTGTTATTTTTGGATAGATAAATATTTCCTATTTTCAGAAGGTCTTCCCGACCTTATTCCATCTTAATTGACACTCCTATTAATAATTAATAAGAGTTATCGTGTACAGCTTTTATCTTAATGCCTGCTTTTAACTTCGCATTCGTATTCGAGAGGCCTGTCCGATGTACTCGTAATATCGAGCGAGGCGACCATATCGCTAATGGAGAAATATTGAGTAATCAACGGCTAATGCATTATGCATAATTCAATGCTTGCTATTTAATATTTTACATGGATTACGAGGATTCAATTATTGAATTGTGTGCCATTACCATGAGTGTTCGTGAAGGACACGAAGTGATACGACACGACACGATCGCCGGCGTCCGGATAAGTTTCAGCGGGACGGTCTGCACAATAACTACACAATACAAATTATTAAGAGTGCTCGGCATCACGGGAACGCTTTCAGAAGTAATGAATTAGAAAAGTTGCGCAGCACTCACTCGAATTGAGGCGCGCGCGGCGGCGGCGGCGTCGGCGCTCCGCTCTCGACATTACTTTAATTAAATCTATTTGAACAACAAACTTTAATTAAATTTCATCCAGCAGTTAGGCGTCGCGGAGGAATAATCGCGCAATTAGAGCGGCCGTGAGCGTCGCCTTACACGCTCCCAGTTAATTAACTCACTTGGGCCCGAGCCGGTGCGGCGGCGGGGCCGGCGGCGGGCGGCGGGCACTATACATCCTCAAGTTGACACACATGCGGGAACAGGGCAAACGCTATTACGGAACGTGACATGTCATAAGCGATAAACAAGTTGTTGGACATTTTAAACAACAGAACAGGATGGAAAGGGGATTTGCTGAAGGAGGAGACGCATAGGAAGGGGATACATTCTCTTTCTGTGCGTCTCCTCCTCCATTACGGATGGCTATGGACAGCGGTCGCTTCGCCATTGCGGCGAATTCAGGTGTCCGCTTGCTCGTTTGCCACCTTACAATACCTGTGAAAATATTCAAGATTCAAAATTCGACTTACGATCTTTTTGCCTCGGCTGTTGTGAATACGAATGCAATCTTGATTAATTAAATTAGTTTTGAAAGAAATAACTAGGTTTTAACGATACTCAATGCGTCACTAACCGCTTCGTGTTATTCAATTAAAATGTTTAAAGTTAGGAATTGGAACTTAGCAAGTTACTGGATATTCATTATACAACTTTAATTGTTTTTACAAACCCACATATTACTCGCGACACGATTGAATAAATACTCTTACATAGTGTATTGCTACTATAGAGCGTTTTATTTATTGCGCTGCTTTTGTTATTGCTTGAAATACTTATCTAATGACCAAATGTACTCTTCTCTCAATAGAATGTTCTAAGTGTTCGTCTGATCCATTATGCGCACATCGTAACGTATAAATAAAGGCAAAAATCCATTAAAAGTATTGCTCCTCGAGGTTGGGAACTGTAGAGATACGACTTGAGAGCTATTTACCAATTCGCTTAGTATGTTTTTACATTCTTATCTTTCGTATGAAGTGAAGTTACTGTTAATAAATGTAAACATACCTTTTTATTTTATTTAATCGATTTAAGCATAAAAATAATTACTAATGAATAAATTTTCTCTATTACCATTTTTAAGTCAGAGATTTTTCAAAAGTCACATCGTTATTTTTGTATGGTTTTGAAAATAAAAGTCAATCTTCACTGTAAGTAAAAAAAAGCATTTGGCTACATATACTCAAAAAAGTAAGTCAAATGTTAGTGCCAGAATTGTTCAAGAAACAAGTTTTGACATATATGATTTAAAAATAGAATTGACTATGGACATTCCTGCCTAATCTGTCGTTATGAAAGACTTCCGCAAGGGTGAGTGGTGCAAACTGAGTGCGCGGTCACCGAGCCGACTTGACTTTGATATAACAGACACTTGATACGGATTTAATAAAATGTGCATACGATATTTAAAACTATCCACAAGATGGTCTGTCTTTCTGTACATCATTTGCTCATTATTGAGGTTCGCGACTTATCTTCTTGAACACAATATTCTAGAAAAACATTAACTAGCTACCCCAATTTGACAGGTTCACATTTCTACGTTGATGATCAAAATAATTCCATACTTTTTCGTTTCACTTTCACTCTTCTATCGAATAGCCTTTTGCTTTTTCCAACATAACCTTGGATTGCCATTACAAAAACATTATGCTTAAGTCAAACGTAAACATCTCCTTGCAGTGATTTTGTCACAAGTCATTTGTGACCAGCGGGGTTAGACAAAGTTCATTCGCTTCAAAACGATTCCACAGCGAACTTCAAAATTGTATGGAACTGACGCACGATCACGTGACATATCGAAACTTATTGTCAGTTCTATACATTTTTGAAGTTCGTTATGGAATCGCTTCGTAGCGAATGCACTTTGCGTGACCCCCACTGGTGTGATCGCTTACGATAATTTACCAGCAAAAGATAACACAATACATATCAAAAGTATACAGCAAAATGTGTTATAAATGTAACATTTGGATGCTGTAACATAATACCCTTAATGTGTTTTTATTGTTAATTAAATAACTCGTATAATGGCAACAGAAATGCACGCGGAATCGTAAAACCCGAAAAGAGACTTCTCAAAACCATAACATAACTTTTACTGTACTAAAATTTATTAGTCGTAAATATGTTCATTGCGTATGTTACTTTAATGGTTAAGATTGGACTCATTTCAAATTCGGCTCGACTAAATTAAGTAGCTTAAGTACATTTAGTAATACATTCGGTAAATAAAATAAGGATTGAGTTTATTTATAATCGGCTACTTTACTTCTTTGCTTGCGTTAACTCGAATAAAAGCTATATGTTTCAGACTGTTTTATTCAAATTCACGAAAACGGATGTTACATGTTACATTCATTAAAACATGTAACATTAATTTATTAAACGGAACATAATAATGTTACAAATTCTTATAAAGCTCTAGATGCAAATTATATACAAGAATCAGCTATTACAGGAAGGCTGAGCGTTTTTATACTGTTTAACTGTTGAATCAGACGAGACGTTTCTAATTAATTCCTAATAAAAAGGAATTACGACATTCTGTGTTAAACGCAGAGCTATCGTGCAGCTGCGCGGATGTTCTGCACAAGGACTTGGCCGTGTAAAAACTTGCCGCGCGATATGTGGGTATCTCAATAAAATAAACGGTTCCTAATCTCTTAGGGCTGTGACAAACAAAGTAAGAAAAATGTAATCTTGTATACTTTTAGAAACCGAAATCAATAGCATAGTTGTTCTAAAAAAATATATATTTATTTGCACTATTGCTCTATTGATAGAAATTAATTTTAAACAATAAAAAGAAGTTAATAATAAAGTAAGCATTAAAAATCATAAATCCACTTGAGTCAATTAAAGGGGTAATTAAAAAAACCACCAACTCTAAAAATAAATCTTTTAAGATTAGGTGGTTTTGTACGCCAAGATAAAATTCACTTACCTTTATCTATAATCAATCGCCTAATCATGTGTACTGTTAGCAATCATTGAGAATAGTTAGGACTTCAAACAGAATAAAGACCAAGGAAGCTTGTACCTTCGTTAATGTTAAGTAATAAAAATATATTCTCAGATCTCATAAAAAATAGCAGACACGAAAACATTTTTAAAAATTTTACGGCCACTTTTAAGCGTATCCAAAAAAGATAGCGGCAAAGTTAAACGTATTTTGCTGTAGAAGACGTGATTAAACAAATATTTTGTCGTTCCTCGAAGTAAATTGCACTTTAAAAGTCGTGTTATTTCAATCTCGTTAGACGGTGTGACGCGCAAAAAGCACGGCATGCGCGCTGCAGCCCCGTGCGCAAGCCACGGATGCGAAGCGAATAGCTTTTCCAATGAATTTAGATCAAATGCGTATAAAATTCCTTATACTATCATTTTTTGATTAACAATACATATATCGTAAAACAATAATTTAACTCGAAAGATTAAGTATCAAGTCTTTCTTCCAATACTCTATTAACATCCCCATTTTTATCATTAACTAGATGTCGCCTGTGACTGCGTCCGCGCGGGATTAAAAAAAGGTTCCTAATGGGTTTTCCTGGCACTAATTCGAATTTTTCTCACCTTTTAAACCTTCGATAGACCTTCACGAACATTTCAAGACCAAGATAAGATAAATCCGTTCAGCCGTTCTCTAGTTTTAGCGAGACTAACTAACGAGAAAAGCAATTGATTTTTATATATATATATATAGATTGGATATACTTTTAATAACAGTAATATATAAGTGTTAAGAGTTTTTATTAATAAGTTACAGAATCAGATGAATTTCTTAATTTCATTTACCCCAAAGCATTCCAGAGTGTTGTAAAAGTATAACTTTCGTAATATTGTGTTTCATCTGATGAGTTGTGGTACCTTTATGCTTTTCTTCCTTCCTCATTATTTATTTTTTAATATTATTATATTTGTATTAAATATTGTGCCTTAATTAAAAATATAACTTTGATTTTTAGTTGTCATATAAAATTAAGTGAAGGTAAACATAGTATTTCCTGTCTTTGACACGTCTTTCGGTATTGCGCCGTCGTAATATTTTTTTTTATACAGTTATTTTTATTTCGGTAAAAAGAATGTTCAAAATTGCGTATAGATTGAATGAGTCTGATAAATATGGTGTTTAATACATTCAAACTAATTCTTAATGCCCTTTTATGTCCAAAAGATCTTGGCTCACAACGCAAATAGAGACGTAAAACATCACCATTTAAGTATATTACAGGTGACTAACCTTTTTTTGCTTTTAATGCACTTATAAGTTGAACCCCATTAAATTGAATGAAATCAAACTCCATAGTTTAATAAGTAACATAGTCGGATTATAAAGTGACAAAAGAAATATTTTTTTCGTGACATAACATTGCAGGCCAATCAGGTACCACGAGTATGATTGTTGCCCTTTTTTGAGAGCTAGCAATGCTTTGCGTTAGCCGAACATTTTGGACAATGATGACTTCTGTCACTGCAAGGCAAGAAATGTTCTTAAAGGTTTTTCGTACAAAAATTAATTTAAAGATTAGTAACTAATTTTTTACTTTAATTATACTAGAAAAAGTTTAATTAAAATTTTTGATTGATTAACACAATTTGTATAATTATAAAAGTCTTTAGTTTTGACACTCAATTAAAACGCGTTAAAATCTTTTCAAAGAACCAAAAGCAAAACGTGATAAATTCAAAATTATTCTTTTAGTAGACAAACACTTAAAGGTTGCTCAAAGTATCGATATAAAACGGTGTACGAGGGCGAGGGCAAGTAGCGGGCATGATTAGCGGTGGCCGGGGAGCGCGGGCGGCTGATTGCCAGCCCAATTGGGCCTTACCCGCCCGCACATGGGAAATATTTTTAATCAACACCTCCATTGAACTTACGAGCGGTCGTACGTGAGCTCGCTGGACAGAGACGTATTTATGAACGGGAAAAAATTAAATCGTATGATTTATTACTTTAATATTTCTTGATAGTAATGTATGAAGAAATTTTGAAAACGACGATTAACAAATTGAAATACGAGAAATAAATAAAAGCTATTATAGTACAAATTAAATTTTTTATTAATATGATAAGTTACTGATAACTGAGGAAATTTAGTACTATTACAGCATCTTTATTGATGACAAAGCAAAATTGAAAAATTTCTAAAGAAGTTTTGTATGTAATAGGAAAACTAGCAAAAACAGACTCTTTAGTTGCGGAATGAATCCTTTAAATGCGCCCCTGCCAGAGTGGAGGTACGGTGTAGGGGCGGCGGTGGGTTGTTGCTTGATTGGCGCTATGAATGTGAGCAGATTGCACCGCCGCCCGCGCCCGCTCCCGCTTCCGCGCATGCCCTACCCGCCTTTATTCTTTAACGGTCAAAAGCTACTACTAACTTTTAAATTTATTATTTTAATCAATTTTTTCCACCGCACTATTCTAACTAAAATAACTGAATTCAAACTTTTTGTTATCAATTTTCTTTATATAAAAACATACACGTATGAAAATGGCGTATTTAAATTCAATCTTATAAAGATACACATATTAGATATTTGCCTGAGAAATTTCATATATGACCCATATAAATGTAAGTCACGTTTTTAATAACCTTCAGTTTTAGCTTCATAATTTTAACCCGAGCTGATATGAGACTTCATTTTGTTATGAAATTCACTACCGTAAAACGTACTATGCGGCGTTGCGCGGGCAGGCGGGTTGGCGGGTTGGCGGGCTGGCGGGCAACAGAAGTTAAACGAATATTACACACAATTCTTTACGGCAGCGCTGTCTTGTGAGAAATAAAGGTTAGAGAGAACGCGAAATTGTGGGCTTAAAGTATTTTTTAAATAAAGGAAGTGTAAGGAAGTGTCGCGATACCAGGATATCATAATCAGCAAGGAGCTGGCTCGCAGGCGCCGCACTCGGCCGGTATTATTAACGACGTGTATTGTAATCGCGCGACGGGCGATCGCCTCCGCCGAAGGTAGGGCGGTATTAAATTCCGACAGCTACGTGATAAATCGAAATTGGAAAAGTTTAATAATGTTCGGTTGCTCCGAAAGCAATAAAACCGTTTATAAACGGGCACAAGCGAACTAGACGGGCAGCGGGGACGCCCGCCTTGATGCCTTTTAGGGGCTGTTAAGTGACTTAAACTTTACACAACTTTTTAATAATTTAAACAAAACTATATCTTACTGGTTACAAGTTAAGTATTATTTTAATTGCGTATGACCAGAGTCGCAGGCGATAGCTAGTATGTCGTACATATATTGAGATCACCGATGGTAAATATGTTACAGACTTAAAGCGCCAAATAGTGGATTAATTCACCATTTTCACGCCTGAATCACTTTTTTCTCATACTTTGGTATAAAATAAATTAAACAACTTCTTTTATGCTTTTAAATTAAAAGACATAAGAAAGAATAGCAGAGTGTAACTACTAAAATCATTGCTTTGCAAAAATATTAATTACGCATTAAACGACCGAGTACTCTTCAATCCACTAAAAACCACTCAACAAGTAATAAAAGAGAAATATTTTCAAATTTTGATTTTTATTTCCCACAATTATGAAAATGGTTTTAATTATAACATCTCGTTAATAAATACAATGTTGTCTAACTTTTATAGATAAATATCATGTAAATTAACGAATTAATTAAATTATAATAAACATAATGAGAAACATACAAAGGTGTAGAATTCCATTTTAATTAGTGAAGATGTAAAAGCTGTAAAAATCTACTTTAAGTTACTAATAAAAATCTTTTATGTTAATAACGGTAATATTAATTTTTTGATATCTCTATAAAAATTCGTTTCACACATAAATGTACATATTTTATTTAAATGAAAATGATTTCATGTTAGTAAAAACATTTAATTTTATATATTGCTATACATATAATTCACGTGTATGAGTTTTTTTATAATAACAACTCACTACTTCAAAATATATATATATATTATATACAAGTATTGTTGCATGTACGAGTACTACTTTTAAAAATTATGATCTTAGTTTATACCTAATAAGTATTGTCGTTCGATTTACATAAATCTTCATTGAAACTCGTTCTTTATTATTTGCGTTATCACAATCGCATTTTTTCTTAATTCAGTTCACGACAATTATATTTTTTCAAAGCACATTTTCTTTTAACGCTGTGTAACCTGTGTTTACCTGTGTAAAATCTTGTTCATTAGTTGCAGCAACTCGCGTGCAACCGAGATAATTGCAATTTTCTTTAGCGAACGGTTTACGAGCGTTACATTGAAACAAAAATACATTTCTTTTCTTGTATTTTTTGACGTAAATTAAAAAAATAATTAAACGGTTACTTAGTGCTTAACTTTGTGTCGAAATTAATTTTAAGTTAAAAGTGGCAGCTCCCTGTCTAACGGTCGTAACTTAGAGCTTAACTAATTTATGCTATTGTTCTCTTAAGTTATGTCTGGTTTATATTGTTCCAGTACAGAAGGGCAGTAACGCTGGCTTGGTATGAACTGTTTTGGCTCACTGGCCACGGTTAGTGTTCATATAATGCCAGTTGTATGCCATGCTCTGATTTTTTGCTCTTCTGTCTCACTGTACTGGCATAATATAACCAGACATTAGTTAATTTCAAGCATGAAACCTATTCTAGACAAAATTTATTTATAATTATTAGAGCCAAGGTATATGAAAATCAGTATCCGAGATACGTCAAATTAGCATTAATTTTTTGTTAAACAAAAATAAATAATTCAACATTTTAAGAAGTATTACATTTTATTAAGTCTCTGCTAGATAAAGAAAATACATAGAGAATTAGATTATGTTATTAATATGGTCGAAATATATTTTTTAAATATTATTGTAACGCAGTGAATAAAAAGATCATCAGCCGTTTCGAGTTTAAATAGTAGAGCGCTTTAGTAGCACACAACAAATTAAAGCAAGGAAATCCTTAGTGAACTGCATCAATACTAACTTCTTGTACTCATTCTATGCAATGCAGTTACAAGGAAGACAAAAATTATTTACGGTCATATTGCCAATTAAATTTAGTGGTATAGTAATCATAGTCATGGGTCAGTCAGAAGTATCGGTAAGTTAAAAATAACATAAAATACTGGTAAAGGTACTGATTCCTTTCGAAATAAACATTTAAAAATTTAATAGGAATATTTTGATTGATGTTTTTATTAGTTAAGCTGTTAAAGAAGTGATTAAATACTACAAAGTAATTCAATAACTTATATTTGATTCATAAATCTGTTGTATAAGTTTCCTAAAGCAACTAAAAAGTACTATAGTATTATTTGCATTTAAATGCCACTCATTAAAACACGTTGTAAAATATCTCGTATAATATTACCAACAATTTAAAGTTTTGCTTTATACTAAAATTTAATTGGACAAAGTGGTAAGTCGATAGCTTTATCATTATTTACCCAGTTAATGGAATAATTACCATCGTCTTGGTTATATCCTTTGTTGTTGGGGGAAGGATAATTGCGGAGGGAACTTGTGCTCATACGCGTTACATAATGAAGCCCAAACAGTTTCCGCCCGAGCGTATTCCTCCGAGATTAAGTTAGTATTAACTCATAAAATAATAACGTCTCAACAAACAATACCAACTGCGTATTTTATCCGCTATAAAAAAATCTAATTTCCTTTCCGGCGAACGACTGCCGTGTCCTATCCCTGATTCTTTGTCCAAGTCTCGAAGACAGAAAAAAAGATCATTTCTTATGTTAAGGTACACGTTGAAAATATTATTTACATATTCAAATTAAGTCTATACAAAACTCCTGTTTTTAATTATAAACTTAATTTGGTTATGATAAATCTATGGAAATTTTTACCTCGAGCGCCAACCCTCTGCAGCGGTAAGGGTAGAGTAATTACTTCTTTTCTTTGTAATAAAAACGGATTAAACTTTACTTAGGGCGGCCTATTCAGTTTGTTTACTATTCAAAAAGGTCCGCTAAGAAAAAAACTAATTTGCGCTTGCTTATTGCAAGTATCTGATTTAACATTTTAATTAAAAATTAAATTAGGAAACATTAATTAAAAAGTTGAGATTACGTCTAAAGTAATCATCGAAGTGTAAGACCAGGCTGGTCGTTTACATTTAGAGGTAACCATTGGAAGTAAAACTTGCTTATGGGATGTTTCAGCTTAACTTGTGCTGTTGATATAAAAAGAAACACAGACAAATGTGGGGGTTAATCCGTCGCTATTGTACGTGGGACATTGATATCAATTATCAGGAAACCAGAGCTGACTTTCTATACGTGAATTGTTCCATAAAGCCGCTAATCCCGGCCCCAGTCCCGGCGAGCCACAATTTGTCCAAACGGTTATGTTATTGCGGTCTACAACTTGCGACCGCGACTCGCTGTGATTTTTCTAATAAAACTCCCTATAACGTACAATTCGGGCGTGCTCTACAACATTTTATTTTACCTTCTTATCAAATTGTATCGTATTGGTATAACATCTTTTACATAATTTTGTTACGATAATTATTTTTTATCTAGTGTCATCGTTGATAATAGGGCTCTTTCCGATTGATATGTAACTTTTTACATCGTTGTAGCAACCTTCTGTAGCAACTTGTAGCTACAAAGTTAACATTATGTCTCTTGGTACTTTATTTTTATGTCCCTATGTTATTCTATTTTACTTAAAGCTTTAATACTCGGCTACAGAAAACAACCATGATCTCCAGCATTAAATGGGAATTCATAATTAATGTCATCTGCTCTACATCATGAGCTTGAATGCTTAATTAGGAAAATAGACTGCGCATAGATGTTTTAGGAAAATGTTGAAGGTATGAATGTAGTGAAAAGTTCAAACAAAAATTAAATTAATTACGTAATGATTATGAATATTCTAACCCATCTTTTTAATGTTCAACACAGGGATTTAGCAATGTTGTAATTAATTAAGGCAAAAAAGCTTCTCTCACTGCGCCGGTAAATTCGACGGAGTCAATTTATCCAAAGTGTTATTGTGTGGGTCAGGCCACCTCGCCAGAAGTCCGAACGGGATCGGCCATAACTGACGGCTCCGTCGCCTCTAACTCTCCGGAATGGATACTTGATTAAGATACCGGCTCGTGTCACTTTATTTTCAGATTACATCTGACGCGGGAACCAGTCGCAATTTCTTTTATTGTTAATTTGGAATAAATCCTCTTGATTGTATCACTGACATAGTCTGCCAACGGAGCTCGTTTCGTAACAAATAAAATGGGCGTAAAACTATTTCGCTCACAGATCGTTCCATTTTGACATAAAGTAGCATTTCATTTAGGCTTTAATATGTATGTAATTATTTTCAGGAATGTTGTTCATTTGCTTTCATAAGACATTGTTGGCATTTTTCTTTGTCGAAATATTCGGGTTAAGGCAATCATTCTTAAATTCAATTCCAACTGACAGATTTGGCGGGATGGTTTTATACTCTGTGCATATTTGGGGTCTGTAAAAATATGTTATACTAAATAATAAATATATAACATAATACTACATCCACACATCCACTACAATCTTTTTCTATTGATCTAAATAAGCTACAGTAAAATCGAAGTAACTTGCGTCAGCAGCTATAAGTTTTGAGGATGCAAAGAAGTGAACTAATGTTAACTTATAAGCCTTTTTGTATCTTATTATAATAATAACAACATTAATTTAACGTAATTTTAAAGCTTTATCCGTTCTCAAAACTTCGTAAGAAATAATATATTATTTACTCATCGGGAACGTTGTGAAGATAATTATCCTTGTTCTCGTAACCCGTCCGTCATCGGATACGATACATCTCAAGCAACAACGGACGTATGGGTATTCGAAATTGGATCGAAGATTGTAAGAGGGATTGAAGGACAAAGACGGCCGGGTGGAGGGGGCAGGGTGGTCCTTTGGGGGGGCTGCCCACGCACCACGTCCGAGCCGTAATGAGTTGAAAGCGGATACTTGTAGCGCACTCAGAGCGCGCGTGTCCGGTTACCCGCCTAATGTTAGCCGGATAAACAATGACGTCCAGCTTTTAGCGACATTTGTGAAGCCACTCAACACTAGACGTAAGCCTAAAAAGATGTCACATTTTTTCCATTCGGGACTCTTTCGGATTTCCGTGTTAAGGAAATGCGAACGTAATAATGTTGTTAGCAAATAGTGCTGTGATAGGGAAGACAAATAAAGATTTATTCTGAACAGTGACATATATTTTTATTATCGAAGATTACGATAATGCAAACGTTCGAGTATTTATACTTCAATTACTACTTTTCTTTGTGTTTTTTCTAAACTAAATACAAATTTCTACTCCATAAGTACACACAATACCCTGTCCTTAAAATAATATTTATCTGTTACTTAAGAGTTGCCCGCATCTTAGTAAGCGCGAAATTAAAAAACAAATCTAGTAATAGATATAGCTTTTGACATCCGGGGTAGTAAAGCTTTTTCGGAGGCTGTACAATGCAAACAAACAAAATAGAACAACCAAATCTTACTTCTTTAATATAAGTATAGAGTAACCTAAGTAAAGTGAATAGTTTGGGTGAAGTATAAAAATGCCGACAGTATTCGTAAATACAGGAGCACTCAGCCGCCGATGTCTTCAGTAATTGAACGCGATATGATCGGGGATGCGAAGTGTCCGCCCGACACAGCAACTGATCCGCCCGCATCTCGATCTTAAATCCCGAAATCAAATTCCCTACCGGCTATTTCAATGCAACTTTCACGGAAGCCTGATTTAGTAGAATTTTACTTTGGTCAAAAAACTATTAAACCATGCCTTTCTGCGTGTGCCAATTTTATAAATGTCGGTAGAGTCCGCGTTATATCAAACATTCGCATTTATTATCTTATTATTATGTTAAATCTCCTTTTGATATGAAATGTTATCTCTGCCTAGACAATTATAATTAAATAAAAATTCCATCGTTGTGCCGTTGTAGCTAATGGTTTTTAAATTAAAAAAGAACATCACCATCCCGTACATTTGCAAGCGCATCTGTCAGTTCGGGCGATAAAAGCTACGAAATGCGCGTTTTTATTTGGGCAGATATAGTGCGAGAGTGTATTACGTAAGTGGCGATGTAAAAGCCGCCTAGTCAAATGTGAAGTGACGGAACATCAACGTTAGTCCATTAGGCGAGAGGAGTCCGGGGCGGGGCGCAGTGGAGCGGGCGGTTTGATACGCCATTAGTTCATTAGCAGCCTTATGTGCCTGTCATAAGCCGATTACCGACCGGTAACTTACGCCGATCGACCTCACAAAAAAAGATAATATATTAATAAAACTTGAAGTTGTTCTTGATTGAACGATTTCTATTCAAAACAATGTGACATGAGATTAAAAATAAATATAATTGGCATATTTATAGTTAAGATGGGAAAACAATGTACAAAACAAATTGACAGTACATAGCCGTGTGTAGTTTGTTTCACCATTTAATTTTTTTAAATTAGTAGAACGTTTATAATTAAAAAAAAAAAGTGTATTTAGTTATTGGAAATATCTACGAACTTTTTAATATTAGTCATATTAATAATTCATCGGTTTATTCCCATGTCTAATACTATAAATTCAATAACTGTATCAACAAATAAAAGTTAGTAACACTTCAATATTCCATAATTGAGTTCGAAAGTAAAGCATTAAGATGTGAGTGAGGATTTTTATTACTTTGAAAGGGTTCTTAGTGGCGCAAAAGGCTTACTTTTAAAATCCATTCTCAAACACAACATTGCATTTAGACCGGTGTCAGCGTCGGTATACATTTTGCAAATTGTCTTTGTTGCAAGGCGGGGATGAGTACCGGGGGTAGAGTGCGGGGTGCGGGGCGGGGGTGCAGTCCATTATCCCGGGGCGAGGGTAGCCGAAGACGTTAGTCCGGCGCTCTGCATCGGCGACTTTATGACGTTATCTCTAACAGGTTCCGTCTCGGGATGGGCCAGCTACACTGGCGAAAGCACGGGATCCTCTGTTGTGACTGATAATTGCCACTAATGGAAAAGTCTAGTCACTCCAAAGTGCATTCCGAGTTTCCGTCGCTATAAGATATAAGTTATTAAATCTTGTTGGAGATTTAATGCGAGGAGTACATTTCGAAGGATTGCTTTTTAAGAGATAAACATACTTACTGTAATCCATAAAATGAAGATAGCTAATTAATTGACCTTAAACTTGTTCGTTGGAATCACTTGTGATGTGAAAATGTTACCTCTTTATCTGAAATGCTGTCTACATCTAAGTAATTTACATACATAATAAATTCCAATAATTTAACAGAATAAAGAAAGAACTTGATTCAAGTTTTGGTACGTTAAATGAATCAAAATCTGGGAGTAAGTTGGCAGTACCAGAAGTCATGATACCACATTAGTTTTGGTCCTTGATCACATTCCTTCATTCCAAGATCACATGAGATAAATCTTGATACGCAAATAGCACTCCTATTTCTCCTTCGTCGTCTAAACACTTCGCTATGAATGCAATTTAAATAGTTAATCTCGATAAAGGTGTTCGCACACTCTCGTAGATTAGTTGGTTACTTGACAGAATGAAATAGCAAGCGAAATCTAATACACTTACAAGGTTCTTACAGCGCATACATATTTAACACGCATATTTACCGATTGGCGTGGATCAGCGAGAGGTGGAGGGGGCGACTATCTGATGGGGTGCGGGTGGAAGGGAGACGGTCATTCAATGAGATTGCTTCTTGCCGCCACTTTGAAGTAATGGATCTCGCCGAAATAGACTGTACGGAGGAAGCGCGGCTATTGCGTTAGGACACGCCTGCCTTTGCGCTTAGAAAATTACACCTAATATATTATAATGTACTCTTTAAAGTTATTCAAAACACTTTAATATTTTTGGAATAGAGATATTCTTAGAGAAATTGGGAAGAGAACTGATAAGTTTTGTTCAGTTAAGATTCTTTAGGAAGAAACATCAAAATCAAAAATGAATCCTTAAACATAGTGACCTCCTGTCACATTGGAACCGGATAATCCGGATTCCATTTCAAAATTAATTTTAGCCTCGTATCTATTTTTCATTTGACAATGTCCTATTGTACCAATTCATATATGGGTCATTGTTTAGAAAAAAATTGTTTAAGTAATTGGTACGTGCGAAAATGTTAACATTGGTCCATGCAAAATAGATAGACATTACCACGACCACACGGAAGACTGGCGCGAAGAGGATGAATAGAATGGAAAGGGACGTGGACTTGACGAAGAAGTGGACGTATACAAAGGAGATATATAACTTTTCTTGCATCCACTCCTCCGTCGATTAAAGGCAGGCAACGTATCTCTAATTGCGGATAACTATGGGCAGTGGTCACTTCGCTATTTCGGCGAATATAAGTGGCCGCCTGCTCGATTGCCATATAAAAAAGGAAGGCGCGGTGACGTCGCCTAAAGCTGCGCATCAGTGGGGTTCCGCCACAAGAAAGAGCACAGTCACTGACTGACACAAGTCTCCAGAGTACATCCGCTATAACAATGCACTGTACAATATTTCATACGAAGTGATCCCTTTGTACTCGGATTTAGACACTAAAGTTACGTAACAAGTATCGAAGTATAGTTTGAAACATAGAACAGTACCGTGATATATCGTACGAATACGTGTAGTAGTCGCGAGAGAATATCGTTCACAATAGATTCGGTTTGTATTGAATTATTGGTACAGACGACTTGGGCCGGGGCAAGAACATGGGGGGAAATGGAAAATGTATGTAACCAAGTTTGAAACCGGACAGCTTCTTAACGGAGAGTACAGTCTCAAAGAACTGTAGTAAACCCATTCATTTCTTATAATATTAGCTGTCGTCCGCTACTCCTTCCGCGCATAGTTTAAAAAAAACTTAATTAGTAGCCTATGTGTTCTTTCAGCCTATGTGTTCTTTCAGCCTATGCTCTACATCTATGGCAAATTTCATCGAGATCCGTTGAGCCGTGTTGGATATATCTTAAAACAAAAATCCATCCATCTAAACATTCGTATTTTTAATGTTAGTAAGATGATGATTATTCAAACAATAATATGTATGTCAAATATGTTAGTTATATATATTCAATTCAAATATATCGTCCATATAATAAAATGAATTAAAGCAGTGAGTGAGGCTCCGGTCGCGAGTTCATTATCCAAATGGACTGGAGCTATTTGATCCACTTATGTGATTGCCTGCGAGCATTATCTCTCTTCCACTGAATGGAAGCCATAAGTCTACCTCGTAACTCTCTCGCTCCTTACAATATTGGTACATGCATTAAAATACGAATGCAAACGGATATTAAATTTATAAGTGTTGCTATTTGCGATCTTCTTGAACAGTTTTATACGGGGAAACTTTACGATTTATCATACATATGAATTTTAATATAATAAATGGAATTCTAAGAAACGTAACGTAGATTAGAATTTATATTTGGATCCCTCTTTATATCTTAAAATATTTAAAAGGAATTGAAAGCTGATTGGCTGTATTGGACAAAATATTTATCAAACTAATTGAATACCACACCAATACTTTGTACCACAAATAAACGATAATCTCTCTGAAAATATAAGATTTAACGTAATCTAAATTTTAGTTTCGAATTTTATCGAACACTTTTAATTTTGTTTAAGACTTATCACCAAATCTCCTGTTGTTTACAACGTTTAATTTTGTAAAAAAACATTTAAAGTAAACCCACAATGACACATTTGTAAATCTTTTTTGATTATTTAAAAAAATATAAGTACCTTAACCTAAACATTAACTAAAAACATATAAAATACTCGCCGGCGACTCAAACCGCGCGGAATTTAAAAAAAAAACTTAATTAGCAGTCTATCTGTTCTTCCAGACTATATCCCATATGTATGTCAAATTTCATTGAGATCCGTTCAGCCGTTCTGGAGATACCTTCAAACATCCATCCATCCATCCATCTAAACATTCGCATTTATAATATTATAGTAAGATTGCTAGTCCTTCGGTCGACGAATAGAACAATTTATTATTCCATTTATTTAATGTAATAAAAGAAATTTATTATCCTATTTAAATAATAAAACAAATATACAAAGTAATGACTAACGTTAAATATTCAGTATCGATACCGTAAACATGGCGGTCAAATATTTATTAAGCCTATATTTACATTCATTGTCTTGAATGATTCAAAGGAGTTGGATATCAGCAGATACAAAATAATGGTCCGATCCAATCACTTAGCGTTGTGACTCCAGCTCGGTAACTTATATACAGGCATTTGTTAAGCTACTCGCTTATATGCTACACTTTGCTATAAGATTTTCACTAGGAACATAAACTTTGATCAATGCCACGACAAACATAATTTTTAATGATCTAAAAAAATTTCTTTTCTATAAATATTTTCATGTTGGACATTTTTTTTAAATAAAGAACACTTATTACTATACTTAGATACAGTGCTCTTTTCATTCCCTCTAAAGTACTAGGCTACTTTTTTTAACGTAAATAAATTATCTCAATTTACTATTATTATAAAAGAAGTTACCTCATTTAAAATGCTCTTAAAAATAAATAAAACATTATACTGTAAGCTATTAAAGTATTATAAATTGGTAATTTAATTATTCAAAAATAATAAAGAATTGAATATTTAAATGAATTCGTAAATATTAAATATGGTAATTAATGTTGGTTTACTACTCGCTATTCTCTTTAATTAAAAGTTAACAAAGCCGACATCTAATTGGATGGTTTATCTACACGTTCCTGTAGGAGGTCCACAAAAAAATAAAAACACGTACGATTATTAAAACAGTACCCTTAAGGTGAAATTAATTGGCTGTCAGATGGTATCTACACGGTCTCTATAATAACAAAGACTTTTATTTAATTACTAGCTGTCGCCCACGACTCTGTCCTCGCGGAATTAAAAAGACGCATTAAGTAGCCTACTTCCAGACTATGTTCGACGTCTGGTCCAAATACCATCAAGGACCGTTGAGCCGTTGTGGTGACCTAACCACTCTTCAGTTTTATCATCAAAATGCTTCAAAACATCACAAGAGTCCTCATATTAGTAGGCCTGTGAAGCCGACTGTTTGCCTTCCACAATACACATAAATACATAAAAAGGACCTCATCCAGCGACCTCATAATAACCTCATAATTTTATGAAAGCTTTACAACTTACAACGTCAAATTACGAACTAATTGCACAGTTTCCTTTTAACAACATATTGCATACAATAACGTCTACAGGGCTGCGGGCTTGTGATGGCTATTACTTACAACGCAATATCAAATTGCTTTCAATTTATTTCGCAATTGCCGTCTTTGAGTTTCGCTTTGTAGGGGCCTCTGACGTCGGTCCGAGCCAACAATAAAATGTATTCGTCTCCGGAATGTTTAATATGGGGAAAAGTTTAATAACGCGCCCAGGCCGGCCGGGCGGCGGTCAGCGCCTTGCCGGCCCACTGCTATAAATCAAATCTCTTACCTTCAGCGCTATGAGAAAAATCCTTATTACATTCGTATACGTTTTATTTGATCATTAGTGGAAATGAGCAAATCCCTACTTACACAATCAGCAACATACAATAAGACGTGTAATTACGACTATATGTTTATGAATTACACTTTGATATTAAATATTTTCCTCTGGTACTTTTAGAAAGCGATTCTTTTGTGAATTCTAAAAATTGAAACCCAGTTAAGAAAGAGGCTTTGAAAGGTGTCTGTAAAACATAACACTGTAAGAACGGTTGAAGAAGTACGAATAAGGGTTCCCGTGCCAACGGCGTAGAAGCCCTGCGGCATCACATCATTAGCAAACGGCACCTGCTAGGACTGCAGGGTTGACTCGTACTCTCATATTCGTGTTAACTATCGTTAGTGTCTTACCCCAAATGCCTTTATGATACATCGATGCTTCTGTTCTATTTAAAAAAAATGCAAACTTAAAGAAACCAGCAATGTATACGAAACAAAGCAATTACATGAGATTGTCACACCAAGAGTTCGGTTGTAATAGGAAACGGTATGAGTTGTGGGCTCATCAAGACGCAACAGACGAAGCTCGCCGGCCCTGGAGCCCGACGCCGACACAATAGCTCCCTGACGTTAATTAAATGTTAACAAACGCCCTCGTCGTCGCTTAATTGGAACTGTTGCCTATTATCCTTACTTTCCGACGCGGAGAATGACTTCTAAGCTTAAGAAAAGTACTACACAGTTTTTACTTGGAAATCTTCAAACCAAGTGGGAGTGCTTCTTTGTTTCAAGTGGGGCCTAATGATTAATTTGTAAGCATTTCTTAGTATTATATTTATTATCTGTGATAAAATAAATCTACATATTATGCATGTATGTATCTGGGATTACATTACGTTATTCGTATTACGTGTGTCAACTCTACTGTGTCCTCCTGTAATTTAAGCGGCTAAACCGTGAGGCTTCATTCAATTTTGTATTTTTCCGCGGAGTATCATAGGGCTACAATTAGTTTTCCGTAAACCGATTTGGCTCCATTATTTGGAAAAATATTAATGATATTACAGAAAACAGTACATTGAAGACAAGATATTTCTTAATATAGGCGAGTGAAGAGAGCCCTATTCTATCCCCCAATGTTTATAGGTTTGTGGTATACTTTACTATGAAATTATTGTTTCCTCAAATTTGGGCTATAGAGCATTAATTTCAATTATTCGTTGTTTACATACATTTACAATTATTATTAAAAATTGCATTATCACAAAACAACGTTGTTTTATTGTTGCTTTCATATCTCACACTGTTTCATTTGTTTGTTTGTTTTCTTTTTAATTATAATTGACTTTTTCAATTTCGGTGGCCAGCACTCATTGAATAGTACTGGCCAATATTACATATTTAAGTTGAATTTTATTATTTAATAATAAATTGCAACTTAAATATGTAATTGTTATTCTACAGTTTCCTATCTTATACAATACATTACATCTAGTGTTCAATAAGTACTATCCAGCAATAAGAAATCAAGTTTTGATTTATCCCTCTTATATTTCTTAACCGGAGGCAGACAGCTTGTTTTAATTCTTTTTCAGTTTTTTATTATTAAGTCAAAAATAGTTTTCTGCTTAATCTGTAAAAGCTATTTGATACTCTATGCTCGAAAAATTGGAACCATAGACACAAACTACTTTTGACAAAGAGTATATGTGTGACTTTTGACATTTGCTTATGTCAATGTCGAATGTCGAATATCAATCGTAATTTGACAAGAAACAAATAGAAAACGCACAAATATTTTGAAAAATAGAGAAACAGTGAGAAACTTAGTAAAAACGAATGTAAGCAAAATACGGAAATGAAATATGGCGCAATTTAGGCCAGCTGGATTTTCTGATGAGGACTCGGACAGTGACGATTATGGGTTTTTTGAAAAGCCGGTAAGTTAAAACTACAATTTTTGAACCTCGTCATATTAAGATAACTAAATTATTTCTGTAATATGAAAAGGAACAATCCATGTATATTGTGATCCTGCAATCTATTATAATAAACATAATTGTCATATGTCCGAATCAACTTATTCAAATGACCATTCTAAAATTTTCATTCATCAATGAATTTAGACAATATTAAATTTAATTAATATGTCAAATAAGTTCTTCTGTATCAAAATCCAAGTACATATTAGATGTCAGACTAATTTATGACATAATTCTATTTTTTAAACTCAAATCTATTTTATAGATAAGAACCTATATTCCTGCTCAAAATGAAAAGAAAAAAATGGAAAACAGACTTCAAGATGCCATATTGAATGGTAATCTGAAAGAAGTAGAGGACATAATTACATATGGTATGTTTTATTTTATATTTGTAAAAAAATGAAACCTAAGATAAAAGTATAATTTATTCTCATATATTAAATAAAATTAAAATATAAAGAATTAAAAAGAATTAAAATATAAAGTTACAATTGTTTATTAGAATACAATGATATTTAAATAAGACGAGCTCCTGTTGAGCTCTTTTTCATTGTCGAGTTATTGGGTAACTACTTGTCCCCCTCAACTCTGCCTGTTCGGAATTAAAAGTAAACTTTAACAAGTAGCCTTTGCGTTCCTCTAGACGATGTTGTATGTCTGTGCCAAATTTTATCAACATCCATTTGATATTGCCCACTAAATACCTATAAATAAATCCCTGAATTGATTTTTATTTTGTATTTCAAATACTGAATAAGTTTATTTACCCTTTAATTTCATAAAAACACGTATAACAGTGTACTGCGATGAATAATCATTATAATATGTTGTTCTGATCTTTCAAACGGTTTTTGTAGAACACCTTAAAATGTACAGTAACTGATTACAAATTTGAACATGGATAAAATGGATTATTGCAGTATAGCATCTACATATACAATATTTTAATAATAAATTGCTGTATTTTAAAAAAGATTAGCATTTACTAAATTAAAAAAAATCTTTCATTCTTCATCATGTATAGCAGGTTTTATTGTTTATAATGAAATAATTTACGGTGAAACAAAAAGTTAACGATGCCAACTGGTACAAGGTGGTACGTTTGTTGGCACAGCGGCGTGCATTGCGTCTCATACACACGAATATTTTCACGCTCACACAACTCCTCAACCAATCACGCGTAATTAAATCAATTACCATAACACAAACCCAAATAGCTTTAAATACCTGTTAACTGAACACTTCTTTTAGTAAAAAAAAGGAACGTTTAAATTACCAGTTCAATTAAAAAAAATGCATATGTACAGTCACTTTCGTTCGCGGTATTGTTACTAAAATAAAATTACACCACGCACTGAAGTTGAGACCATTCTTATAATTTAAAGGTTGGGCTGCTATTAATGTTTTCATCGTTAAAAACAAGGGTAACTTGCGCTATATCCGTAACTATTACGAATACTGTCACTGTCAATGGACGCGACTGTACATAAAAAATGCGCAAGTGTATTGGATATGTAGACTTGCTGTTAGAAAGATTTATTTCTAGACAAATAATATTTTGTTTAAAAATCAATTCAATGTAAATAATTTAAAGTAGTATGCAAGGTTTACTTTCGAAATGTCTATTGGCTTTGCTGACAGAGAATAAATTTCTGTACCGTGCATTATCAGTACATTGTTGGCGGCATGAAATACTTATAGTATTAACACGGAAAAGCACTTAATGTGTTGCTAGAACTTTCCATTATGCTCGCAACGCAATTAACAACAGGAACCAATATTAGCTGTTCAAATATAATTTTGACCATTAGTTGGGATAATGATGAATGACTAAGCCTCCTTTGTACCTTTATCACTGACCTCTATAAATGGATTGGCTAAAAGACATGGCATTTTGTGCCTATATGATTTTTGGCGCTAATAGTAGCTGTACTCTCGCGGTAAAATTGAAACGAAACAAAAGTTGTGATATCCAATCGCCTATCCATTTATAGAGATTAGTGGATATTATGAATACATTAACCGTAACATGAATCAATATTCTTTTCAGATTTGCATAATGGTGTGAATGTGAAATTGGATAGTGGTTGGACACCTTTGATGCACGCTTGCTTTCACGCTCAAGAAGATATTGTTAAAATCTTATTAAATAAAGGCGCTGATCCAAATTTACATGCGGGTATGTATTAATGATGACTCTCAATCTTGTTTCTCATAAACGTTCAGTATAATTACAGACAATTCGTTAAAAACTCACGCAATAGGACAAAGAGTTCGTAATAACAATGATGCTCACTCTCTAAATAATAAATAAAGCTCCGCTGCAACGATCTTTTCCAAAATATCAATTCACAAGAAAGTTCCTATACAAATAAAGAAAAAAAATAGTAAAGTGTAAGGACCGAGCTAAATGGAAGAGACTGAAAGAGCTGATCCCACCACCTTGTGAGATGCAACCTAGGCAAAGAGATAAAGAGTATGTTTATTATAGCATTCGTTGCGTTATATTTGGCTCGTTCACGTACCGACACGTGTTGACGGTCCAAAGGTCTGTCATCGACTGACACCCCCTCTCTCCATGTACTTACGGCGTGTACGCTCGACACAAAGAACACAACATTTATGCATACACTACATTTATCATCAAGAATATCCTTACAGATTCAATGACATCGGCAATGGCAGCATGTTCAAACAGCAATGCAAACGATAGCACCATTTATAACATCATATCGCTATTGATTGAAAAAGGTTGTCTTTTAAATATCGGGGATAAATTCGGCCAGACGCCGCTGATGCGTGCTATCAGTAATGGACGCACTGCTGTCGTCCAACTATTTTTAGACAAGAATGTTAATGTGGAAATGAGGGATCAACAAGGTTGGACGGTAAGTTAACGATTTTTACATCGTCTAATACATGCACATATTCTCATTTCATCATCAGCTCACTATATGTTCCTACCGAGGGGCTCGGAGCCTACCCTAAGTAAGGGGTGACTAGACCATAGTCAACCACGCTGGCCAAGTGCGGGTTGGTTGACTTCACACATATCTTTGAATTTCTTCTACATCCATTCATCCAAACATTCGCATTTATAATATTATATAGTTACATGTAACATTCCTTGTCATGTTTGATAATATATTTGCAGGCGATTTTCTGGGCAGTACATCACAATCAGCCAAACATAGTTGAAATACTAATTCAGCATGGAGCCAGATTGAAAGAAGTAGATAGATCAGGCCGTACCCCTCTAGAAATAGCTAACCTTCAAGACTACCAAGATGTACTGACAATTATTAAAAAGCATCTCAATATAAAAGATGATTTGGACAAGGACAAATATATTTTTAGTCATGTGGCTTCATGGCATGACTTTTATCCCGGTTTGAAAAATGGTCAAAGGTAACAACTTTTATACAAATATTCTTTGTCTGCCTATCTTTAAAGCTTGTAACTATCATTCTACTAGCGGGCGCCCGCGACGAATTAAAAAAAACATAACTAGTAGCCTATGTGTTCTTCCCAACTATGTTCTATATGTGTGCCAAATTTCATCGAGATCTGTTCAGCCGTTTTGGAGATACCTTCAAACATCCATCCATCTAAACATTCGCATTTATAATATTAATATTATATTTCAGACCAAACTATGTAAGTGAAATACCCAACCTATTATACGGAATGAATTCTGAACGTCTAACGCGACTGTTTATGGACAGCGGAATGGATTTGAGAACATTTTTACTATTAGAAGAGAAAGATATGATAGATCTAGGTGTGGATATGCCGTACGAGCGACAGAGACTGCGACAAGGCTTGAGGAACTTCCACATGCGCGGCTGGAAGCTCAATGCAGTCGCTGGACTTTATACAAAGAAAACTAATGAATATAGGTAAATATTTAAAATTCTACAATAAAAAATCTGAACTATAGACAAAGTAAAATTTAGGCAACAACTTTTACGTCCAAATATATGTATTTCTAGTAAGACTTGTTCTCACATAACTGTAAATTAGCTACCCTTATTTTACATCTTTTCATCTCAGAATTTGTTATAAAAACTTACTAATATTATAAATGCTAAAGTTTAAATGGATGGATGTTTGTTAGAAGATATTTCCATAACGGTTGCATGCATCTTGCTAAAATTTCCTATATATGTACAACATAGCCCAAAAGATTAATTCTACGCGGACGTTGTCGCGGGCGGCAGCTAGTAACTAAATGAGCCAAATGCCAATATGACCGCCATCTATGAAATTTGACATGTCTCCTATCTAATTTTTTTTACAATCGAAACTGTTCTGTTAACAAACTTTAAATTTTTCTTTATTGATCCAACTGTGAAAAAATTCTGTGTAAAAACATAAGTAATCACTAAAAAATAAGAGGTAACATAACTTTTTTGTAAAATAGTTTCGAAGTCATAGAAAAGTAGAGAATTATCTTACACATACTAAAGTTTTTGTAAATATAAAATGTTTGTCGCAGCGTGATTGATTGTCTGACAACTCTTGGGACGCACTTGTATCAGATGTACATCTTAGAGGCAACTTTACAATACACTCTACGTGAATATAACAGAATTCAAAATCAAATCAAATACGAACCACCGGACTCGCCTTTGATAAATAGATTTAAAGCTGCTGCCAAAAAGTTTCAAACAAATATAAATAGTATTAGAAAAGAGATTAAAATTTTAAGAAATTTACTTACTAAGGTATGTTATATCTTTGAATATGTCACATAATTATTCTTACGGGAGGTCGTGTTAGTACTATGCATGCATATATTTAACAGTGTTAGAGCCCGCTTTAACATCTTCACACGAATTGTCCCGGCTCGCCCGGTGCAATACCACGACCACACAGAAGACAGGCGTGAAGTGGAAGCAATTCCGCGTTTCGTCTGATGAGTGTGCGTCCCGGAGGCCTAATTTAATTCACTTTCCCCTCCCACCCTTATTCTCATAAGGAAAGGATGGGAAGTGGAAGTGGACTTTCCGGATGAGAGGATGCATGGATAGGGAAAATATTTTCATTCTGTGCATCCTCTCCTCCGTCGATTAGAGGTCGGCAACTCATATGCAATTGTGTATGTCTATGGGCAACGGTCATTTCGCTATTTCAGCGATTTCAGGCCGCTCGCTCGTTTGCCACCTTATGATATAAAAAAAAATCTCTTTCAGCATCTTTTTAAATCATTGTTTATGTTGTATTTTTAATGATATTTTAAGTTCTTGTACAATAATAAAGTTGTTAACTTTCAGGTTAGTAAATCAAATCCCCAACCCGCTGATCTGATAAAAGAAAAGACTGCAAAAGACATAGCTGTAAGTTACGTGAAGGAGATAGTCGTGGTATGCACAGCCGCTCTCCTCGTATATAATGCCAAAAATTTTGTTGTTAATTTGTTAAGGAAATAAATGTTGTATTGGGATTTTATGTTTATACTAAGTAAATTAGAAGAACATAACAAGGTAAGTATTTCTGCTTTTCTCTCGTGTCTTTTACAACTTTTGTTCTCGGCAATACGCCTTTCAAATATTAATAGCAATGTACATTCAATTAGCCACTTGATCGCATCCACCAACATAACCTTTGTGTGTAAAAGCATTTTTGTGTCTTTTATATGTAATTTACCTTGCCCAATTAAACACTTTCGTATCTAGCAGGATGACTTCGAAAATAAGGAATTGAATGTATTTATAGAAAAGAATAATATCCTTTTTTATATCTCTTTTTTGCTTCTGTAAATTTAAGGTAGGCTTCTGCGCTTACTTTTTACAATTACATTCGTATCCAGCGTAAAATTTTTATTCTATTCGATTATAATATTTATTTATTTAAACATTTCATATATCACCGTATTGTTGGGAAGTAACTGTGCCTGTGTATCGGCGCAACACTAGCCTTATTAAAATGTCGATGTTTATATCCCCTCACTAATCAATCTGACACTTGGTAACGTAAGCGCGCCATTCGCTCTAAAGTATTCTGACTAATCTTATATATAAAATTCTCGTGTCACAATTTTCGTTCCCATACTCCTCCAAAACGGCTTGACCGATTCTTATGAAATTTTGTGAGCATATTGAGTAGGTCTGAGAATCGGCCAACATCTATTTTTAATCCCGCGCGGACGGAGTCGCGGGTGACAGCTAGTAATGTCTAAAAGTATACATAAAATATAACCTCTTTTGATAACGTCAGTAACAAAGTTAGCCTTCGTTGTATTATTTTGATAATAAATAACTACAATATCGACATAGCAACAGAGCGCGATGCAAGCCGCCCACACGACAACATTGTAAATCATAATACTCGTATAACGCAACTCACACCGGCCTTGTCGACTATTTACGTTGACTGGCATTTGGCAGTGAAGTGAAATTCACTCGAAAATTATGTGCGTCTCAAACTATCTCGCTGATATATTTGACTTATAGACTTTGAATTTGTCGACTTGATTTTGATTTGTTTATAGTCGATCTTTAGTGATAAATACCAAAGCTATAATCGTATAGACTATATTAAATAGAAGTTAAAAAAAAAGATCCGTAAATAATATAAAAAAATAACATTTTAAATTAACTATGTGATGCAACCTGTACATCTGCAAAGAAATTCAAAGATATGTCTAATGTTTTTTGGGTACCAATATCCAACGAGTTTAAAACAAAAATATGAATAATTTCAGAAGTATAGCAAACGTTACCTTCTCTGACTCGCAGTTGTAAAATACTATGTATCGTATTTTTTATATATTTTATCGCAGGCAAGGTTTAAAGAAGTTAATCACAGGCATATCAACTAAAATTACGACTACAAAATGTGCTATAAATTGCCGCTGTAGAGTTAATAGTGCTATTTCCTTTTTAAAGTTAATTGACATGTTTGCAGACACACATAACAAAGGTAAGTACATACCTTAATTTACCTTGTTTTTATGTGTTTCCTTTAATATAAGTTATCCTTTTCAATTGAATTACACAATAATATTTCAAATTGTTTGACTAATCATACGTGTTGATATCGTGTATTTTTAAATAAAATTGGCGAAAATTGAATAAGACACTTTCCAAACTGATATATAAACACGGCTAAACACTCACGTATATTCGTTTGGTGGCGGCACCAACTAGTTTCGAGCCCATCGGGGGCCCTTCTCCAGGATGAGTGGTACTGGTGTTATTTCGCGGACGCGGCCCGCTGCCGCGATGGGCTCGAACCTAGTCGGTGCCGCCACCGGACGAATATACGTGAGTGTTTAGCCGTGTTTATATATCAGTTTAGTATAATGTCTCACGAAATTTTGAATAATTTGACACTGTTTCCAATAGAAAAAATAAAATAAATAGCAAATTAATAACTCCGTAAAATTGTTATCTCCTGTGGACTCGTAAAATGAATAAGGCGAATGATCAGTCGCAAGTTCGTTACCCCATGAGACAAAACAAGGTCGTTGACTTTTCTAAGTAATTTATCTAGTGGATTATGATATCGATTTTATTGTTCCGATTAGATTGCCTTATATTCGTTACCATTAATGACAAAATTTAATTCAGATTAGGTCGAAGGAGTTTTAGAGTTAAGAGTATATTGAAATGCTTGCAAAATTTTCAGGAAATAATCACAACGACATGGGTTGGTGACTCTTAAGCCTTAACCTTTTGACACCGCAATGTTTAGTATTTGTGTAGGTGCAAAAAGCCTTTTGCAAACCATTATGATAAAAGATTATGTAAATTAAAACAACTTTTTAATTTTCTTTTTTTATTGACATCTAAACTTTCATAACAACTGTTTGTACTAAAATATAAATGTGTATCAAGTTAAAAGCTGTTAACATCGTATATTGTAATAACATGCCGTTTGTTATTGCATTCTAAATTATGTTAAAGTGAATAGACTTTAAGTATTACAAGAGGCTAGACTATTGTTGTCTAAGCAAATTTACTTAATCTAAGTTCATTGTGAACACGAATTCATAAGCTCCATTATAGTAGGTCTTAAGCCGTGACTGTTATAACCCTAAATTTCGTATTTTGGTAATTTCGCCTAATTTTAACGTCGCGTGCTACCAATCTCCTTTCTTTAATACCACTGGAGTATCAGAAAATAAATTAAATGCACGAACCATGCCAGAACCAACTCGATCACATTACAAGCATCGTCACTATAGCAACACAAAGTGCGGTGCGATACGATGCGATCGGCAGATAGAAGCGGAATTAAAAATCCGCCATCAATACAAAAATCAATATGTGTTAGAAAAACATTGAGATTCTTTAATCTAAATCGAAATAAATATCAGATAATATCCAAATATTTCTTATAGTAATTTATAAAACGTAAATTATAATAAATTATTAACAGTAGTATGGAATAGCTGGTGTCGAAGTGGACCACTAGGGAGCGAGCGCTCAGTGCTTCTGGATAGGGATGTTCCTGTCGGTGATGGCGAGTTGCGGCAGTGGCGCCTCCACAGTGAGCACACCGTCGCGCGACAGTGACGACTTGATCGCCTCGGGGTTGGTGCCCTTGGGCAGCAGGAACTCTCTATTGTACTCTCTGTACACGGACTTTGTGTCAGACTTCTCCTCGTGCTTAGCGTGCACCTGGAACAGTTAGCAAGTTGCATTAGATCCTATCAGTGCGGGAATAAGTGCACGCCACTCATTCGTTCATCAACCTCTGCAAAAGCTCACGTTAATGGGAGCGTTGGCACGTTGCCGGTGCGAAACGCTCCGAGGTGACTTTCGATGTTTATCAACTCAACGACCTACATCACGTCACCAACGGAATGGTGACAGCGTATAAAGATAATTAGTCTCAATAACGTACTTAGGTCGGTACGTTCTCTTTGACCTATATGTAAATTGCTTTTATTGCAAGGAATTTCAGATCGTTCGTATTTCTTGACTATATCCTATTCTCACGCTTACTAAGCTACTAAGATTTCCATATATCCAAACAAGAGGTTTCATCGACCTTTATACTTATGTGGAGATAAAAAGGTGCCTTTATTGCTACGGTTTTTTCATTACTGAAGTTCGTCTCTATCTTATGCTAAGTCTAAAGTCTAACTATTGGACCAATACCTTCAGGGGCATAAATCAATCGCTTAGATCCACTGTTAGTTTGCGTATAAATAATTCTGTATTAGTAGTTGCTTATTACACTTACTAGTAATTTGTTGTCGACTGTCTTGACGACGATCTCCTCGGGAGTGTATTGGCTGACGTCAAAACGCAGCTTGAGAGATTTGCCGTCACCTTCGTCTTGGATGAGTGGCGAGTTGAGACTGTCCCAGTGACTGGGCTCCGCCAACTGTCTGCTGTCACTGTGCTGTGTCGTTGTGGACGAGCTGCGAATATCATAAACGGAAATTTAAATTTTATATTCGTGCAATAAAATTTTAACCGTCTCCCTTGTTGATGTGACAATTTAATTTGCATGTTTAGTTTTTGCCTAGATTTTATGTCGTGCATTGTTAATGTCAATTATACTGTAGTGGCTAAACGCGTTTCAGACATGCGAAATGTATTATATAAATTACTATAGCGTCTTTTCAAAAAAACGAATGAGTCATGCGCATTGAATTCAGCGAATGAGTATGTCGGTGGTCGACTACTTAGTACAGACGAATATTCTTGGTAATATAATATTTTGCGAAAATTTTTCATAACGAGCGCGGTTTCAGCGTTACTCGTCGGTTGCATTAGCATTTTAAATTGTGAGGTGAAATTCCAGACATGTTAACGCATAATCAAAAAATATTTTCTTTTTTTTTTTACAATCCCGTTAATATAATGTTTGTTGTGAACTTTTACATTCACTTGTCAAAAACCATTTTGTCTCATTTCATATTACACTAAGCGTGAAAATAGCGACGAAACTTCTGATTGTCTATTTTTGTAGAAATTGAAGGAATGCCCGAATTAGTTATTCTTTCAAAAGATCTAGATTCTGCGATAGACATCTTTCGTTAGTTCAATTCAATAGAGACTTGTGGGTTTCCGAGTCTGAAATGTCCGTTTAAAACATACTGCTATCTCTGTGTTATCAAATATAATGACAGAGATATCGATATGTTTTATACATATACTTTAGTCTCAGAGCCACGGTAAGTTGTGTGAGTCCATTGTGTGCATAACATTTCTAAACTTTCTAGAAACCCCTGTTCAAGATGATAAAATGTGATGTTATTTTATGTACACAGTGTAGTTAGGTATAATGAGGATGTGTAGTGATAAATTTAGATATTTGTGTTCATGTTAAATTAATTATCACCGGTCATCACATGCTGGATGATGTCATACCAGTGTGCAGCAAGGTTACTGTCAACAAATGACTTCATCGATGTAATCCACGTTTATGTAATATTTCCGATCGATAGGTACAAACGTATTGTACCATTGTACATAACTTACTTATATACAATAGTACATAATCCGCATGGAATTAATTTAAATAATATATGCAGTTTTATACATTCGTTTTATAATTGTATTGCAGCGCTATTTATAATTTATGGGTTTAAAGATTAATAACGTTTTATTGTCACGCAAGTTGATAGTGACTGGAAATTCTTAACATGATCAATATTATTAATCAAATTGTTTACTATTAAATTTGTCAGTTGGGATTTAGGTTTTTAATTAGTGCGTCTAATAGCTTCTTTTATTGATAAATAAACTGTATTGCTTTTATTTAATATGATTACATCGATATATAAAGCGGGTGAATATATTATTAAATATATTTGATATTAGTAAGGATTTTATATGTAAATAATAATAAATTTTGTTGTGTTAAATTGTGCAGTGTGCATACATATGTATCTTATATATATTTATTACATTTTACCTCTCAGAAGACTTGGTTACTCCTCCAGTGGAAACAGATTCGAAATTGTAAGACATGCAAAAGGCAATATAGGCTGTTAGTTTTATTATATCAAGCATATTTAATCAAGATATTTGGATAAAATGCTTACTAGGTATATAAATTCGAAATCATTAATGTCGTAAAATATATTCTATATAAAGGCATGGTGAAACTGTGTAAAGCAATAAAATATTTAATTATATATGTACATAATAATATATTTAAAATTATATAAAACATAACATATTATGCGTAGTACTATGTTTGAGAGGAGTAAACACCTCGATTCCATTATGACATCATCAAAAGTTGACATAAGCAAATAACGATACATCATGGTGTAAAAAAAAAACTGTTGTCATTAAAATCAACAAGGTTGTTTTTTATCGACATTTGGCTGCCCACTTGTGGTGTTTGTTCATTTCTTGTTGCACTAAAAAAACAAACGCAACCCACATAGTTTGGAAAACATTGTACCGCAACATGGGCGGACAAGTTTATTAAACACGCCTTAAGAAGTTGAGCAATTGCGACCGAATAGTTGAACGTATTCTTGAATATGTTTCAAATTTATTCTTTTAGTGTATTGTTTTCATTTAAAAAGACACTTTGGCTTAGCTCTTAACAGTAGTTACAGTAGTACACAACTGCCTTAATCAAATAGATCAAAAATTTCATCTGTTTTCCGTCTACCAGGAATCGAACCTGATATTGATGTCTCAACCGACGATTCGAGCTACCAGATAACAATGCATAATGCATGTAAGCATAGAAAATTTTCATGCATTTCATCCAGAAACTCGATTTGCTGTCGTTAACAGAACTTGCGTAAATTCTATGCAAATGGAGATAGGCCGTTAAAATATATCCTAGCAGTTATTGGCGAATACTGACAAACTCAATCCTACGCATCGATTTTGATGCCCACTGCATTTGCCAAGACCCTAAATTTCGAGCGGCGATTACGTCACAAGTTGCCCGCGCCTGAAACACACTTCGGTCCAAGTCGGTCATGTATCAGAACTACAGAGTATAAACATTATATATTACATTATACTTCAGACTGTACGAACTGCATCCAAAGTCTGCCCACATGTTGATAAAATTATCGTAAACTGGTTTTCGCCAAGGTTTCGAAATCGTTCACGTAGCATATTGCATTTACATTGTTGTATTTATCGATGTCAACACACGTATCAAATAAATTGCTGTTCTGAACGATTTTTTTAACTCAGAATTAGCAACGTGCTCCAAAGTACATTTATATAGATAAACTAGTAGAGCTTTGTAATGGTCTATCAGACATCCGTTAGGTTTTAGCGAAAGAATTTCGTGAAATGGTACTTTTTTTGCTTAGCAATTGTTCTCGCGGCGCGCCGGCCGGCGCTATTTCCATCTATGACATCACCGCGTCGGGCTACGTATCGCTCGCTTTAAATGGAGCCGAGTGATGTCTGCAGCCGATGCCGTTCCGCGGAATGATCCCGAATAATGAACGTCTCAAAGATACTTTCGTGGAGTCACCTCTGAAGCCGACCGAGGAGGCCGGCGATTGCAAAACTCCCGATTCATACAAGATTCCCTTTTAGGTAAACAGGGCCGGTAGGCGTATCGTATCTCTTGCGATCGGAATAATAATGCGAATTGCAGAACTAAACACTACGGATTATCGATAAACGATAATTCAAATGTTATATCGATACGCGATTTATCTACCCTCTTTTATTTTACCAATTAATATTTCTAATAAGAATATTTTCTAAAAATTCTCATAAATTATTCGTATTACTTTTATGTTGTTAATAAAAATAAAATAAATACCTTGTTGTGCTCTTGAAGAAATTGTTGCTTTCTCTGTTCATAAGCTCCGATCGGAATTTGCTCATTTCTTCTTCCATCTTTCTCATTTCGGCGTCGAATCTCTCCCTGATGCTCGAGAATTCCGTGTCAATGACTGAGAAATCGCCAAGCTTGATGGGGATGTTTCTCTTCAGACCACTGTCAGCCATTTTTCACGTGTTAGAATATAGGAACGTTTGAAACTAAACAAACACACGGCTTATGTTAGGTAAACACAGTTCGCGGCGTGGGTGCACGATAGGACCGTCGAGAAGGGACTGATCAGTTGCGGCTTGCGACTCGGCGCCGGGGGCTTGCGCAGTGTTTTAAATAGCATCGAGTCTGAGCGTCGCTCGACGTCACTCGGCTCCGCGTGCGGCCCACACCGCGCTAGGTTTCTCGCTCATTCCACGTCCGCACTCGCTCCGCCAGCCGACACCAGGGCCCGCCGCCGCCACCGCCGCCACGACACGCTACGCCAACGACATCAACGTCACACCGACACCCAAACGTAATTTAATTGATGAATCATTACATCTGGATCTGTCTTGGCTGTTTAAGGCAATCGTCGGACATATATCGAACGGGTTAATCACCAGGATATTTTCGCTGGATGCTGTACAGATATGACTCGGTACTAACACGTATCGTATCGGTCATGCGCCAAAATATTTTCACGATTCACCACAACGCCCACTTTCAATTAGTTCTTATTTTGCTAGATATTTCTAAGTATCATTAAATACGAGTTTATTTTTAGAATCGAATAATATATCAAAAATTTCATTTCATAACCTGAATAAAAAAAATATTGTGAAACAACATTGTAGTAGAAAATTATAAAATAATGAACGTTAATTATCTTGTAAAGCAAAAATACTGAAAATGTTAAAAAGAACTTGATAAGCGTCAAGACAAGATATGCACGTAAAGATACGCGAATTCCATTTACGGTACGCGAATATTCCGCTATCCTTATCCGAAGTAAAAAATTACTCTCAATAAATTATTTAAGATAGCTTTGAAATCTTCACATACAGTTATAATAAGCCTGACACATTTGCATGTCAACAAGATGAAGTCTGCATAAATAATGTATACTGGTACCTATGACACTGCACACCGAATTCTTACTATCATACTCAGAATCTTAACAGTTAATTAACAGTCCCTTAGTGTAGTTTTCTAAAACTAAAAGAACTATCTAAATTAAATTATTCTGAGTGTGATAGCTTCAACCGAACAATGTTATTTGCAACTTTCATTGGCATATAAACTGGCATACAGCATTCATGCATCTGTTTATTCGTACATACGAAGAAGCCATAGCGGTGTGACATGTACCTTATTGGGTTGTAATACGTAATCTCTGCTTACCATTGATTCAAAGGATTAAGCATTTTCGGAGTTAGACCAGCCTTTAATTCTATAGGTACGGCGCCTTTTGCTACCTCGTAGAACGACCACACCTACCCCTTGAGCAAGGTTTTAATCAGCAGGCTAGCAACATTTTTACATGCATTAATGTAAGAAACCAAAATCAACTAATCTTACTGAAAGGAACAAAACAATAAAACAACAAAACATATACTGTTTTATAATTCTTATACGATAAAATTCTTCAGCATTAGGCCACAACATCAACAAAATAATCGTCAACATACATAAATCATGAAACACCAACGTAGAATACGAAATTAGTTTGTTTAATCAATATCACAACCTCGACTTGGTCACGCACTTGAGTAAGGACAAAGATCTATTTAAATACTCTTGTTTATAGTAGATGTTGTGTTATAGTTTCTTTAACATAGAAAAGTATTGGTCATATCTGACAATTAGGACGAAGGACAGTTTAATAAGTAATCCTTTAGCTAGAAAAGTATTTGTATTCAAGTTGTATTTTTTACCTACTAGCATTGAATTTGGTATGTAATCTAGGAATACAAATTTTTAGAGGAAGGAAAATAATTAAAATTTAAATATACCAAAAAAATTATATTGAGGATAGTCATGTGTAACCGTGGGTTTCTAACACCAAAATATTTGTATTAAATATACTGTCATCCCTGTCATTACCTTTAACAAAACAGAGATAAGAATGTTGCAAATGGGGATTTCGGTCTCAAAAACCCACGCTTAGTAACCCAAATTAGAGTTCAGATAAGAAATGAGGCAGTATAAATTGTCTTAATCCATTTATCGCCAGTTTCCTTGAATCAACATAGCCGTTTTAAAAGATGTTTACTGTTAATTGTTTCGCCCGACATCTGCTAAATATAAGTATGACTTCCCTTGTTCCACCGCTTAAAAATACAGTTTATCTAATAATTAAATCTAATAAAGTTGCTACGATTAAAAACATCATGAATTATTATTATCATGTCCAGTTTATTTTTTCCTTATTACGCCATCTTACAGACGAATAAACGGATAACAAAATTAAGAGTAATTTGGTGACCTTGTCCTATTCAGTGGAAAGCCAGTGTATACTAGATGCTGTCACCTTGTGTGCGAATGACGTATTAAGTCGCAATAGCTACATAGTATGAGACAGATGGAAGTTACCTAACGACCGAACAATGCGAGCCGACCTTCATCTACCCACACATAACTTCAATAACTTCATTCAACATACAACACACTTCCTGCGGATTCATCTGTGTTTTATGTCACGCTCCAGGTGTACTTATTGTTGTACAAATGGATCAACCCCGTCGTAACACATTACTCTATTATGTTAGATGTTACGTTGATGTTACTGCGTTATACTAATATCGAGTTAAGATAATCAAATCATATACTTATACAAATATTTTATATTCAAGGTGTCAAATCTTATACTTGTATGTTTATCGTGCTTTTATTCGTTTGTTTTTTTTTTAAATCATCTAGCAAAGTTGATAAAAACGTTAAATTCAGTAGAATACGAACTTAAAATGAAAATTATAACATGAATAATAATAAATAAAATCTATTATGACCTAATAATACTATTTTGTGTACCGACGCTACATTTAAACCGAATTTTTAATTAGCAACCGATTATTCCAATAAACGCTGGCAAGAAATAAAACGAAACATTCGAGCATAATTTGTCCACTTAGTGTAAAACTTCAAATATATTGATTTCGTTGCAACGCAATTGCAATGAAATATATTGCAAATAAATAAACTACGACATTACTTCATACACATGTATAAATAAAATAAATAGGTACATAAAATTCTGTTACAATGGTAAAAAGAAAAATTAAAGTAAAATAAAATTAAGTTATCGCTATTTACTGTCCGATATAAGGTCAGACAAAGACGGTAGGTTTTATATCCTTGTTTGTTATAATATCGATATCGATCCATACAAGTACCTATTCTTTTATTGTTTGTGCAATACATTTATTGGATGTCGTAACTGTTTTAAGTAAGTCATACGATAAAAATAACTCCCGACTTCTGAAAGCTTCTTACGTAAAGTACTCAATAACTCTTTCAAATCGTATATGAATAACGTAACGTTATATTAAACTTGTTGACAGAGAAGGTTTGGAATTTGGAACGGTTTCGGGAAAACAAGATGTGACGTAATTTGTCGATATGTATAAGTCGGGATACGACTATATCAGTGTTCCAACAGTCATACCTCAATCTACACCAGTTTGACGTTCTATTAAAGTAAAAAATTATATTGTTTATGGACTATGGAATCTTTTATTCTATTTATTTGTAACTTTGTACTATAGTTGATACAAACTACTTGTGTCCATGATGTAAATGTATCAAAGTGCAGGGACAATTGCAATTGCAATCATTAATAACACTTTGTGCGATCAACACCTTAAATCACTTGACACAAATAACTGCGTTATACTTTTAGCGACACAATGGGAACGAATATTTATTTCATTTTCAAGATTACACTTGTAAATTGTTTCATGTTATCATAATATGGTAGTAACTTATCAATAAACTACATTACATAACATGATTATATTGTAAAGTGCTAAGATCTTTAAAAGATTAATATAGGTACATACTTGAAGGGACAATAATTCTACGGATTTTTCGTTTTACATCAAATTTTCCTCATCAATTAGGTAACGTAGGTCAAGTAGGTAATATCATGTTTCGACTCTAAAGAAAGCTTGTTACTCCTATTTCGAAAATAACCGTAGAAATCCACACAACAAAGTACACATTGTTTCCTGTGACTGTACAAATGCACCGTTCCTCAGACCGTTAGAACTTGGCAAATCGCCAAATGCAAGTTTATTTAATGTCTGATATTGGAGTAATGTCCAACTCGTCTGATAGCCTCAGTAATTAAGGAAAATAATTTTGTGGCCAAGAAGATTTATAATTACATTTTTAATTGTAATTATTAGTCTTATTTGTTGGCTAGGATCACTTCGGTTCTCCCGGGAGACGGCAACATGGCGCGGTCCGATGTTGCTGAATCTTTCTGAAAAGACAAGGAAGTATTTTCTCGGGATGGTACAGAACTTCAGTGCAGGTTCCGTTGCGTTCCACTGTAGATCCGGGGACCCTCTCAGTCGTACTTGAGGTTGGCTTCCCCCTGGTTTTAGTGAGTAGAAATCTCACATATCTCTGTCTTTCCCCCGAGAGGTAGGGTATCTTACAAATATTTCCCTCTCGATACCAAAAAGGACCACTACGGTACAGTTAAGAAATCGATATTGCCAAAGAACTTCGGCATAGCGTCATTATTCTTAAACTTTTGACATTCCTTGGATCTTAATCCAAGAATTGGGACGCAGATAATAATAATGATTTGCCGTTGCTTTTTGTTTACACGGCGTGTCAATTTTATTTCTTGGTTTCCAAAAACTGGTGGTTAGTAATTCTAACTATCATTAGTCAATAAAACCGTCGTCTGCTATCAATACACTAGCTACATAAATCACAACACGATATGAAACAGACGCAACATCACAAGTGAAGTTAAAATGGTGTGGTAAAATTTAAACAGAATCGTGACTTGCACTGTATAAACATTGGGCAACGAAGCTTTTACCCTAACTTGACGTGCATAAACGTCAGTCACCGGAAACATAAGACGATCTATTTTGGGGTGTTCTGCTCTAATGTACTCTCAGCTGGTCTGTATTCAACATTCTACGATTTCCCATAATATTAAATAAGATCAAATTTTTAAAGTACTAGTTTTGGCGTAATTTCCATTCAATCTTTCATAATATGAAGAAGGAATATAAATCTTGATGAATAACTGGCAATACCAGACACTATCTCAAATTTGAAAGTTAATATACTGAATATGTGGAATTCTGCGCAAAACACTATTATCATATTTAACTGCATTCATATCTAAAAATATGTACATTTGAATGTCACAGTGGGTAAAATCAAATATGTACAGTAAACATCAACATAAGTTACCAAAGGCCACTGAACTTTTTATTGCAAATTTAAAACATTCCTTATCGAACAGAAGATGTAAGCAAATTTTCATTTAATGTACGTAAATTGTACGGCCGAAGTATAAAGAGAGAAAAATAAGTGTGATTTTTTTTTCAGCTTTGGTTGCAAGTTTCCTTGTTCTTGTCTCTGTCCTTTTTTACTGCCTTTCTTATAGTTACTGTTAATAACCCATAGGATTTAGGACAGAGAAGGAAAACTGTATTGTGTGAGACACTAAGTGATAAAATTTTTGAAAGAGCCATGTAGAAAACGAGTTTTGGAATCCCAACAACAAACAAGGTAATGTAGACAGAACTTGTAACTCTGATAATACAATGCAAATAACAAAGTAATAAATGGTGACCGTTATATTATCACCATAACAATACCGCTTTGTGCTAAAGCGCTACAGCGAGGCTATCGATGTTAGGACGAGTGCTGCGCTGTGCCGTGGCGGCGGAATGTCGATTAAAGCGATAAGCAAGAGGTCGTTCACATCGCATCGTGATAGGATGCGACGTGAGATCTCTGAAGATCCCCTTGCAATTCCTATGCAGATTCGCAACATTAGCATTGTTAGCCCGTCGCATTATTTGCATGTACCATTACATTCACAGTTTTCCGCCTTCAAATGTTTTGTCATTAAATAGTCAACTGTATCAATATAGGTAAATTAATTAAAAAATATATTCTAAGGTTCCTATTAATAAGATCAATTTCGAACGAGTACGTAATCTATAAGTACAAAATAAAAGTTGATCAACGAAAACAGCGAAAGAATTGAATAAGTTTTATTCAACGTTGACCAATTATTTTATAATCCAATAAAACGGCAAAGCAATAAAACATAGTATAAAAAACAAATGCACATAAATGTGGAAATATGTGGTTCCATTTACCGTAAAACTGCGAACGGAAAGCGTTTATTGATCTCCCATTATCGACTAACGAATTGTTTCTAAGGCTATCATATTTTTTGTTTGCGTTGTGCATTATAATGAGGGTAGGTGAATGACTCTTGCGAATTAGGAATAGAACGTGGCCGGCACTCTTTCCAAACGGAGACGCCATTTTAGGAACGCTGACTTGTTAAGCTGGCGGCCGTATTGACACATAATTATTCTCGGATTAAAGCAATTTGCATTTTAAATTGACCAATGTAATTACATCTTCATTAGCGCGTAAGTCCCGCATTTAGTCTTCCTTGTTGGCACCATTCATGTAAAATTATTCCTACTTATTTTGAACTTATTTCACGATGTGTGCACTCTATTTTCAGATTGATGACGAGGAACAAAGGTAGCTGCAAAAGTAGAAGGCACCTGAAATCTAACAGATGTAACAGAACATAAATTAATATTTAGTGGTTAACTTATAAGACCTATTGCTGTTTAGTGTCGTCCCACGCATGTACCCAGTTTTAATTTTGATTACCATGCCTCTTGAGCGATTTTAAGGCTAAACGAAACTTAATAACCGTCGTAATCAACTCTCATAAAACGAAGTTTTATACTATAAATAATAACTTCAATAATTCAAAACAATGTAATAACCTTTAAAACCTGTTAAAATAAAGATCACTGAGATTAAATGTGTACAAATCATATCGGTAAAACATCTTCAAGGTTATGATAACACTACCAGCGCAGTAAATGGAATGTGACGAAATCCCTAGATCAAGGTGAGTGTCGCAGGCATCAGTGGACAGCAAACAGAGCGGAGCGCGCCACGGCTGTCTTTCCGCATTTTTCACCAGAAACCTCTTGGATTTCGTTTCGACGTAATTTGATGCGGTCCCACGTCGCTGCGACCGTGACAATAATGACGCGCTATTGTATAATACGGACGGCAACGACTCGTGAATTATCATGTCAGATTTTGTTTTGATTTAGAACAACATAGGATAAAAAAAGTTAAAATTACATCCAGATGGCACAAAAAGATAAAGGACTTGAACATAAATGTGTTTAAGTCATCTTCGCCACTGTATGACAGTGCGTGAGTCATTTCTGAGTGACTGTCTCGACAATGTAACCTATTTATAGACGTTAACGATGTTTAACGCTGGACGCTAACCGACTCTCGGAATCCGAGGCCTGAAATTTTAACGCATAGCAACTGTGTTACATTCAATGTGAATATTCAGTTTGTTAGCAACTTCTTTGTTAGCTTTTGACCCAATTGAATGTAATGATAGAAAGCGGTTATGCGCTTTTCAATTAATTAATAAGGCCTCAAGTATATCAGCTATCCATAATACAACCATGTGCTTAAATAACGCTTCTACTTTAGAATCGAACATGCGATGGAATTAGTACAAGTGTACTAAACCACTGAGCTGTCGCAGCTCCTGTGTATTTAACATGTATAAATATTAATTTCGATCATTGGATCGTCCTAAACAACTATAAATTTGTCTATTCTCGTCCATAAATATGATTGAAGGAAAAAAACTTGAAAGTAGTTTTTTCTACAATTTCGTTTTTTATTAACTGGACTGTGGTATGGCTTCTTAGATAGTAGTTCAATGCCTATAAATCAGGTTACATCATAAATACCCAGTAATAGGTAGTGCGTAATATCGCTGCCTCGGCGCGGCGCCGCGCCGGCATGGTTCCAGTCCGGCCGTGATGCAATGCCAATTTGCAACCGATCATAAAACATTGGTTAGTTATAAGTTAAAAACAACGAGAAAGTCAACGTACATTGTAGTCACCATAAAAGTACATTATTTGTCACTAGTTATCCTCGTGTCTTTAATTCGTGGGACTTTTATTATTTCACAATAATGAAGAAGCAAGGTCATGTCTTCGCTTAGTAAACGATTTATTTTTACAATAAATAATTAATTTTCATGATTGTTAATTACGTAAACTCGTTACGCATTTTGTTTACTAGCAGTAAACACAACCTTATAGAGTAACATTCTACTAGAGTTGAGACAAGAATTTTCTAACTATACAATCCCTAATAAGGTTGTATCTGTACCCAGCAGGTAAATTGTGTGGGTGTAGATAACCGCCTTCCGTGATCGTTCGATTAACGTACAGAATAGCAAATAACCGATCTTACACAGTTACAAATATAACGGACATAAGAAATTCATCGATGACGATTGTGATTCACATAAACAAGATTCAAGGTTAAACTGTTGATCCAGGTACTCTATTGTAATGTAATTGATTTGACAATAGCACCAACATTGTACTATAGTGTAGTATAATATACATGTAGGGTTTGTGATTAGAGAACCATAAAATTGGACTAAAATACCCGTGCATTCCACTATTACTATCTAATCTCAAAGATATTAGGTATTGAGATTTGCTCTTTTGCGCTATAAATATTACTTTGGTTACTACCCACTTATGACCCAACTACTCATCGATTGCGAAAGAAGCGTAGGCTGACTCAACCAAACCGATGCCTTTATAAAGACACCCCGAAATGAACATGATATGACCACCACTAGGCAATATGACGTATCATAGGAGCTTAGTTTTCTGACAGCAAGCTGGTATATTTTATTCTATATATAGTGCTATATATAGAATAACTATATATAGAATAAGAATTTGAAATATCAAAATCGTACACCTGTGCAGGTGTACGATTTTGATATTTCAAATTGAATTCGATCAAGACGCCATCTATCTTATATAGCAAAGACTACGTAACTGCCAACTAAATCATTATAATGAAGAAGTAAATAGAAACATCAGATATGGACATAAAAACGTAAAACAAAGTTTTAATCAAGTCCATTTTGCTCTTAGCAGACATAATCTATAAAAAAAAATTTTGATTTTAAATCTTAAAATCTTTATCTTCATTTCCACATTAATATATTATGTCAAATTTCAAGTTCATTACGCAAACATTTTAAAAAGGAATACAAGGTTTTCGCTTTAAATGAAAATTCGAATATCATTTGAAGGACAAGCTCTAGACTTTACTGTGCTATGAATAATCACTGCGCATATCTTTCTTATCTTAAAGTTGATAAAGACTCTAGACTGTGTTTTAAGGTTACTTGAATAAATGTATAAATGAAATAAATTTGAATTTCTTGAAGAATACATAGTTTAATTATAATCTTATACAATACAAAACAACTAAGTAAATACAGTATAATATAAATTTAGTAAACAACATCATTTTACATTACTTAGCTTGAAGGCAAAACCAGACAGAATGGACCTCGGATGCTGCAGTAATTAGTAATGCTTTTGGTCCCATATGTTGTTACTATTTCTTTTCTATTTACTTAAATGCAGTATATTTTCCAAAGAATTAGAAGTATTACAACCAGTATATAGATGTATACAATATAAATATTTGTGAATTACTTTATTTATCACTATTTAATCAAATAAAGTTTGTGCTAAAGTTATAATACAAATTGTGCTTTTTTTAACATTTTAACAGGCAACATTAAAGCAGGATACATCCAATAAGCAACAATAACCACAATGTAACCTCTTTTGTCCTTAATAATGGTATATGTTAATTCAGTTCATTCAATCTAACTGGCCGATAGCTCTATGTAATCAATTAGTAACTTTAAATATATAACTTTTGTATGCTGTAGAAGTTGGCCACTTTTAGGTAAAATTGCTCGCCATACATAAAGCAACAATTAGTAATACTTAATATCGCTATCATCTAAACATTAATGTTTGACTTTAAGTCAGTAGATACATAAATATTTACCTGAATAAATTACTTTTTCCTATGCATTAATAATTTTGTAGACATATATCAAAAGCTATTGTATAAGAAATTTGCAAGATATATAACAGTCTGAAGGTAAATGTGGTATAAAATATAGTTTTTCACAAGTTTCAGTCAAGTTATAGGTCAAAGTTTCATAATAGAATTCTTTGAAGTGTGACTGTAGATAATTAATCAATTTCAGTTGGTCTATTTACTCATTCTGCATATAACAAGGGTAAATTATTTTAAAAAAATGTTACAATTTCCATTTCTTAGAAAGTGTATAGAAACTTTAGCAAATAATAAATATTGCAAAACTAAAGACTGTATGGTGAGCTTCTAACACATAATATTAGAAGATGGATTCCACCAGAAGTCTCACTTTTTGCTTTATTTAGAAGTTGCAAGGATTCCTCAGTTTCACTCTTCACAATATTACACATACAAATAGTATAAAGCCAATACTTACTTGTAACTTTAAAATGATGTATGGCTGTTACTAAATTCAATAGTCTTAAAGTGTAAGTTTTAAGTATTTACCATTGTTGTAATGCAGAATGAGTGTAAAATTTGTGTAGTTATCGCCCAGAGGCTGGAGGTGCTTCGGTAACCGGAGGAGTAGGCGTGGGCGCGGGGGCTGAGCTGGATCCGGATGTAGCCCACACAATAATGATTATAAGTAGAACCGCACCGATAGCACCAATAATTAGCATCATCTTCATGTTTTGCCACCAGTACTTCCTTTTCAGCTTACCGGCCTGCTGTTCAAACTGCGCTGCTCCATGTTGCAATGCATCCGCGCGATTGTCTAATTCGGATAATTTCTGATCTCTTTCCAATACTTTCTCAACATTGACACGCATTATTCCAACCACTTCATCTACTTTAGCCTGCGTTTGTGCCAAGCGTTTATCGCTTACCCTAGGCGCAGATGTTCCACTTTGTTCTTCCATTGTTGGATGTTAACTTTTTAAAAGAAAGCAACAAAAACAGAAAAAAATAGACTGAATAATGAAACCAAAACGCTAATAATTGTCACGTATATAAATAAGGCAATATGGCGGAGGACATAACATTTCCTTTTGACAGCTTTCAAACATTAATTTTTCAAAATGAGTCAACGATAAGCAACAGGTATTTATTGCTACATAAAATATTACTTTAATCTATCGGTTTGTTAAATTATTTCTCTATTTTAGGCCTAAGCAGATCTCGTTGTCTCATTAATATTACTTTAGGAGGATATACCTAATTCAAACGTGATAATTTTTAGAAAAAGGAAATGATCATCTGATCATAAGCTTTAAGAGCATATTATATTTGGCAACACCGTTGAACTCATGAAAAAAAGAATTGTCCGGCTCTTGCTCATGTCTCATGCATGTTGATCTCTGGTGATTTATTTCTATAGTTTCAAATATCCCCCTTGGTTAGGATTCATATTTGTTAAATAAAGAAGTATTTGTAGAAAGGACTTCCAAAAAATATCAAAATGGTAAGCGTTTTCTTTATTCATAACAATATCTAATTCACAAGTGCGCCATGGATGAGTTATGCCGATCTTTTTGTCCGCACGTGTGGTATTTTTTGATTAAATTTCTTTAAATACGTACAGGTTTCACTAAATCCAATCAGAATACTGAAGAATGAGGCTGAAGAAGAAAAAGCAGAGATTGCTCGAATGTCTAGCTTTATTGGTGCTATAGCTATTGGAGATCTTGTAAAAAGTACATTGGGCCCAAAGGGTATGGATAAGATTTTAGTATCTAGCGGCAGGAACGCTGGCCAGGTATAAATTTTTATTTTCGCAGTGTGTTTATACATTGTAAGTTGATTCTCAGTTATTATCAATAATAAATTTAATTTATAGGTTGAAGTAACAAATGACGGCGCTACTATATTGAAATCTATTGGTATTGACAATCCTGCTGCAAAAATTTTAGTTGACATGTCAAAAGTTCAAGATGACGAAGTCGGCGACGGCACAACATCGGTCACAGTTTTAGGTACGATTTTAATATTCAAGTTATTATTATGCTGTACACCTTAACCTCAAGACACAAAAACAAATTAAAATATAATAGATTTGTGCAAACATTTAGTACTACTATATAATGTTTTTTGCATAAAGCTTTGAACATATGAATTGTGTCATTATTTCCAGCTGCTGAATTGCTGCGAGAGGCAGAAAAGTTGATAGAGCAAAAGCTCCATCCTCAGACAATAATTGCTGGGTGGCGTATTGCTAGTGCGGCTGCAAAGCAAGCTCTTGCTGAAGCCAGTTATGATCATTCACTGAGTCTGAATGAGGCTTCTTTACGTTCTGACCTTGAAAAAATTGCCCGCACAACATTGAGCTCCAAGATTCTGTCTAACCATAAAGAGTAAGTGCTCTGATTATTTATAATTTTTAATGAAAGAAAATAAATAGTTTAAATATACATATAACTTCTTTTTCTAAGTTGCACAGATTTTTTACTAGTTTCAAAAATAAAAACATTTGTTAAAGTGGTAAATTTTTAGTTTAATTGAGTTTTGTTAATTCATTTTAACAGTGGTAGAGCCCGCTTTAACATCTTCGCATGAATTGGTCCGGCTCGCCCGGTGAAATACCACGACCACACAGAAGACGCGTTAAGTGGAAGATATTTTACGTTTCGTCTGATGAGTGTGTGTCCCGGAGGCCTAATTTAGTCCTCTTTCCCTTCCCACCTTTTTCTTATAAGGAAAGGATGGGAAGTGGAAGTGGACTTTCCGGATGAGAGGATGCATGGAAAGGGAATGTATTTTCTTTCTGTGCATCCTCTCCTCCATCGATGAAAGGTAGGCAACGCATATGCAACTGCGTATGTCGATGGGCAACGGTCACTTTGCTATATCAGCGATTTCAGGTGGCCGCTCGCTCGTTTGCCACCTTATGATATAAAAAAAAATTTCAGGCACTTTACAAAGTTGGCAGTTGACGCAGTACTTCGTCTCAAAGGTTCTGGCAACCTTAAAGCCATTCAGATTATGAAGATCAGTGGAGGTCTGTTGGAAGAATCTTTCCTAGATGAAGGTTTTCTTCTGAATAAAAAGGTAATTATTATAAAAAAAATGTGGAAAAAGTACCTGTCTTTTAATTAATCTTAAGTTTTTTTTTAAGTAACATAATAATATTTAACCAAAACAAAATATAAATTTTATGTTAAAAAAAAAACTGGAAAACGTTTGCTTTTTTCAAATATTTTGTTTTATAATTTTCAAAGGTTGGAGTACATCAGCCGAAGCGTATTGAAAATGCAAACATTCTGATAGCCAACACACCAATGGACACAGACAAAATCAAAGTATTTGGATCTGTTATCAAAGTGGATTCAATGGCTAAAATTGCAGAATTAGAAGTTGCAGAGAAGGAAAAGATGAAGGATAAAGTTAATAAAATCTTGGCTCACAAATGCAATGTTTTTATTAACAGGTTAGTATTTCATTGGCTTTTAAAATAAAACTGCATAATAAACTCCAAAGACAATTTGTAATTTTTTTTTAACAGTGAGATAAATGTATCAACTTAATTTACAGGCAACTTATTTACAATTACCCTGAACAATTGTTTGCTGATGCGGGTGTGATGGCGATTGAACATGCAGACTTTGATGGCATTGAGCGTTTAGCTCTTGTCACCGGTGGTGAAATTGTTTCCACATTTGATACCCCCGAGAAAGTCAAACTTGGACATTGCAAACTTATTGAACAGGTACATTTTAAAAAAAATAAATGTATGTTTTTTTAATTTATAATATTTAATAATGACTGAAAAGGAATTTACTGAATATCTTTATTGTTTTTGGTACTAGCCAGTTGGTTTACTGCTTTTGAGACAGATTTTTTTTTGTTGGTTCGCTATTCAGATTTCTGTAGCACTCTCAGATTTCTTTCAAATGTATGGCACTTTTCTTACTGCAATTTGATTTCAACAATTTTGATAATTCAGGTGCTGATCGGAGACGAGAGTCTGATCCGGTTCTCTGGCGTGGAGCTGGGGTCTGCGTGCACAGTGGTCATCCGCGGCGCCACGCAGCAGGTCATCGACGAGGCGGAGCGCTCACTGCATGACGCTCTCTGTGTGCTTGCTGCAACCGTCAGGGAGCCTAAGGTCATCTTCGGTGGTGGTAAGTCTTCTACTTCCATAGATAGATAGATATTTAAAAGGAACATGTAGATTTATGGTTTATCCAACTGACTGTCAAGAAATAGGGTGAAATATTTGTCAATCCTTTCCTTCCTGTGTTGTTAGTTTTGATAGATAATACTAGATTAAGTGCCTTAAATGTTATTAAAAACGTTACACCTAAAACAACTTCGATATTGCACTCATAGTGGGGCATTGAATTACTAATGGATTACTAATATGTATTTCTTTGTTGGTAGGTGCAAGTGAGATGTTGATGGCGGAGGCTGCTTCGAAGGCGGCGTCGCGTACGGCGGGTAAGGAGGCGATCGCCGCTGAGGCGTTCGCAGTTGCGCTGCGTCGCCTGCCCTCAGCCGTCGCAGACAACGCTGGCTACGACAGTGCTGACCTCATCGCACGTCTCCGCGCACACCACGCGCAGGGAGAGAACACTATGGGACTCGGTATGTGCTATTGTATCATGAAACTTTAAAAATTTTAAGAATATATTATTAAGGGGCCGCTATTAGAAACTATGCAAATGTTTGTCGTAGTTTCGTTAAGTTAGCTCCTTTGATATTGATTAAATTTATTAAAAATCGTCTTTGATATTATCAGACATTTATTAACAATCATACTTCGTATTAATATTATTTTGATGAATGTAAACGGTTTTAGATGAAATTATGCATAGATGTAGAACACAGTCTTTAGGAACATAAGCTACTTACAAAGGTTTTTTATACATGGGCAAAAACAAATATAATAAAATGTTGACTAAACTCAATAATTTTTTAATATGCATATGGTACAATATTTTAAATTTGAAATATGAATAATATGATTACTTTAATATTGAAACAGATATGGAAAACGGATGCGTGGGGGACATGAAGACTTTGGGTATAACCGAGTCATATGTAGTGAAGCGGCAAGTGCTGCTGTCAGCCGCTGAGGCTGCGGAGATGATCCTGCGAGTTGACAACATACTGAAGTCCGCACCGCGTCGCCGTGGTCCTGACCGCCGCCCTTGTTAACTCCAGTATCACATTGTCAAGCAATATCTGCTACATATAATCTATACCAGTTTTCATTTAAATTGCTTGAAATTTCCTAGGGCATTATTATAAATTAATTTAAAACGGCTACATTTATATTTGAAGCTGTTTTTAATTAGTTTCGATATTTAGTAATGGTCTTTGTTATGGACTTAGAGCATCATCCTACAGGTGATATAGTGTAATAAAATTAGAAAGTCTGTTTTTTAGTATTAATTAGAATTGATGGAAATACATACAACTATATAAAATATATGTATGCAAATGAAAGTGAATGTGTAGCAGATATTTGTTTGATATTGAAAATGTGTAAAATGGGAAGTGTTGTGAAAATGAATGATTTTAACATTTTCGATTTTTATTTTATATAAGTGTATGCTTATGAAATAATATTCACAAATAACTATTTTATTTTCATTTAGTTAGACTGCGAAGGAATAAACGTATTTCAGTTATTAGCGGAAGTGATTTAACTTTTGCATTTATTTTCTTATCATGCACAAGTTTGTTCTTTTGTGGAAACTTAAACTTTAGTTTTGCTAGAAATTCATTACTGAATAATTTGCTTTAGTTTGCTTGGCGCAAATAGATGTAACAATTTATTTAATAAAAAAATTAACACACTAAGTTTGTTTTTTTATTTTTAACATCTTGCAACTTCAACGCAGAATTTAGAAAAAAAACCTATAATATTCGCGCTTGCATTAGCTACTTTCTCGTCGAAGTTCCGTCGAAATCGGTCGAGCCGTTTCGGAGATAAGCACGAACAAACGCGGCCTTACGGACGTACAGATACACAAAGAAATGTTTTTTCAGCAACGAATCACGTGTACAAAGGTTTTTTTTTTAGATTTTACATACCACTGATCTCTATATATGGATAGGCCCATTGCTTGAAATTGACAGTTTTTGCATAGTTTCTACTTGAATGCGCCTTTTGTAATTCCTGACAGTTATTTCTATCTCTATTATCTTGTTCCAGTCCTCATCACCTTAACCGTCAGCGACGAAATGGCGATGTTAAAATAGGCACATAATACCACAGTTTATAGCCTATCTACATATAGAGATAGAACTTGTGAAGTATGCAAATGATACCTAAAAACCACTAAATAGAAAAGTCCATACATTCAATTGAATATTATTGTTGTCCTAATACGTGGACTAAAATAAGGCCACCGGCATGCGAAATTGCTTCCACTCCACGTCTGTCTTCTGTTTATATAAAGTATGTTTAAGCCTTCACACTCTAAATCCTACAAACAATCAGTTAAATCCTATCAAACAAATGAAATTATTTATTTTTTTGTCTCTACAATTCCATGATTTATCCGAACCAGGGGCTCTAATACAATTTACCTTTATTATTTGATTTACCTTTTCAATTTGTTCCCGTATAAAAATAGAAATCGAAATTTTCTAGTTGAAAGGTGTTTTATTTGCTATCCTTTTGGGATAATAAAATGTCCACGGGAAAATTACATAAAAGTATATCACGATTTGTATTTACTTTTTTCGTTTCATACTTTTTTATTTTATGACAGATTGATGAAATTAAAAAAAAAGAAAAACATGTTAAGTAATCCATAGTTCAATCGCATGAGCTATACTAAAGGGTTTTGATTTTTCTAAATTTATTTGGGTTTTATTTTTACTTGCGTCACAGCAAGCTGCAGATCTACGAAAGGCCTAAAATTAAAATATAAACGATCTTGTTATGCTTTAGCTGACATAAAAGAGTTTAATTGTTGAGATAAGGCGTAATAGTCAGTTGATATGAAATAACTACGTTAACATGATTATACCGCGCGGCCTAATAGTCTACAAACATGCGATTGTTAACGAATAAGAAAGTTTTATAATTTTGTTTTCAAATGTTTTTTTTTTTATAGAATCCAGACTAATAAAGTCAGCAAATAGCAACTAAAGTTAGCATGCAAAGTTAATTATCACCTGATAAATGTTATAGTAAGTTTACTATTTATAAAATTATCACGGTTACCTTAAGTTCGGCTTAATACAAATAACGGTTCTTTCATACATTGTACTATTATTAATTACTATTTGTCGCCCATGACTCCGTCCGCGAGAAATAATAACAAAAAACATAATTAGGAGCCTATTTGTTCTTCTAATCTATATTCTATAAGTATGCCAGATTTCATCGAGATCCGTGCAGTCGTTCTGAAGATGCCTTCAATTTAAAATTAACTGCCACTAAGACAAACATACTTAAATTTATTGTTACATACCTTTCACGTGTAACATATTTTTTCCGCGGGACGAATCGGTGCGGGCGAGACTCGAAACTGACGTCTCGTTCATTTTTAACTCCACCCTAGCGCCAGGTCGGAGACAATTTGGATAAATTGCGTATATTCGCTGGCGACTGTATAAATTATTCAGACGCCAGCCTTCGCGTCTTCATGACAAGGAGAGGATTGCACAATAAAGCGGAATATTTAGAGAGTGATCACGTACTTACGTAGACTACGGATAGAGAGTGCTGCCGCCGCGCCAGCGTCAGTTCCTTGATATGGCGTTTCTATTCTCGTTATATGATCTTTACTGAGCTTTTTTAGGTAAAATATATTTCAAGACTACGCCAACTGTCAGTTACGAACACTTAATCTGTTTGGTTTGTGAAAAGCCTTCGTCCTTTTGAAAGCGATGTGAAATTATTATGTGAAAGTCAGTTCGGATATGTATGTTTGATATGAAATGACATCTTTAACTTACAATGTTGATTTTGTACAGGAAAAAATAAATATTACGACTAATTTAACGATTTCATTTAACTCAATACAATTAATGTTTTGTAAAGTTCTTTAATAAAGAGCTAAAGTTTTTATATTCAACAGTTACGACGGGCACTCTTTCAAAGTAGTAAGAACATAAAAGAAGCTTTAAAATGTAACTTAAAAAGCATTTCATTAAATGGCAGACGCAGAAAAACAAACAAGCCAGTGAATAATGCTAACTAATGACGGATGTTTGTTGTTGCGATGTTTCCAAACGGCAAGCGGTACACCCACACACCACTGTCTGCCCGCGCGTCGCGATGTAATTAGTCCCAGTATAAACTTGTAAGTTGTAAAAAAGGTCTTTTTCACTTTATTATGCACAAATTAAAAAAAAAAAAGTCATTTTTCGAATAGGAGAAGGGGCAAACGAGCAACGGATTGCCTAAAATTATTTGACCTGGCGCCCATGGGATGGATGGGATGGATGGCATTGCCGGCCATTTATAATTTTTGTTGAGTATTTAAATGAAATTATTTAGCTTTGATCCAACACGTATACGAGTTACAGATATTTAATCTTTGCTTTATTTTTTGTTAAGTATAGATTTAGATAGGTAACAATAGAAAGATATAAGATGTAATTGTATTTATAACAGTTTATCCCGTTATCCCGGCTTACTGAGGTAGTAATTATCCAAGTATTGTGATCGCAGCCGAAGTTTCGACGAAATAGTTTTCTTTGCTCTCGTTTATCTTTCTTAAACACTGGAATTGGCCGGGGATTTGGGGGCTAATTACATCGCCGCTTTGTTGCTTAATAAGGCGACCGTATTTCCTTTGTAGGATATAAACATCCGTTTGTTTATTCAATGTTTTTGTATTTCGTCCTCAGAGTTTAATAAGAAACTACTATATTAAAACATTATTCTATTATATAATAAAGAGTAATTGCTTGTCTACTGCAAAACAACAATATTATAAGGCCGGCAACTCATTTGTGGTTCCTCTGGCGTTGCGGATGTCCATGGGCGTCGGATAAAATTTTAGGCGATTCATTGCTCGTTTGACCCCTTCTCCTAAAAACACAAAGCAGTCCAAACCCTTCTATTTAAAAAAAAGATCTATTAACACAATTCACTCAACTACAATCATTATAAGGCAGAATATTGTATGTATCAACATACATACATTCATATCGATTATGATCAGATCAATCGTCAAAGTTGTATCGACATTCAGTTCGGTCTTATGTAAGCTTTAATTGGCCCAGTTTAGTTGGGCAGAGATCGCACCACTAAATAGAGATTTGTGCGGGACTAATCCTACTTGATCCGTGGTATCTACTGGCATACCTTTACATAAACTGAGTGAGAGTCGAGCTCGGTCGGCCCTAAAACTTCATTGCTCCACTTTCCAAACATATTCGGAATAACAGAAACATTTTATATTACGTAATCTTTACTCACACGTTTAGTAACATACTAGTACACATACTAGTAGAGTCGAAATATAAAAATTCCATGAATAAAGAATTTATAAAGAAGTTATTAAGGTAAAATTTATTTTAGTTGTTCTTTATTATTCTTAAGAGGAAAAAGTTCACATCAAGTTTTAATAATAAATATTGAACGTAAGTGAATGAAAAAAATTGTAACGAGTAAAATAATAAGAAAATTTTCCAAAAAATAGATTCTCGAAAAAATGTAAACTCGTAGGAAAAGCAAAATATTAAAGACTTTTACCTGTATTTCCTTATTCTTACAACATATCAACGTCACATGGCTTATCGACTCGGTCAATACGTACAAAAGGAAATATTTTCTGTTTTACAAGTTCTCTGTATTTGAGGGATAAAAATCTCTCAAATCCTGACTGACACTTCCCTCTATACTTTGGAAACGGATGTTTTTGCAACTAACATGTCATTATTTATATCCTTAAGTAATGGCCAATATTTCTGTAGAAAAAATATTATAGTTAAAGTTGTAGTAAAATTATGAAGATTTTTTAATCTATTATGACAACTTTGATTTTGAATATATTTGGTTACTTTCGATAGTAATTATCTGGAATAGCATGTAAGATGTCATTGCATTATTTATCTCTTGCCATCTCAGTATTGGTTTGAAAGAAAACATCTAAAAACTTCAATTTTTCTGAATCTGGAAGTATATTCTAACCCATGTACATTTTACTGAAACTTTTAAATAAGGACAAGGATCCACTAGGGCTCCACACAGAAAATAACTGTCAAAACTGTATTTCCCCATTTTTAGCTTAGATTAAGATTTAAAAAAAATATCGTACGTTTAAATAAATTGATATAGATAGCAATTGATATCTTAAAGCATGTTTTTATGTAATAAAAACAATTAATTAAATAACAAAATTAAATGAAAAACTTACATTTACAAATATTCCGTATGTTAAATCTGACTTTAATAAAACCTGTTCATATTTATGTGAATTGATTTGCTATAGTGTGTAGCAATCTTAAAGCTATTGTACGAAGTGACTTCCCGACACGACAAAGTTTAGCAATGCGCCAGGATAAGTTTCCTAAGCACCTAATATTGTTTTAGTTGGTGAGTCGCGAGAGAGCGGGAGCGGGACTCCGGCAGACAGTTTTGGCAGCTGCTCTGCTCGGTACATGATGTATGTTAATGTCAACTCGGAGATTATTTCTTGGCACTGAGACATGGCGCCCGTACGATTGTTAGCTTAGCATCACCCCTTATACTATCGTTTTGTGTGTTAACGTTTCGACGATGTTTTGCGTTCTCAATTGAAATTGACGTGTGTACTCCTTAAGCCTTCGGGAGTAAGCAATTGTATTATGCCATAATGGCACAATCCTTCTGCCGTGTTGGTAATCGTTGCAAGTGTGTTTTATCGACTAGAAATGAGTAACTAAAAATTTCTCCCTATCTTCTTAGTATTTAAATATTTTTACTACGTCTAGATCAGAGCGAAAGTGGAAAATGCAGAAAATACACAGTACACAAAACGAAGACTTAGCATCACCACTAAATTTTCAATAGGAAAAATCGTAGTAATATAATTTTCCACTTGAACAACTGGTAAAGTGCTATAAATTGTATTCTACAGAAATTCAACTTTGTTCGTAGTATCCGTGCAAATAAAATTCAAGCGGCGAGTCTGTACATTCACAAAAAGAAAACAATAAAATACAATAAAGTTAACGTCTGCCTGTGATTGAATTCGCTAAGTTTAAAATGTGTTATTTCTTCAGCGGAGTTCGCTTCGCTGACAGTAGATATTAAGCTCAGGATGCGTGCCAGTTGTAGCCAATGAATGCATCGCCTCTATTAGATTTATATTCTCAAACAAGAGCATTTTATCTGCAACGAATTAATCTGAAAGTTTGTGAAATTGTATTATTAGAATTTTGGAAGTTCGAGAAAAACAATAAAGTTAACTATTTCATTACCAGTTCTAGTAATTTAGATGTACTTGAACATTGTTTCGATGCAACGCAATCTCACCAAGGGGCGAAGGATAATCCAGAAATTATTGAAGTGACGAACGCATATAGATTTTCATATTTCAATTTCTACTTATTAACCCCAAACATTTTAAGTGATTAATTCCTTCTAACTATTCTTTAAAAACATTTTACTTATCAAACATCCAAGAAATCTCCAAAAATATGTAAGGTTACCTACGGATATCATACCTTTTTATACGCTTGACGGTCTCGGAGGGCAAAAGTTTTTTCCTGTATTTATTACGATCAGAAAAGTTTGTTAGATTTACTCGATGTTCATCGTCATGAGATAGGCACAAAGGTTTTATGAGCTACATTAAGCTAATGGATTTGATCAGAATGTGTCAGCGATACAATGTAAGTAAAATACTTTGCTCTCAACAAAGCGGTATAATATCAATTAAATTCGCTATTTCTTTGATAAAAGTAATTTATAAATAAATGTAATCACCTGAAAACCCCGAAACCCCCCTGTTATTAGCAGTACTTGTATTTGATAACTAGATTTTACCGGATTAAACTGTATACTATAGAACATACTCGGAAACGCTTTACAAGTACTAATTTAAAACATTGAAGCAAAAAAAATTCTGTTGACACATAGTGCAACATTGATTTGAATATACTTAATGTTTAGAAGTGACATAGTATAGAAGCACACTCAAGCCACATAGAAGTAGTGACACTATCCGCTTCAAGTTAACTTTGCTGCTCTATCCGCGTCTTGAAACTAGCTACTTCATATTAATCAATAGGCGGTTAAACATCGCTTTGAAAGTTGTTGATGCACTTACTATTAACTACCATCTAAGATTCTGACGTCAACGTAGAGAACACGAGGTAACTTTCTATGCCATTGTTAAAAAACTAAAACGTTTTATTCTGACTTTAGTTTTCCTTGTATCGTTTAGTCATCCTACACTACGTACGGTTGAATCTTGGTACATTTTCACGTATTGATGGTGCTAGAGGTTTATTTCAAAAAGTGGCAGCCCTATTCAGACATGTCTGATAGGTGGTAGAGATAGAGAGGCGCATGCGGCTGCGGCAGCGGCGCGTCATGGACTGCGTCCGTGAAATTGAATTAGCAAGTCATTAGTGACGCCAATAAAACGAGCCGGGTCACCCCAGTAGCGCCAACCCTGTTCCTGCAATGTGACTTATGCGCTCCTAGTTACGTTTTATTACGAATTAATGTATTTAAGTTGGAATAGCCTTAATGATGCTTCGCTTTCCTTGTGTTTGTTTGAATTAAAACAAATAAAATCGAATCGGTTTCTAATCATGGAAAAATAACTTGATTGGAATTTGTTCATCTGCAAAGTTATGCGATATATTTTCAGCTACAGGCAATAACAGTATAATTCCTGAAAACGAGACGCCTTTTCCTTTAGAATTATTATATTATAATATTATTATCTATAGAAGATAAAATATTAATTGTAATTTTTAAATAATGCGGTAAATTATCAAAACAATTAGAAAATTACGAAATAAGTTACTAAAGCAGCGCATAAGTACACATTGGTAAATACGTGTCTATGTCAGAAATATTTCAAAGTGGCTGAGCGGGATTCCCCCGGGGCAGGCGAGGGTAAACTCTTGCGAATTATAGGCACTTAGTTTAAACGATGGCCCGCCGGGATACCGCCGTACACATTCACTACTCTCAAACAGAATGTGATTTTAAACAAATCAAATTATTTGTCACCTCTTTCTAGATTTCTGTTAATTAGATAAACTGGACGTTGAGAACACTAATCATACGGTCTCAAAGGTACCTAAATATTTGCAGAGTTATTTAGTCTAAAAATTATCTCGTAAAAGTAGAAAAGCTTGTATTTTAAATATTTAACGAACATTTTTTTGCTGTTGATTTTTAAAATCGTTTTTATTATTTAAAATATTTATTAAATAATTTAAATCCAAAAAAAGTCAATGAAATATAATAATTTGTTTAAAACATGCAGGCATGTTTTAAACAAATTATTTGTATATTTTTCTATAAAGTTGTGAAAGCTCAGGAATTGATTTTTCAAAAGTTACTACAATTTGTTAGACTAATTAATAAAGGTAATTTGTTTTCGGTAACATACGAGTACTAATGGAAACGATAGTAAGACGAGAATGTATGGATGCGTAAGAACCGACCATGCCAAATAGAGATTAGTAACCGCCGCTTCTAAAAGCTTTGTCATTGACTCATGTGAGTGTTTTATGGTTGAATTTTTTCACATTTTGAGTATTATTAAATTATTATAGTATTAATAAAAAATTTAAAAATATTTTTCTTTTAACGTTTTGATGGAATTAGGATGAGATCGTCTTTGCTTAAATTTTTAATTATCTCTTTATCTTATGTAAGTAATATTATTAATGCGAAGGTTTAAATAGATGAATGGATGTATGGTTCGATGTTTGCAATAAGGATATTTCTGGAACGGCTAAACAGATTTTGATGGAATTTGACATAAGTGTAGAACATAGTCTGGAAGAACATAGAGACTACTAATCAATTTAATTTTTTAATCCGCGCGTACGGAGACAGCTAGCAAATAATAATGTTAACTTGTTATATTTTTGCATGAATTTTGCGGTAGTACGGTAGCGCAAACCCGCTCTACCAACAACATTGTTTGACTTCGGTACAAAGTAAATAGAATGCCTTCAGTGTTGACGTCTTTATGCTTGCAAGATCCAAGTTTGTGTTAAGTTAAGCGACTAGCGACCAATCGAAGAAGTTGTGTTATGATCGAGCATTACTCCGTAACTCGGACGGTCAGCGTCGGTTTGCAATTTGCGATATTGTCTCTAAAGTCTTAACGGTTTAGGGTTATGTTAGCAGCGTATTGAACCAAGATATACTTCCAATGGAAGTGTTCATTTCATTAAAAATGAACATAAATTTGTCATGTAACAACTATAAATTTATTAAATACCAGATTAAAGTTCAAGGAATATAATTCCGCAGTATCCAATTTATCTATGATTATTTTGTAAAATCGATGCGAATACGATAGAGATTTGATTTGTTATCTTAAAATTTTATGTAGGGGACAATTCGCAACTTATTAAAAAGACAAGAAGAGTTTTTTTTTATAAAGCCATTTCTAGAATATATCAAACTCTAATTCCGTGGCAGCCCCTGTCGCGACTCTACCCAAGTTAATGTTGCGTGTAAAGTTATGGCCCAGTTTGAGAACTGCATGCGCGAGCTCCGCGGTGACTGTATGAGCTTCTAAAGGAATTCACGTCACGCAGCGTTAATCCTATCCTAACCCGCTATATTTGTTTTACTGTGAATATTAAAGTAAAATGTTGCGGGGGAACAACTGAGTTAGGTATCTCCTATCTCCCTCTCTCACATAAAGTGCGAATCTATTTCATCAGCTCACTATACTTTCCCTCCGAGGGCTTCGGAGCATACCCTAAGTTAAGGGTGACTAGGCCATAGTCAACCATGCTGGCCTAGTGCGAGTTGGATGACTTCACACATATCTTTAAATTTCTTCTCAGATACGTGCAGGTTGCAACACGATGTTTTCGTTCACCGTATGAACGTCGGATAAATGTACATATGTAAATCAAAAAACACATTGGTACATGGCGGCATTTGAACCAAGGACCTGCAGAGTTAAGTGCTTAAACCCCTGAGCCACCGACGCTCTGTGTCTATTTACAGTAGTCAAATAACTGTTAAGAAAACATTAGACTTTTTCTTCGCCACCCTTTTTGTCGAAACCCTTCAGTTTAGGTATACGTTAATTGCTTCGTGAGAGCCAAAACACCTGGCAATCCTAAGGTATGTGTTTTACAAAACAAGCAACATTAATGTCTTACATTTGTTTTGACTTGTGTTTATCCTAAAAAGGTCCTTTGAGGTAGTTTGTCTGTTTAAAACGTTGTTAAATAAACTACTTTTACATTTAAAGATTTATATTTTTAGACAGTATTAGCTAGAATCGATTCAAGCGAATGACGCGCTTTCGTTACCAAGTGAAATTAAGATTGTTTAGTGAACGTTAATATTTTAATAGGGCTAATGTTGCGCCGATACACCGACAAAATGTCGGATTTCCTTCCTAACAATATTTAAAGCTTAAAAATCTTAAAAAAAGTTATCAACGTTAGTAAGGCACTGAAACGAAATTTATAAATACCGTTTGCAAACATTAGGTTATCGTTATTTAGAAATGTTATAATAATATTGGAAGAAGTAAGTGCTTGAGTTATCAAGAAATGTTATAAATAGCGGGGGGTCGAGCGTTTAAATCACTAAAGTTAAATACATTACAGTAAAATAACTGAGTAGGTATAATTCAGTGAGCATAGCGTACAATAATTCATTCCGCCCATTGACCTTCACCCCTCACATCAAACCATAATCTCATTGTCAATATGGAACTAATATGAATTGCCGATTTCATATTTCTAAATATGCCTTTCCATAAATTATTTAATTCATAAAGGCGCGCTGCAACATAAGTATTCAGATACGAAACACCTGAATGAGATATGATTATTTTCTTTATATTTGTAGGAATGAGAGATGTTACAATAATTTTGTTCTTGGATTCCGGCTTCCACAACATACGGCTACACTTATATTAAAACGTTTTGTGCCAGATGAGATGATCATGAGTTTAAATTAAAAAATTAATATAACCACCGTAATAAAAGAACATCATAAAAGAAGTACGTCACTAAAACAAAAGAAAAATATTTGAATCTTGATTGAATCGAGAATAAAACGAGCATCGTGTGCATGTGATTATCGTTTTGAATTTAAATAACGTCGCTTGAGGGAGTCATAACGTGAATTATTTAAGGCGGATGACAATATTTTAGAACGAATAGCTTTATTTTAAAATGAACACCATCATAAATCCGAGCTCGCTGCAATAACGTAGGACAGGTCCGATGTGCGCAGAATATAAAACACACATAGTTTTAGAAAGCTAAACCTATTGACATCATAAATTTTATAACGAACTATTACCCGGATAGTGTTCCCAATTGTAATATAAATTTTATGACAAAATATTCTTTAATTAATTTTACCTACATTAATACAGTGCAGGGAATAGAATAACAATTGTGTTTCATTATTTAATATTATGAATACACACAACAAAAACGCTTTTTTAATTTCTACAAGAAAGAGAAAATTACCCGAATAAGGATGAGATATGTTTTATACTCTATTCTGTAAGAGCTCATATTTGGGCATAGAAGATTTTCAATCACAAAAGAGAGGGCACAAAACAAAAGAACTTGACAGTATTTTACATAAAGAATTGAAGCAGACATAGTAATAATGGGCGGAAATTTTTCATTTGATTTACGTAACATTTGTAAAGGCAATTTACGTAATGTATGTTTGTGTAATTCGAATGTCTGTTTCACACGGCGTGAAATTTCGTCGCGAAAAGAACGGATTTATATTAAGACAGATTTATGTTCTAATTAGCCATTCTACGGATGGCGGGGGACCTGCGTAAAATAAATTTATGCGACCACACTTTCCTGTTTGTTCAAATATTCAATGGTTTAAATATGGAAGGTTACATTATATTAAAAACAATTGATTTTAAAAACGCGAAGAATCGTATGCCATAAAACTTTGTTTTCGCTCTGAATGGCGAACAGTGAACAAATCGCCAGTATATTTGCAAGCCTACGGCCATTATCAATTTACACTGGATGGATTGCAACAAAGGGTTCATTCGGGTTGTCGTTTTTATTCTTTTTTTGAACGCTATAAAATGTCCCTTGCGTTAATTTAAAAATCCTCGCCGGAACAAGAGACAATCTTTCCATTATTTAACCTATAAAATTTTGCATTAAGCACTTAAAAAATTGTCGTGCCTTATTTTTAATAACTCGATATAAGTCTATCATAAAAAAGTTGGATACTTATAATTGATTAAACATCTTCCTTCGTTTTGCTATAAATGTGATCTTAAGACTACTTTAATGGCATCATATATAAGATGAATTTCGTTGTTGATATATGTATGTGTTTACATTGCTATCACTTGATTGCAGTCTGGTTATTATATTATTGTTGGAGTTCTCGAACGCGGTTGAACAAATGTTCGTTGCGGTGTACCGTCAGGAACCTGTTTTGAAGTTAAATTACCAAAGTTTGACAAGCGGCCCGCCTCACTAAACTACGCTGGCAATAATTCTGCACGCCCTTGTCCGAAGACGATCTCTGATGCAATTGCAATTGATCATTTTATGCAAAAAGAGAGTGGTTGCCTTTGTTCTTTAATTCTCTATTATATTTTCAACAGTAATGATTTTCATTCATCAAATTCAACTGAGATATCCCTGACATATCACCATATTTTAAAATTTAGTTTAAATGTAAATAATTTATTCTTAGTTTATGTTAAGTACTGATCGATCCTAAATATCAAGAATCGATCTTGTACGAAAATATTAAAATACACATATGTATCAGTTTTGTATAGTAATTTAGTATCAAATTTTGAACTATTACTTTATAACGAGGGGTAAGTATCGACTGGACCAATACAGGTGTCTGTCTCACCGGCGAGCTGATTGCTTCCTTACATCTAATGAAATACTTCTCCCAAGACACTCGGCCCCGTCGTCTCTCAAATTGAAACTGGAGATTATCTTGTTCCGGCAATTTCGTCTGTTCTTTATACTTTTCATTAAATCGAGCGACTTCACAAGTAATGTTACTATTGAAGACAATTTTACCGCCCCTTAAAATTTATTTCTTCAAACAATTTCATCTGCACATATTGTATTAAATGTCTCGTTTAGATTCAAGATTATCCAATAATATTAGTTTCCCATAAGTTCGGGACACAAGGAGGCTTATAACATTAGAATAATTTTGTCATTCCGAAGACTCCCCGCGACTGTTAGCAGGCCGTTTAATTAAAACTAACAGTTGTCTCATACAGTCTCATCTGGCAATTTGCGACGTATTACGGGCCGAAGTTCGCCCACAAATTATCTTAAGTTCATTTAACAAAGTGGTTATGTTAATACGATCTTGCGAGCGGATTTTCTTAGAATGTTTTTGTTGTGGTAGGAGTGTACCTAATGACGGCATTAAGAAGAATTATGGTATTTAATTTAAAGTTGATAATAATCCAGTGTTATATCGCAGTTCACGGCGTGTTGGGGCGGCGGTCATTAAAGCGAAGCGCAAATGAGTTTTTTATAGGCATCATAACACTTACAGATGTTGAAATGAACTATTGAATTAGTAATAGCGTTTAATAAATTTTACGGCGCTTGTGATGGACTTCAGAGTTAATGTATCTATGAATTTTTTTATCGTTTTTCGCGATAAAACTTTGATGTGGCGCGACGGGAATAAGTTAATACATTTTAAAAGGATAACGCTATTTACGTAACTACATTTCGATGCATGAATTTAAGCGGATGATATCAAATTAACTGGTATCGTGCAATAAAACAAATCGCCCTCCATATGTTTAGGAATAAAATCCGATTGTCCTCATGCATATAAAATTCACTCTTACCGGCCGTGAAATATTATGTGACGCAAATGTCGAGAATGAATCCAGAGGAGGCTGACATCGTGCGTGTTAGCTCCCTTCTTATTGGCTGCCGCCCTTATCTTTACTATGAAATAAAAGGCAAAGCACCATTCTCTGAGCAATATCTTATGCGTAGCAGTGCTTATGAAATATGAATTCCATCTTACAAAACATATTATTTTGTTATTACCAAATATACTGCTATTGCTGAGGTAGGTGAAACGGCATCCCTTCAAAAGCATCATGAAATATTCTACTGTACGAGTGAATAGAATAACTTACATATAAGTGTTTTTGTGACTAACATGTGTATTTCTAAATATTGAATCATAATAAATTTCCTTTCTTGTATCGCCCCTTTACATTATCATGAGATGACGCAAGCTAGAGACCAAATTATACAACGTGAAAAGAACACAGGAAAGTAGGATGTTTGTATTAAATATCAAATAAATAAATAAAGTATGTACAAGAATTAATAAAAGTCTTCTAACATAAAGCTGCTTTGTTGTTTAGTAAGTTTTAGTATTTGCCGGTGCAGAGAGACGAAGCAGCCCGTGACGGGCGCGGCGACGGCGCGGCGCCCAGCTAGCGTCAATGAAACTTGGATGCCATGTATAAATACCGGCCAAAGATCAATTTACATTATTTCATATTATTAAAATGTATTTATTAAGAATCTACAAAAGTAAAACTGAAATATAAAGAAATAAGTACATTTTTGTTGGAGCTCTATCCTTAATAAAAACTTGTTATTAAGTTTAACCTCTATACGATATGTCATTTAAAAATGTTTGATAATAATGTTCTTATTAGGAGATGATATGTGTACACATTTATAAATTTTACATCTTTAAAAATTTAAAATAATTATTCCATCTAAATAAATATTTAGTATCAATAAAATAAATGTTCTAATTTTCTCGACATAACAAGTCGCTTTAATATTCTACAGTAATATAACAATTTGCCTTTGTCCGCAGACTCAATTGTTTCACAAAGCAACGAATACATTTCAAGCAATAAAACTGGTGAATCTCAAAAGACTTGACAAGATTCTAAAGTTCGTAAAATTAGCCGTCGTTGCCAAAACGTTGAGTAATATTACTTTGAGTGCGTTTTGTTTTTGTTATGCGTTTCGGTATGGCCTTAACGATTACTCCGGGCATTGTGGGGCCGCGGCCGTTGCCAAGACCCCGCGGAGAAAGAGCTAAACTTACAAAAGTTTCCGAGTCGTTCAAATGGGCGGCTTTTGTTAGAGAGCGACTTATTGTTCGGGACAGATTGCGGGGGATCAGCCGCCGACCCGGCTCCCAATTCGCGCTAGACGTAAGACACGTGTAAGTGTTGTGGGAAAAATTGTTTTTCTTTTTTTTATTTTCCTCCCCTAGTTTATGGCGTCGTACATAGACAATGTTACTGTAGTTTCCTTTAGATGTTGTTTGTGAAAACATCATAACATATTATTCTAGTTTTTATCTTTGTCAACGTTTATGATTATATTATTAGTAAGAAGCACTATTTGTAACTCAAAGTTTAATTACATTTTATTAGGAACCTAACCTAACCTTGTATATTGATAGTGGAATTAGTTTAAATTTATTATTAATTTATAAATAAAAAAATATATTAACCTTCTATAACATACGTTCACTCAGACTTCAAGTGAAAAGATAGAAGGCTTCAACGGGCGCTGTCCGGGTGACATAACGAAGGAACTCGATCCGGCGTCACTTCCGGCGGCCGTCGCGCGGCAACGACTTCCGGCGCGGCGCCAGCCCGCACTCCGCACTCCACGCCCGAACTTACAATCACTTAGCCGTCCACAGCTGACGGAACCTATGTAAACATCGTATAATACGTGACCTTGGGAATCCATAAACACCGTCCACATTATTAGACTACCAAAGACAAAGATTGTTTAAGGAAAAATAAGTAATAAGTAATAAGTAAATTTTTTTCTATATACATGTTACAGTCAGGAGTCTTCTGATCACCATACAGTTTTGAAATGTATAGAAGAAACACATTATTTTCTTATATAGAAGATTAGAAACATAGTCAGATACTTACAACAATATATGTTATCTTATGTAGGTTGGAGTAAAGGCAACTTTTACCGCTGAGAGCCAATATGTGGCTGACAGTGTTAATCCCACGTAGGTAGAGCTCGGGTTATAGGTCGACGGGACGTAGAATTACACGATCTAAGCGAATACCCGCTCGCTGTGAAAACTTTTGGTTTAAACCTTATACTTATCTTGATTAAAGAAACCCACAGATACCTTTGTATATAGTTAATAATTCAAATGTCTTAAACTGAAACTAAACTTCAGTTCTTAATCTAGACAAAAGATTATACTATCATACTAGAAATGTAATAAAAAATATAGAACATTAGAAATAGTCGTAGGATTTTTTTTGGAGTAAAAGTATTTGTTTATTGCTAACACGGTGGTGAAAAAATCCAATTTCATCCCGTTTCCTGTTAACGAGGCTTTTTGTTTATGATATTTCAATAATAGTGATAAAGATCACCTTCACGCTCCACCGAATTTAATTCGTTCTTATTTTCCATAAATCTCTGTATTGTGAATTCTTCGCTATTTTCATACATATATCTGTTTAATTTCCGTTTGGGTATTGTTTTTAAAGGGACAAACGATTCCACAAAAGTCGAACGTCAATGTGGATCTACGTAATTTCCTTTCGCATTGAATTTAATACATCGAGGACTGAATGCCGTCGACCCTGTAAATTACATATACTGACTCGTTAAGCCGAATGTTAAAAGGAAAATTCATTTATGAAAATACAATCGTTGTGAGAATTTCGAGAAATCTGGCTCCAGTTTGGTACTACGTTACTGCACTCTGTCTTTGCTTCAGTGTGTACTCGAGTGATGTAATGAAATTTTATGAACGAAGGACGCGAGTATGCGCTAATGTGAGGTTGTTTTTTATTAAAAATCGTCCATCATTTTCCTGTCGCTAAAAATTTGCTGAGTGGTGGCACATGATGTCCTTGACATGCCACAAGAAGATACACGAGCACGCTTAATAGGAGCACATGTTATTAACATGATTAAATAAATAAAATTAAATCAGAAGCATGTCATACTTCTGCAAGTAAAGTGTAACAATATAAAACCTTATTCGAATGTTAAATATCCGATTTCTTCGATTGCTACAATTAGTGCAATAATTTAATTAAATTTAATCAAATGTTGCTTAACTTAATATGAGGTCTGTTGACACCATAGTTTATTTTACTACACACGATTCTAAAAGTATGTAATGAAAGTGTCTAAATTATTAAGACTTACACTACTTGATAAAAATTAATTAGTCCACACGACAAGCACTATAGTTATAACTAATAGTTTTAGAATAAAAGTAGAGTGGGTTAAACATAGCGAAGTACAGAGGTAAAATACATACAGAGGAATTGAGAACCTGATATTGAAGTCGGTTAACAAGTGCGTGTCGTTGCGTGGGGGCAGCACGCGATCTCGCCTGCCGCACTATCGCATTACACCCAGTTAAATCTGCCCCAATATTTGTAAAGCCTGCTTATTATCGCACCGTTTTGTTTAATTGTTTCGTCTTGTCACGCCGACCGCTTTTTGTGTGAGCATTAGAGTTTGTACAATGGAAATTAATTGCTTGTCGTAAATACAACTCGCTGATATAAATAACAAGGCACAATTGTGTTCAAGCTTACTTAAAAAAAAAGTTTTATGTATAATTTATTGTAAAATAGACGGAATTTATAATAATAGATTACATTAATTGTTTATATTAAATCAAGTTACATAATCTTAACTATGTATAAAGAAAGTTAACACTGAATTTCAACTTGTTTGATATTGCTCAGTCTACTTTTGTATGATGTGTAATCTTAGTACGGGTTAAGTCGGGCCGTTGGATTGCGAGGCGACGATGCGGCGGGCCTGTGAATAGTTCGAGCCTGTGAAAGAAAATCTAATTTGGATTTGAGGGATTACAGAGGGAGTTGTTTCGGCCTAGTGCCGAGTAGAGGGCGCAGCGCCCTCGCACCGTCTTGCCGTGCAAATTGAATTGGAGTGAAGGATTTCCCTGTCTCTATTTCGTTCAGTGTCTCCCGCCTTTAGAATTGCTCTTTTTATTGAACGCATAGGTCCTTTCTGTTGTAACGTAATATTTTAGTTTTTATATACAAAATATTTATTGACTGTTTTTGTGACTTGAATTTTAACTTTATTTGAAGAAGCATCGAAAGGTTTTTTAAGCCAGTAAAATATTCAAAAGATAAAAAGGCATGACTGACTATAACAATAGTAACAACGAATTATATCAGAGAGCTATTAAAAATGACTTAATTTATTAATAGTATCAAAGTCGGGAAACCGATTAAAATAAAATAATATTAGGCAATTAAGTATAATAAGGATAATACTATCCATAGGATAATAATATGACAGATCTCTTTTCAAAGATCAGAAGAAATTAGTTTGTCTGGTAACAATTGCTTTTAAGTTTATCGTTTGAACTATACATTTGGGATACTTGGCGGTCCCGTACTTCCTTGTTAGCGGATAACAAAGTTCATGTTAAATGTACCGCGCCGATATTGAATAACTAATGTGGGCAGGCTCGAACTCGTACCGAGTTGGCTGCATATTTCATATCGAACGTTGAGCTCTTTTATTTGTGTCTGACCGCTGACCGGTCGCGATTGAATATTTTTTAATAAAAAACAAAAATCTTGTTTATTATGAACAAGAACACTTCTGATGAGAAAGTCATCTTTAATTCATGACAATTTGTCTATTTTTTTTTAAATTAAGTGTATTCGTCCCTGCGATAACTTAAATACTATATAATATAATAAAAGTAAATACATAAGCAACTACAAGAACTAATGGACAGCTAAGAATCCTATTGAAAGACGGCTTATAGATGGAAAAATGAATATGACTAAGAAAATTTATGAATCTTTGTCTTTGTATAGAATTCCCAGTCGTTGGCCGATGATGAGGGAACGAAGATTTGATTATATTATCTGAGGAAACTATGCTGACTATTTATGAGAGGGAGGAAATATAACCGCGCGGTTATCAGTCTACTACTCATTTCGTTATAATTACACCTGACCAACTTGCTCTTTCTGAATATAATGGATTTAAGATACTATCAACTTATAGGAAGGGATAGAGAAAGTTTATACGAAAAAAATATAAAATGTATTGTGACGCGACACTAATTTTTTTTTGGGCAAATATGCAATATTTTAAGACGTAAACGACGTAAGTGCAATGTATTTTTTATTATTGAGTTACTATTCATAATCATCAGCTGAATATACGTCTCCACGGAAGAGCTCGGAGCCTACCCTAAGCTAGATGTGATTAGGCCATAGTCAACCACGCTGGCCCAGTGCGGGTTGGTGGACTTCAAACATATCATCAATTTTTTTCTTAGATACGTGCAGGTTGCATCACGATGTTTTTGCTTACCATAAGAACCTCGGATAAATGTACATATGTAAATCGGAAAGCAAAAAACACATCGGTATATGGCGGAATTCGAACCCAGGATCTGCAGATTGCAAGTCAAGCGCTTAACCCCTGAGCCACCAGCGCTCTATTTACTTTATATTAACTAGCTTAATAAAATTTGAAAAGGGCATGAACGTTTATGCAATTATCCCGTCAAAAGGATTTATTTAATGTGGGAACTATTCTGTTACTAATCCCATTATATAGAACGCTTTATGTAGTAAAACGACACCGTGTGAGAAAACTTTGTAGGCTATTTTCATCGTGTAAAGACGATTAATCCGGATATTACTAAATGATACGCCAATATATCGGATCGTAAATTTGCCGTAAAACCCCCAAATTCTCGCTAATCGAAAATTAATGTAGGCTGTAATTTACGAAAGGGCACCCATCAAATTATATCAGCACGTGACATTTTAGTTTATTACGTATTATCTATTGTCTTGATTACTTATTGCCTAATAAATGTTTGTATTGTGGGTAATAAGTCGTGTATTACAGATACATAATAATATTATGACAGAATTAATTAATAGATAAGAGATCATGTTTAATCCTCGTATGATATGTATAGATGCAGAATACAACTTCATTCTATAAATTATAATTATAATATTTACGTATTATTGCTTTATTTAATGAATCGCTTTAACGTACGAATACAAATGTAAATAAAAGTCGTAATTAAAACATTTTGGTTTAAACAGCGGGAAGTTTTGTTAACTTTGACAATAACTTATTGCACAAAACACGGGAGAAAATAAGCAAAATTAGAAAACATTGGAGCCATTGTCGCTGCACGATTTAACATCTTATCCCCTGTAATACATTTTCGGGCACATGTTCCTTTTCTGCTCCCGTCTACGCCTAAGACAGATAACTTCCCCATGATTTAGTTTTATTGTTATCCGCAGTCGAATGCCCGCGATATTCGATCGCTTGCTACGTGCCTTACTATTCTGATATTTATAGGAATATTCCTTGTAAACATGCAATTATTGAGAAATATTATTTGCAAGGGGATAGTAAGAACTTTTATGCTCAGTAACATATCATGTATAATGTTAAATAGTTTAAGTAATTTTACCTGTTGGCACTGTATATAAAATACAGAGTTTGAATATATTAAATTCAGCATAATATAAATACCATTTGTTAATGAATGATATTCAGATTGTTAATTGTCCGTAGTTGAGACGGTCGAGTGGTCTATGCCTAGCTGGCCAACCCAGGAATAGCAGGATTTTTTTAAAGAATAAGCTAGCGCTTGACCTCGAATGAAGTAAAAAAAATATTTGTACGCGATAATTGTGTCATACAGTGTTTTTTTTTAGTACGACAATTCATTCAGAGAGGCCACTGATAACTTCGGACATCGCGAACGATTCGTGATATGACCGCAGATCCATTAGGCTAAAACTGATTGGAAATATTCGATAGTTTAATTTACAACACCTCGTTTACTTTGTTTATAAATAGACAAAGTAAATCTCTTCTAACGTAAATCAAAAGTGTGATTGTCTTTATACAACTGTTTCAACAGTGGGATTCCACAGTTAGGTGTTGCGTAGTATTTTACTATTTAATACAGCAGTGCAGTTGAGTTTTTTCGAAGGGGGTTTTATTGGCTCGTTCGGTCACGTTTCGTCGAAAGATCGCCTCTTTGGTCAAAGTGGAGGCAGTTTCGAGCGATTTGGGTTAACGGCATCGATTCATCGTGAGAACACATCGTTTTACGATTTCAACGGAACATTTTTATATGGTAGTCGCCAATGTTTATGTAACCTTCACACTTTCGATTAAAAGGCAATGCATTTTTACAAAAAATATGAGTAGATTTTAAGTAGTTTTTTAGTATCTTACGAAGCGACTAAGAATTTGTACTTGGTACATTAAAATTTTTACTTAGCCGTTTTGAAACATGTTACTTTATTTATTAAAAACTATTTTAAGTATTTCGGAAAAAGAAAAATCTTTTTCATATTATTTATATCATAGGTCAACAAAAACTATAATAATTAAAAACTTAATGCAACCATAAGTAAAACAAAACATGTTTTTTTTTGTTGAAGTAAACTTACAAAGATAATTTTTTTTCTGAATTTTATACAATTAACGGTCACTCCTAAAACATAAGGCTGTTGAATAGTAATTTTCCTACCTAAATTCAACCTCCGCATAAATTCATATTACGATAAAGTGGATGATAAGTTCAAGGGGCACGATGAATAGATAATAGACGGCTATAAAACATAAACGGACTCTTGAAATTGCGGAGAATATGCGGACATAAAAGGAGTCTAACACGAAACAACAGTAAAGCTCAAAGCACCTAATTTTAGGTGCTCTTAGCGTCTGCCCATAATAACAGGGCAGGTAGGGTAACTGCTATTCAAAGGAGCCACTGACGGTATTACAATACGTTGTAATTCATACTTAGGTGAAGGTTAACCCATGACCGCTACAGATACGTCACGGCTAAACTTGCTTATAACCTTAACTTAAGCTTTCAATTGTTTTGTACACTATGATATATAGTAGTATATAGCCATTCATCTATCGTTAATGGTATATCATACATTTTATAACCTTAATTTGCCACTTAAAAGCTCCTTTTTAGATCAATAAGGCGTAATATGAATAAAAAGCAATTTGTATCATTCTACATGGGAGACTGACTCCAAAAGACTTTAAGAAGTTGCAAAGTACGTATCTCACAAAGAAAATTAAATCTCTATAAGAAATACCATAGAAAATTCTAAAGCCATCCTTACAAATAAAATTCAAAGTGTACAACAACGAAAAAACTTTTCTATTTGTAGTTGTGCAACGGCGCAAGTAAATATGCAAATAGTTTGATACCAAAGCGTATTTACATACCTCTCTTTGAATAATCTGGAGCACAGCGAATGGAGGGTGCATGATAATAAAACTAAATCACAGAGGCTCTGCCATTGTGCCTCACCGGCGCCGGCGGAAAGCGGACATATGTGTAGGGACAACTTGATTCTACTTGGAAATAAAATACACATATACATACAACTTACACTTCAATCGTAGCGGTGAATTAAAGAATATTTAAACTTTACATAACGGAATACGCATAGGGAAAGTTTACATAAGAATTATATTTGTATGTTTTGCTACATTAAAATGTTTGAACATCATTAATATATGACATCAATGTCGGCGTTTAAAATCTAACGACCAAGGATTTGAATTTCTTTAGGAGTAAAAAAGTACGAGTTACAGTCTATTTCAAGAGTTTTACTAGTTTTAATGTACACTAATGCTAAAAAATAAGTAAGCCTCATGACCCTTATAATTTGGTTCGAATCACCAAAATAACTTTATAGTTCATTTTTGATAATAAACGAAACGTGAGCGCTTAATGCCGCTTTTCCTTAACGAATATAAGTTTAGTATGACCATTAGTTTTAATGGCGCCTCCAATCAGTAATTTTAGAAGTAAAACGTTTTGGTGAATGGCGCGGTTATAGTTGAATAGTTTCCTTTTGTGACCGGAATATGGAAACAATCGATGTAGTTGGTCGCGAACCGGACAAAATTGAATCGTAGACAACGCCGGAAACCGGACACGCGCCCTTGTGAGTTCCTACCCTTGTACGAGTATCTTCAATGTTTAGTTTTATTAAATAATAATTTTTTAGATTATTATTAGTTTGGATTTGAATAAACATTGACACTAACAGAATTTTTTTAAGCTATACATATAAAATCAATTGCTGTTCGTTAGTCTCGCTAATTTATCAATTTATATTATCTTGAACTTGAAATGTTCATCAGTTGAGAAAAATTCTAAAAATTGCCGGTAAAACCCTTTAGGAACTTTTTCTTTAATTCCGCGGACAGAGTCGCGGTCGACAACTAGTTTTATTAAAAAAATTCCATGCCATTTTAACCAAAGCTAAGTATACGATACATAGAAGATTAAGTTTTAAAGAAAATTGTCTTAACGGCTCAGTGACCAGCAACAGGTCCAACTTGCTCAACTTAGGAGTTGGCTTTACTTGAAACGTACTTTATACTAACAACTTGGATAGATTCTATTTTAAGAAACTTTAGTGCTTTAAGTTTCTAGACAAAGTTTTCTTGAAACGTTTGCGATATAAAAATGAGCTCTCATGGTTTTTATCTTAGCGTTACTTATCAGTCGTTAAGTAAGGAAACTCTAGTTGTTATTTTACCTTACTCTGTCGTAATCTAACCAAAATCTGCTTGTTATTTTACCACACGATGCGAAAAATTAGCATCTGACACATGTTTATTTACTTAATAAAGAATATTAATTAAAACTTTAGTTACATTAATTGAATTAAAAACTCAATGCCAAAAATTAAACTCAGGATAATATTTTTTTTTTAATTTTAAAAATTACCATTAACGAGTTGGTTGAAAATTAAAAAGCCTATTATTTTCATCGGGCACACATCATGCGTACATCGACTTTTAATTACTTTCAGTGCGCCTATTTAATCTCGAACTTGCCGCATTTGTTTTTGAGTTATGGCCAAAATTAAAATGAACGAGTCTGCATAAAATAATCGTACGAACTGCGAGCGAATGTCGAAAATTGTTTTCGGTTATTCATACAGGAAACGAAGGGTATTTATATGAGATACGGCAAAGGTTATATCAAATTTTATGTACGTAACTTAAAACGTTATGAATTATATTGCACAATACATTTTATATTTACTTGATATTTGTACGTTCTTTCCCCCACCATTTCCGAACCTTTTCGCGCCAAAAACTTAAATCATGTTGTTCTAATAACTAAAAAATACAATAAAATCAAGTAGAAATAGATAGAAATATTTTAAAAGGAAAATCTGTTTTTTAAATTAAAGTAAATCCTTCATTCATGTTATATACAGTCGTTAAAAGAAAAATAACTTTTATATCTGAAAAACAATTAGCGAAAAAATAGGTTTTTATTTATAAAAGTGGATACTCAGTCTTAGTTTTAACGAAAAACAAACAATAGAAGATATGACGTCCACACGGGTAGCCCCTGACATATATATGATTTAAAATTTCCACAGAACTAGTTCCACATATCCCGGGGGCATCGCGAGACTACCTCTGTAGCATTCTTAATATTTTCTACTTGACAAAAACAATTATAAAAGTAACAAGGCCATCGTCGGGAGATTTCCGCCATTATACTTTCTCAAGATTATTTTATAGTGAAACCGTAGGTTATATTGAAAAAAAAATAATATGTTTAGATTATAATAAGGGATAAAATCTACGTATTCTTGTAGCCTTTTGAACGCTACGAAACTTCGCAGAAATATGTCTACGTTATGATTTTATAACATAAGAGGTTTCTGCTAACTTTCAAACGTTACAAGTATTTATAATACTCTAGTAATGTATTCAGCAATAAAGATATTTACAGACTAAAAAATTTCAATGTAGCAAAATAAAAGTAGATAACGAAATTTACGAATAGTAAAATGAATACGAAGGTAGCATTTACTTTTCGTAAACGAACACATGATTACTGTGTAATCAGTGAACTTTTAGATAAATTAACGATAATCGTGGTAATAAGGAAAATTCAAGTAATTTAATTGCTTTGTCTAGCTAGAACTGTGAGAGCTTACGAGGCTTTGTCGAGATTTATTGCGCCAATTATACTTGCTCCTACCAACTTACACCTGCAACTGCCGTCTTTTGTTCTCGTACGGACAGATTCTACTAACACATTGACTTACGTTAACGTCAGATTCCACTGGCGATATTCCAGTGCGCAAAATGTTTATAAATCCGAATTTCAAAATCACTCGTTATCAATCATACTTATGGCTCGTAAATTAAAATTATATATAGAGTCTGTATAACATAAGTTTCTAAAGTATTATATTATAATATATTTACTATCTATTTGAATAATTGTGTTAAATATTAATCCAATTTTTTTGTAAAATCTGAATTAAAATAAAATAATTGACAAGGATTTTTATAAGTCTATCACTATGATATAAAATAAATTTATCTCGTCGAACTATCAAAGATGACATCTCATTATTATAAGGTCGGATCTTAATTATTTTTTAAAGCTTAATTTATTTTAGTCAGACGAAATAATTTCGATGAGGGTTTTAGTGATTTTAATGAAACAATCAAATGTTTCCTTAAAATCTCTTATTTGATTTTATAAAAGTTCAAAACGAAAATAAGCATTCAAATTTACCTTAACATCTCAATTGAAAATGGCGACCAAAGCAATAATCTCTTTAAAATCTAGATTAAGACACTCGAGTTTACCTAAGCTAGTTACTAACTAAGCTAATTACTCAATTTTTATAAGCCACTTTATGTTACTAGAATAATGCAATTTTTAGTGATATAACAAAACGAAAATAGCACCACTTTAGCTAATATCAAACAAAATAGAACACGGTTCTAAACGAGTGTCCCTGACATACATATACCATTTTAATTTTTCACAAAACTGTTCCGCATACTGAAGAGTACAGTCGAGTACAGAAGTGCTGTTATGTTTTTTAAATGCCGACTAATAAATTGTTTTTTTTAAATTATTATAATAATTTAAACGTTTTTAAGTCACTGACTGCAATATATTTGGAGACATTATCAGTTAGAATTCTTTGGTGCGAATGCTTTCGTTACAAAGTCCAGTGTCAGAATGAATAGTGTGGGGACACAAACGTCGACATGGCTAGTGTTGGGTCAATACACTGCCACATTTTCAGATTTTCTTCCTAACAATACAGAGTCGTATTATGGTTAATAAAGTTACTTAGGGTAGATTTTTTTTACAAAATATATAAAATAACTTTATTGATTCAAAGACTTAATATTTAGGCTATTTTGTGCAACATCAATTGTTTTCTATCAATTTCAATCTCTTACAAATGGGTACAAACTGCGGCGGGTACAGTTGGGGGTGTCAGTGTTTGCTAACTACATTCTAAAATTTAAGGCAATTTAATTGTCACGAGTGCGGGACGGCTTATGTGGCTCTGTAGAAATTTATTGCCTTAATTATATTTGGTCTGGCCGAGTCACACCTGACACCGTCTTTTGTTCTCCATCGCCCGCGATTTAATTACATCTGGACCTGATGTACGCGATTTTCTTAACACGATAATGTGTATATCTGCACACATATATCTGGGTACATTACATTAGCCGTAGCTGCAGCCGCTATCGTGATATACCAATAAAGTTTTTTCCTTACATCACTAGTGTTCGGTATATTTACGATGTTAAGAACATACGTCATGTAAAACTATAGATTTGAATTTCGCGGTTCGGTATACGTGGTTTAACGAAGGTAGTTCCACTCATTTTTATTCTCCCCGCAAAAGTGGGTAGTTTGAAATCCCTCACCTCCACGGTCGTACACGGGGACTGGGGGGTTTATGCGGGGAATGCAGTTGACTAGTTGTAAGTCAGCATCGGTAATCGACGGAAGTTGAACAAAATGAATTGCACATCGGTCGTGTTGGTTTCATAGTGTACAGGGTCGCTTAAGTTTACGGTTCCGCGTTCGATTTAACAACGACGCGTCTGTAGCACGCTTACGAGAACCGGTGCATCGGTGGTAATAGGAGAGAAGCGTCGCTGTCGCTTAAAGACTTTTTGATAGTGACTTGACTTGATTGACATCGGCATAGTGACTAGTGCAGGTGGTGAACGGGGCTTCCAATTGGTAAGTGTCACCTTATCTATTTACAATATTACTCCATTCCCTGCAACACGTAGTCTAAGAAATGTGGCACGAAACCAGAATTCGTCGTGTACAGCACTACTAATAACATAAAACTATGCATGCAAAATCAGAAGAAAATGGACACAGAGAAAAGAAAAAATCTCAAAAAATATTTTTCTACGAGTCATGGATTAAAAATAGAAAGAGAAATGAGCATACTTACCGTTGCAAATTGTGACTGAGATGTGCTCTAACTTGTACACGTATGGTGCATAATACAGTTGCACTTGCCGGCGCAAATGGTACTTTTTAATGATAATTTCTCTGCGTCTAGAACTATCTCGCTCACGCCGCTGCGCCACACCGCTCCGCGCCGCCTGGGGCTCGCGTTGGGACGTCATTTGCTTGTCTCATTTCTAATTCGTATTCCTATTTTAAATTCCATGAAATAGTCATAGGAACGAATAACTAGAGTAAGCATTGTTCGTAAATTAAAACAAATGTGTTATAAAATGGCTATTATTTAAATAACAAAAAGTATATTTTTGAGAAATTATTAGCAGTCTATTTTCAAAATGAAAAACTATAGCATATTATGTTTCCCGCTTATTCTCTTTGAAAAATTTGCAATAACACTACGGTTTCATACAAATGCGAGTTAAGCTATAAACGATAGGTTGGTTTTTTGATAAAATACCCATTGTCCTGGTAGATGACCGTTGTTAAAAATATATAAGCACGAAAACTCATTACACATGAAACCTTAAATATTAGTTGATGAAAACTTATTACATCAAAACATGTATCATGTAGAATATTAATAGGTTCCGTATTTTAGCTTGAAACATGTTTAAAAATCTACTGTTCCGTACAAGTAGCAATAGAGTTAATTATTCCGAAATCTTTCACTCTCTCGGAATTGGTTCTATGGAAACAATTAAAGAGAGCTTTAGATTTTAATTGGGACGTTTGTCCTTCAACAGTAAGCGGTAAAAAGGTAACTCAAACTACACAATTTGTTAGATAAGATCACTATTTATGTATTTTTTATTAACAATATAATAAAACGGGGAAATATATCTAACTTCTTACTTATGGATGGGTGTTTGTTAGAAGGTATCTCCAGAACGACTAAACGGATCTTGATGAAATTTGGCATACATGCAGAACACAATCTACAAGAACAGATATGTTACTAATCATGTTTTTTTTTAATTACGGGAGGATGGAGTTGCGGCTGACCGCCAGTTAATTTATAAGTACTTATATACGTAGTTTCTCTTCCCTAAAAAGTATGAATAAATCAAACATTTGCACAAAAACAATTGTGCTGGCTAGATGAAACTCATGGTATTGGCGTGCATAGAATTTACGTATTGTGGCAATCATCGCGCAATGCAATTACGTGTCAATTTACTCATGAAATTGTCGCCTTTTGTTCCGAGGTAATGGAATTCCTTCTCTATTGGATATAACGCGCATGTTCTTGATTGATTACTTTGAATTGTTAACTGCCTTCAATGTTTGCTAACAGAGTACTTAATGATATTTTTAATTGTAGTCCAAGTACTAACTTAATAGTTTTAAAGTTCTATTTTATGTAGTAATGAAAGGAATAAATAAAAAAATATGATGTTAAATGTTCAAATATTAGCTTAGGAATTTATTCTTTAAAGTAAAACACATTTTACGGCAAAAATGTTTTAATTTGTTCTGGGCGTGTACGTCTGAATTCAATGAGACTTAATTGGCCTGCCCCGACGGGAAGCGACAGTCAACCAACTGGGATTTACAAGTTCAAATTAAACGCAATCTGTACTTGGAACAGTTATATTCTACTTTGAAGGAACATTTTTTCTATAGGAATAAATTTATTTATCAAATTTATATAACAATTCATCGTAGAGAAATGAAATTATAAGGAATATTTCTTGGGTTTTAAGTACATAAATCTTTTACATATATTTACAATAGTACATTATACAAGCCAGACTTGATCGTAGCTTCACATAAATATTGTTATACTAGCTGACGCCCGCGAATCCGTCCGCGCGAAATGAAAAATAAACTTAATAAGTAGCCGATGTGTTCTTTAAGACATTCTACATTTATGACAATTTTCAGCGAGGTCCGTTCAGCCATCGGTCCATCCATCTAAACCTTCGCATATTAGTAGGATTATTTTATATGAAATTTAAAATGATGTCGCATTTCACAATATTGCCGTTATGTTCGATTTACTTATAAAAGAACAAACGAAAACTATTTCTATATTTATATATTATCCCAAAAAATTGTTGCTACGCCGTATAAATATTTGTTTTGGTTTACATTGACGTTATGTTTTATTTGAGAACAAAATTGTAGTAACAATAACGAGCTTTAGTGTTAAGCTCGAAAGTTGTGCAGGCGGTATGATTACAGGGCGAGGTACAATTGAGCTCAAAGTGGTCCATGTTAATGTTTACAACGCCACCTCAAAATTTTAAGTCGAAATTCAATAGTCCTTGCATAACTGCAAAAGAAAAAAGGTAATTATTTTTCTATAAATGAAAAAAAAATTAATAAATCGTAACATTATGTTTAAGTTAACTATGAACTTAATTAAAATTTGATAATGACATTAATATAGTTATAATGTCGGGTAAAATTGTTAAATTATGCGTAAACGTTATCACTTTTATGTATACAAGATTATGGAAACGTAATCTTAAAACCTTATTTAGGTTTCTTTTCTGAAATATTATGTTACAAAACATTTTATTTGTTACTTATTTTCAATAAAATATAATATTAAATTCGCCAATTTTCTTAAACTCCCGCTGGCAAATAAAACCAAATGATTTGGAATTTACTACCATGCGTAAAATTGAAAGAATCTTGGAATTTTCTTAAAGCAGTATAAGCTTGAATTTGACTGCTTTTATAACTGAACGCACTTTTAAATTAAAAAAGTTATAAAATATTAGATTACTTATAAAACATCTACTATTAAACTTAAACAATATTATTTCAAAGTTATGCAATAAATTTTATCGTTTTAACGAAATTATGTTCATTTTCACTAGTATTTTAGAGCACTAAAATATAATATAATGTCAGTATAGACCTAACAGGTACATACAGGATGTCCCAAAAAGTTACGTACATAGGAAGGGGGATGATAGGGGTGGTCACAAGGGTCACCAGAAAAATAAAATAAAAATTCCCCTCTGAGTATTAAAAAAAATAAATGGCATTTTTTAAAAATTAAAAATTTTACACCTTCTGGGGCAATTTTAATTTTCTTTAAAATCTTTGTTAGTTGTATTGTTTTTTTTTTATTTCATATTGATAAAGGGTTGTTGACGATAACATAATAGCTTTTTTTTAAATGTAGCAATATTTGTAGGTCATTGGTTACAAAATTGCCCCAGAAGGTGTAAAATTTTTAAGTTTTTAAAAAAATGCCCTTTATTTTTTTTAATACCCAGAGGGGAATTTTTATTTTATTTTTCTGGTGACCCTTGTGACCACCCCTATCATCGCCCTTCCTATGTACGTAACCTTTTGAGACAGCCCCTGTATAGTTGTTCCCACATTTTCTTTTTTAATTATTATTTTAAATTCCGTTCGTTGCAGAATTATTTCCTTATTCGCATTAACCTAATAAATTAATATTAATTATTGACATTTTACATTTAGACATTTAAAATCTGAACGAATTCGATTTTTTTTTGTAAACTTCAATTTAAATTAGAAATATTTTGTTTGCAAAGTAAAAAATGTAACGCATAATAACAACCTGTGTGTAGCCAGGGCGAAATTCTCAGCGACACTAACGCTCAAATTTTGGCGGCATTTTAGCGGCGTTTTTGAAGTTACACTTAGCCAGTGCTCCTCACACACTAAATATGAAGTACTAATGCATTCCTAAAAGCGGTCTTAAAATTGTGAAGTTTTTGGCGGTACCTTTCGAAACCTTTGATGTGATTTGTAGAGTACAAAAATGCTAAAACCTTAAAATATAGTAGTTTGAATACATTTACACCGTTAAATTGTGTTAAATGGTATTTTATATCCGACATTTGTTTTGAGTTTTATTTTCAATATATTTCTGTTGTCAATCTAAATTTTTGTTGATTTTTTTCCAAGATTTTATTTATACTAATTTATTTTTAAACAACACACGAGTGAAAACGATATGGTATATCTTTATTTTAAATACAATAGATTTTTGATTCGCCAGACCAATGCTCGAGACGATTTTAATATTTATTTTACCTTTACATAAGTTGTACATATTTTATTACGCTTTCATGAATACAGCGTGATCCTAATTTGATTAAAAATTTGAAATAAAATGCTCATTTTATACATTTTCAATTTCTTAAATATTACATTTACTTGGCACAAAAATCGGTTGTGATTAATATAACGGTTGCTATTTGAAAAAATTAGATTGGTTACATACTTGAATAATAAAATAATTTGTAACGCTTAAATGAACGTAAGGCAATCTATTTTTTCAATAAGATTTTCAAATTATTATAATCGCTAGAATCCATTTCGTGAATCAATTTAATAATAAGAACATGTTAAAGTTATACAGATATATTATAACATAGTCATTTGAAAGTTACAACTGAATTGTTTATTGTAATTTCTATCACATTATTTAAATTGCTGTTATTCTACTGCTATAAGTAATAAATAGCTCATTTAAGTCGATTGCTGTAAACAAGATTCCAACTTATTTACAAAAAAAAACGGACGCGATTGACAATTATTATTTCTGTCAAATTATTGTCACATGAATTTGATCAAAATAAGAAATATTTGTTTGCAATCATTCGTTCAAAATATATAGTGAGATTTAGATTGGAAACATTTCACCGCACTCGTGTACAATATTTAATTTTACATGTTTTCGTTTCGGAAGCGCGGTGCTAGTCGGAAATTGAAATGTCTAATATTGTGACGTTTGAGGCTAGGTGTTTGCTTCCGGTTATGTGGGTATTAAAATTTCAAAACCTGTTCCAATACGTGATAGGTACATATAGTGTTAAATGATACTAAATTTTAATTTGGATTAGGATTGGCGTTGAATGTTCGTAATGTTATACTTGAATTAGCTGTCGCCCACGAGTCCGTCCGCGCGGGATTAAAAATAGATGTTGGCCGATTCAGACCTACTCAATATGCTCACAAAATTTCATGAGAATCGATCAAGCCGTTTCGGAGAAGTATGTGAACGAAAATTGTGACACGAGAATTTTATAATATATATAAGATTTCAATCCATATTGTTAATGAACTGAGGACTATGCATGGTTATATGAAAGACTTAATTAATAAATTTCTCTTTAACTTAAGAATTTAAGGCGGGTTTTAATAAAAAATTGTGCCTTGATCTGTGCTGACACACTGCTATACCTTTTCTTCTTTTAAATAACATATATCTTTTATAATCGATGTTTGATATTTTTAAAGATTCTATCGGAGTTAGTAAATTCCTACCCGCAGGCAAAGTACGCTTCAGTATAGTATTGCGTAGGAAAGGCCACACCTGTGTCGCCGCGGGCGTCTTAGCCGTCGCGTTGTCCGTAGTCAATATATTCATTTCAATTGCAAGCAATACAACCAACTAGATTAACGTATACGCATAAAAGATTTGAATTTACCTGACATTTATACTTTTAATTTTGCCTTAATAGTCCAAAAATTTGTTATATATATTTAATTTTTATTGGACAATGCCAGTTGTAATCTTTAGCAGTATGAATTTTTTGGATCTTCTAATTATCCTTTCCCTTCAATTTTCTTTTGTTTTTGCAATGTGATATAAATTTTCGTATATCGATCGATATACGATTTAACACTAGGTTTACGGGCGTTTCTTATATACCTATCTCTACGAGCATCCGTCAAATTGACGGGTGGATGAAAATACGTATTTATTTTTAAAAAATCAATTTATTCAAACTAAATCTGAGTTTAACAATATAAGGCTTCACGTAAAAATAAAATACTAATAAGTCAATTTTTTGTTAAGTTATTATGAAAATGATAACAATAATATAAAGGCTACATAATCATATTTATCGAGGACATTTTTTACATACGTATTGAATTTCTTTTGTGCATTTACGCATACGATATTTTTACAATACATACAGCGATTACTGCTTCTATTTTTATTACAGTAGCCCACTTGGCAACTTTTACAAAAAACTTGACAAACTTTTACTTGGCAAAATACCGTGCAAAATTCAATTACCCTATTATAAAAACTTACAATAAGCGGGTGACTACAATAACCAAAACTTTTGCACACTGTCTTCAAAAAATGTTCTTACCACGGTCACTGCAGCGACTATACTGAAGACAGCAGGGATTATCGCAGATTCATATCGCAGCCTAACGTCGGCTACCGCAGGCTGTGAAAGTTCTTTGTGTGTGTTGTTTATGTTTGCACCACTGAATATCTTTTCGATACGACATTTAGTCTGCTGCACGCTTTGAGTTTCGAATAACGCGAGGATTTGACACCCGGGCTACACAATTCGTTATCGAGGCGCTATTGAGATTATGAGTTGGGGGGTCTTAGACCTTTATTTCAGTCTTATATTTGCTATTGGAGGTATAATTTTACAAGCGAAGCAAATATATAAGGATTGTTGACGCAATCAGCCAACCCGTCAAATTGACGGGTTCCGTTGAAATAGGTATACAAGGTACAATTTTCAAAATTTATAAAGCTTAGGAAAATAATAATTGTGCGTATAAACTCTTTAAATGAAATTATAAATTTACGATGCAAAATAGTTAAGATTAATGCTATGGTTTTTTGCGTGTTTCATTTCAAAGTTTGAAATCCGTCAAAGTGACGGGTCCCGTAAACCTAGTGTTAAAAATCCCTTTTACGATTCGATTTTTTTTCTTTCTTATCTTAAATAGAATCAATTTATGATATATGAAGCCATGCCTATCAGGCACGGCCGAGTAGCGTGTGTCCGCCGCGAGCGAATCAGATGTGTTGCTGCATAGAATGCTAATTTATGGACTAAATTGAATTATAGAGCTTTCGGTCCTATTGTTATTCAAATTTCAGTGTATTTGGTTGTGCGAATTTGACGATAGATTTGATTAATTATTGTGTATAATTTATCTTTTATTGTTTAATAAAAGTAAATTTTGTAAACATAGTTAATGAATTACTAAATAAGTTGCCATGAAGAGAATCTAGATTTTTAACCCCTGCGTATTATTGCTTTTATAAACTTATTAAAAGAAAATGAAAACTAGCTCCCACACACGGACGTATAATTAAAAACATTGCTATTAAGTTTGCCATATCTTATTTTGCAGCTTATATTTAATTTATTTTGTATTTCAAACTGATTGTTTCAAATAGTCCGTGTATGGGTTAAAGTAAAATTGATAAAAATAAAACAAATGTTATTAATTGAATGAAGTTATAGGTCTGATCGCGGTCCAGTTATCATGTGCACATTTCATCGCCGTCGGAAGCGCTAACGGGATCTGGTTACAAGTGCATAATAATGTGTGGCCTACGCTCGTTAGCACGTCACATTTGTGTATATTATGATGATTTATTACATTTAATTAGTACGAATATTGTGCTTTAAAATACATATAATTATTGCACATTTACAATTGTTTTTAAATAACCATTTATTATTATAACATAATCAACAACTTATAATTTTGTTCATTAAGATATGTCTAATTTACTTTTAATTTATACAAAAGCGTAGTAAATTCTTGCCAAAGTTCCTTTACGCTTTAGTAAATTATTTCAAAATGAAAGTATTTAATTATTGTTATAATGTAGCCCGTACAAACGATTTAAATTCAAATAATTATTTTTAATTGCAATTATAACGTGAGAACGTGTAAAACATTTTGCTAAACGCCAATATTTTCAGTAATTTAATATTCACATCTCGCTAGGTCGGCGGCGTCGAGTTTCTCTTCAAGAATTTATTACCTTAATTATACGTGTTCTGCACGCAGAATAAAGCGTTTGTTAATAGTCATTCCGTGCTCCGATAGCCCAAAGCTTTTTGCAAAAACTTTAGCGTAAGCATTCATTCATTCATTCATTTAATAAAAATTGATATATGAAGAAGAAATTAAATAAGATAAAAGGATTATTAAAATGCGTTAATTTCTTCAAATTTTTTATTATCTTTCACAGATTTATTAAAAAAAATCGTACTGCAATACACAACGTCATCAAATGGTCTGCTTTAGTTATATCATAATAGCCTAGTCTAGCCTAGTCCTGATAGCGTTGACCTAAGGTTTATCCTTGTGACGTCACGATGTAGTAAGAATAAACGACTACATTTTATTAGATTTGCAACATTGTATGGCGGAAAATGACGTCCTCTCTGCTTGTCACTGGAATAACTGTTCTAACCTTAAAATATATGGTTCGTTATAAATTATACTGAAAATATAGTAGTGTATTTAAGATACTTGAGTTCAATGAACTTTAAATATAATACGTTACGAGTTAATTTATTTTTCTAGTCATTTCTCTTTAGTTGCATTATTTTTTAGATGTTTCAATGCATTTTCCGTGTCCATTATTGATTGACCATGGTTTATCTGGGTGCATATTTTTTATTTAAATACTATTCAAATAATTGCTTTATGTGTTTTATGAAGTGTACAAAAATTATCTATAAATTAACAATATCTCCATGTAATCCGAATTTGGCATGTAAAAACATACTACTTTGTTTTAAAATTTAATACCAAAACCTTTAAGACATTTTCCGATTACGGTAGAAACACTTGATTTTAAATTACACCTTCGTTATTTAATGACGCGAAGCTAAGATGGCCCCTGAGGAAAATTTCATCTACTTTTAGCACCGTTCATCAGGCGAATGGACTAATATTAAATGTTTACAACGTATATATACTTGCTTTAACTTTAATGGTTAGAAAATAAAAATAATCCTAAGACTTAAAAATATTTAGATACGAGAACAATGCATCCCATGGATTACAGGGATTTTTACAATAATGAAGTATAGGTTTATAATATAGATATAGGATAGGAAATGATTTATAAGAACTACTAAACTCTTAGGAAAATCACCAGGACTATATTCTGTATTGCCAGTTATTTCAATATTTTATTTCACGAAATTAAATATATTTTCGTAGCGTTGTGCTACGGCGTAGCAATATTCTTAGATAATTAAATGTTAAACCACATTGCTTAAAATACTAGTAGAAATTATTTATATATCTTGTTAAATATATGCTACGTTTAAACAGCTCAGAATGTGTTGATTCACGTCCTCTGACGCCTAATAAAATTGTAATAGCAGTTGAAACACATCGGAAGGGCGTGACAGAGACGCTCGGCTACACGCGCTCAATTTAAGGCTCCATTTTGTCAAGGTACAAAGCTACGTGATTTGCACCAAGTAATTTTGACACTTATTGTTTTTATTTACACAATAACAAATAAATTAGTTGTCTTTCTTATCTGTTACATTAATAAACATATGTATCTACCTTGGCCAAGTATATACATATCTTACTAATATTATAAATGTGGTGATCATGGATGTATGGATAGATGTTTGTCTGTAGGTATGTCCGGAACGGCCACATGGAAATCACTGAAATCATAAAAATAGTAAATGAATAAGTTTTTTTTTAATTCCGTGTGAACGTAGTCGCGGATGACCGCTAGCGAATTTATATGTCTATTTTAAATGTACCCGCACACAAGCACTTCGGTAACGAGTACTCTTAGCGTCATCTATCTTTATATCACCATAATACGCAATTTTACAAAATACATTTAACTTGTTGCATAAATCATTCATCGGAAAGCCCAAACAAGCAATGCATCTTTCTATTTTTATATCAAATATTGTAAGTTTATTTACATCTAAGATAAGGTTTTTTTTGTCAATAGTGTGCACTAGGGAGCGAAATTGAAGCGCAGCAGCAAATGTCTCGAAACAGTGAAGCAATGCCAAGCTTTATTTGCTCTGAAGCATATTACACGGGTCATATAATCTTTTTAAAGTTTGAGTTCCACCCGTTGTTGTATTGCTGCGCAACGAACTCATGGTTCCTATTCTAACTTTAGCCGGTTGAATAAACTGAAACTACTTTATAACTTCTTCATTTTATTATAGTCACAAACTAAACTTATGTTATAGTAAGGAGCAAGCCGATTGATGAAAAAATGCCCACTCTATCATATTTCCTGGATATGGTTTTTTGCTTCTATTGTATTCATCCCTTTTGTATGTTGTTGGGCTTATAATCATTACTCACCTTGTTACCAGAATTTTGTTTTTAATTTATTTTTTTAACTATTAAAAATATTCACATTTCAAAAGCCGTGAAAACAAAAGAACCCCTTACGTTAAGATTATCGGAAGACAAAGTATTTATTATATAAACAATAATTCAATAGTAACATTTTTATAAGAATGCTTTACTCACTATAGAAATCATTGAATTAAATTGTACAAATCTACTAACAATCTAACTTCATATCTCGGCAATTATTTTCGTTCAGTTTAACGAGTATTTTATTACTGTCTTATGCCTGTAATCTGTTCTCACGGTTACTTCAAGCGACTCGTTCTTTTTCTTGCGTGTAATTGATATATATTACTGTAATATTCACGGAGCCGGGGCCGCGTAGTCTGCTTAGATTTTATTATACCTGAAACTTTTTTCATGGCATCAAATTATTATTCATTTTCGTCTTCCTCGGGGAAAGCACTTTGAAAAGTTTTTATCTCTTCAAATATAAATCACCTTTGCCCAATTTAGTCCTTTTTTAATTAGCGGTTTCGTTAAGAGGTTACGGATTAAGTATTTTTAACGGTACTTAGTAAGAATTTATTAAAAATAAATTATTACAAGAAATTAGATCATCTTAGAATTAATTTATATTGTTATATTGTTAATTTTTCTGATATAAGCATTTCGTTAAATAAATGCAAGATGTCATAAATTGAATTTAAAATATTACCGTGGCATTTTTCTATCGAAGCCCTCGTATAAACGTCTTCTCTTTTATTCTACTTGAAAGACCAAGATCATTATAAGTTTATGCACGGGTGTTTGGACAGTGGAAACTCACGATTGAAGATATTAAAATAACCTGATAATTAAAACGTGTCAGCTGGGACTGACGCCTAACAGCAAACAGCTCTCTTGAAACGTTAGAGACTAAAATATCTTTTGAAATTTAATTAACTGTTTGTCAGTTGACGCTGATACACATATCATAAACATAGAAGGATAAATTAAGCAAGTTTTTAGTACGAAGCAGACTAATTACGCTTACTGGTTGACACAAGCTAATTTGGGCGACATTACTAATCACGAAGGAAAGGAAAGAATTAATAACATCTTAGTAATGTTATATGAGGTGTAGATAAGTAAATAAAAGTCACGATACCTTTTTATTTTTATAAAAATATTAAAATATTCCTTGTTTTTATTAAAATCGGCACTGCATTGTGTTGTCTCGCGAATGTCTCACTTTAAAGTGGATTAAAAGATTATAGCCATTCGTAATATTTAGAGTAGAAATATTTGTATTGCGGCTATAACTCGTGGCGCGAATTACCTTTATGTTTTTTATTAAAGCACGTACACGGCGCCGTATAAATCTGACGTCGGCCTTCCCACTTTACTTCAGTACAAACACATTTGCGTTTGTTATAATATAATCACAACTCTACGCCTTATATCATCATTCTATCTTTGTTTATGTACCACGTTATTTCATAATATATGTTAATTCACAACATATATAAAATATGTAAACATTTAAATATAACTCAATAATAAATGGCAGTTCTTTTTATTGCTAAGTTAATTATGCAATTATAACGTGTATATATATTTTTCCATTGTAAATTTAATACGTATTAGTAAATTTATTAAAAATTTAATTAAGTTAAGAAAAGTAAAGAAATTAATTATAATATTTAGGCTAATCTAAATATCAATTTAGAATAGAATTACTACCTCAGAGTTGGTTGATCACAACGTAAACCTTACTGCAAAATTTTTCATACTAAATCTGCATATTTCTCACACTAAAAGGAACAATATTAAGCATCATCAATAACGCTATTATGACAAGATGGTATTTAGAGAATAGTTAACTTAAAGCATTAGTTACGTTGGAACACGATGGATAGCGGTTTTGTTTGCAGGTGCATTGCTCATACGACACTTTAATGTGCATTGTATTTTATAAAGCTTATCCGTACAAGAGCTTGTCACATGAAGTTTTATTTAAGCTACTCTCGCCCCACATACATAACCCGCAACAAAGCGAAAATTTGCTCTAATTTGTATTTTTTTTATTAAATTTGCTATGAGAATTAATTATCTTTTACATAACATACAATATTGTTAAAATGTCAGTCTCCATTTCAAGATTTTCACTAAAGAAATTCTTGTTTGAAGGCGAAGAATCGCTTAAGGATTGTTAATCATAAAGTATTGCATGCAATGACTAGCTGTCGCCGCGACACCGTTTGCGCGAGTTTATAAAATAGTAGCTGATTGTCAAAACTACTGAATACGCATATCATCATCATCAGCTCACTATACGTCCCCACCGAGGGGCTCGGAGCCTACCCTAAGTTAAGGGTGATTAGGCCATAGTTAACCACGCTGGCCTAGTGCGGGTTGGTTGACTGCACACATATAATATATTTGAATTACTTCACAGATATGTGCATGTTGCATCACGATGTTTTCCTTCACCGTAAGAACGTTGGATAAATGTACATATGTAAATCGGAAATCGAAAAACACATTGGTACATGGCGGGGTTTGAACCCAGGACCTGCAGATTGCAAGTCAAGTGCTTGACCACTGAGCCACCGATGCTAATACGCATATAACATTTCATAAAAATTGGTCAAGCCGTTGCTGATGAGTATGTTAAATATAATGTGATATGAGAATTTATACATAAGATTGAGTTTTAAAATTGTATCGTTAAAAAATAAGGCTTATAGGATTTAGGTCACTTTTACTTACTTATCAAATTTAGAAGGATTAGAATATAATATATCGGAATATTTATTTCGTATCGTCCATATAAGTAACCAGCAGACGGCTGTATACAGAATATAACTTATGACAGACAATGTCTCGGAATCTCCTATAATTAATCACGGAATGTCCTAATGGAATGTGCCTAATTGTCCGTACAAAGTGAAAAAAACGATGAAGCGTAAACGGCCATAATGTACATACAAGTACATAAGTAATTTTGCTAGTTATTGCTATAAATAATTGTAAAATATAATTAATAAAACAAATGCAGTATCCCTTTAGTTTAAACTATCAATGTATTAATAAATAAATGAGTTTACCTTTAACAAAGTCTATTCATTTCGTAAAAAATAGTATCTAATTCAACACAATAGCAATAAGTAAATCGCAAAGGATAAATTGAATCCAGTAACGACGAAGTCAAAGCGAAAGGCCGTACCGAAGGCACTCCCGATACACGAACCAAATACAAAGCTTTATTTACTTTAAGGCGCTATTACACGGCTCATATAAACTGCAAAGTTAGAGGACGTCGCGTCGCGTCGCTGCAGAGAGCCATTCAAGTTTACACGATTGAATGAGAAACGATTTTATTTGATTTTATAACCGCTTTAAACGATATTTTTTCTAAGATTTCAGTCGCTGGAATTTAAAATGTAGTTTAAAGACATTTTTTCCCGTGAAACTAAATAAATATTTAGTGAATAATGTCGCGGTGGCTTTCTTTGTTACCATCAGGATACGATGTCTTAATCGGGATATCAAAAATTAAAGAAATTAGTTCCTGGAGCTGTATGTACATATCACAATAAAACCTCTGTGGTAACTATACTTCTTTCTTTTTCGCTTAAAAAGTATTATTGTAGTACCAGAAAGAAGATTTTTAAACACGAATTATTAACATATCTAAGTACTGATTACTTAAACCTTTAATAAGCTTGTAAATTATAATCTCTTGTAAAGTATGCGAAATCCCAAATCAAACAAATAAATCGCTGAATAAACAAACCACTTCCAAAATCTGCCAAAACATCGTACAGTTTGTTAAATTGAACTCATTAAGGGCTTAATTTAAACTTCGTCGGAAATTAAGAAGATCCAAACGTACATATAAACTTAATTATATTACTTATGATTTATGATTTACGTATGTAACAAATTACAAATATGTATAGATTTAGGATTGTTAAGAGAAAGTATTGATAACAATTATGAATATGATTTTATTTAAATTTATTACTTAGTAAACGATTCTAAAGAAAGTTTTTTAGCCGACTTCAAAAAAAGAACGCTATTAATTCATTTATTTTTTATGTGTGTTACCGCGTAACTTCGCGCCTAGGGCTCTAATTTTGTTTTTTTTTATCGAAAGGTACTATTAGGTGGGTCTTATTTTTTTTAATTAATTTTTAATTTTATCCAAGCATGTTACTTTTTCTCAAGACGAATTCTTTTTAATGTTTTAAAATGATTCTGCGAATGTGTTAAAAATAAAAGAACATTAGTGCACCTGGTCTCAGCATAGGTAGCTCTGAACACTGGCTCGGTAATTGAAATAATAAATCTATCAGGGCGCTTGCACTTCTATCCGAGACTCGAGACGAAACCTTTTGCTTTACGTCGATTTCTGTCTAACCTTGGAGAAACGGATACAACTGAGTATTCTAAATTGAATCCTAGAAAAAGTCGAAATAAAGTATATCTTTCGCACATTTCTTCTGCTATGTATTTAAAAATATAAATACGTTTTCGACTAAAAAACATACAGACGAATTAAGAACCTCCTCCTTTTTGAAGTCCCGTTAAAATAATATCAAATTCTAGTGTTTTTGTTTACTAATCATTACTACGTAGAATAAATAGTTAATTACTTTTAAAAAGATTAATTTTGCACAATCGGAAAGCAGTTATTACATTCTTATAAATGGATTACTTTAAACTTTTTCTATACCACATTTGATTATTTGTATAATATATACAATATATATGACATACAATTTAAAACGTTTCATTCTTCATTTTCACTGTACCTAATTTATAAATTCTTCATAACACATATATTTACAATACAAACATTGTTAACACCGAGTCTTAATATTCGCCAAAGTTTATTTAAACTTGTAATGGGTTTAAATTAAGAAACTGAACTCCGTTGTGGATAATATCTTGGAAATGCTCGCTTGTTTATTTGGCAATTTGTTTGTTTGTTTTGTTGAGTTTGCACAATCTGAGCATGGGATAACCATTCCTTATAAAAGATTTTAGAGGTTTAATATACCTGCATCTTTAAAAAACATGCATATACGTTTCTTAATAATTAATTATAATTAAATAATGTGTATAGACTTAATGAATTTAAAATTGATACAAGTAAAAAAGAAAAAGATGTTTAATTAAGTATATCAAACTCATTTCTCATCTTAATACATAATTCATCCAGTTTTAACTGAACATAGCCATTACAAATGTCATATACCCATCGATGACATTTGTAACTATCCATCCGTCAAATCTAGTCGCCGCAACCTGCACTGATCTTTATAGATGAATAGGTCATTGTTTGGAAATGACAACTTTACGTTCGAACTTAAACGCGTCTGTTCATGTTACTAGCCGTTTATTATATCTTTTTTTTCTCTAATTAATCTCTATTACTAGTCTAGATCCTCCCCAACGTAATTAATCATCAGCGACAAAATAGAGAAAATCAAATATGCACAAAATATCACTGCTTATATCCTATCCATATATAGAGTATCAGTAAATCAGAGCCATTATGTAGTCAAAGAAATCCATAAGTTTATTGCAATATTAGAAATCTACTCTAAGCGAGTGTTTAATTAACCATTAAACCACGCTGAATGGTGCAGTAAGTGTAACTATATATTAAATCTATTCTGTTGATCTCATTTGACGTTGCGTTGGTTAGGGTGCGCGTGTCAAGCGATCGCATAGCGTTAAGTGGTACGGCGCGACGTTAATGCGATAAGCCACAGGCTACGAAGAACCTTGCTGTCTACAACCTAATACCAACTTGTCACATCTCACTATTAAACTAAGTGCATACAGCATAAAGCGCGTGCCGACCACTTCTAACCTTCTTCAATTTTTTTTTTACCTTTTCTTATAAGTAAAGAATGAGAAGGAATAAGTTGTATATTTTAAAAGGGAATCGAGTAAAAAGTCTTTTGAGAAACTTTTTCTTGCGATTTATTGACTTTCTTATTTTTATAAACGTTATAATTCCAAGAAGTTTATAATTATACTTTTCTAAATAATTCTCCACTTTTCTATCAAAGTCTCACTCTTTTACAGTCTCAGTACCTTTATTATTACATACGTTATTTGTATATTTTCAAAGAGTATTTTTATCCATGTATTTCTACTATGAATAGTCACAGTATTTCAAATAACTACTCAAACTATTAACATACATTAGTATTGTATACGTAATGCCAAAGTTCCACACAGTTGAGGAATTGTGCCGCATATTAACGATACAATCAATCACGGCGTTGCCGGTGACATGTGCGTAATTACGCGAGACTAAGATGGAGTCCTATTCTGATCACTGTCCGTTGATTTCCAAGACTAAAATCTCCGTTTAAAACATATTGTTATTTCAGTTTTGTGAAAGATAAAGAAAGGGACGAGACGTTTTATACGGAGATTTTGGTTTCAGAAACCATTCAGTAAAGGAGTTAAATAAAGTATAAATTTTAGTCCTATTGTGGTTCCGTATAATTTGTTAAAGAAGTATTCTTGTAATGAATATCTCTCGGCAACTGTTGTTAAAGCTGGTTAAATATAATTCTTTCGTATCTAAATAACGCCTGTTAAGATAATTACGCCGTTGATTATGAAACTTCTTAATTACCAACAAAATTCTAATTAAAACTTAATGAAACTTAATGAACAATTAAAGTACGAAGTCTTCCGAGTATTGTATGCTATATATTTTGTTCGAGTAAATTATATGAAAAATATAATCTTATTATAGTTTTCTTATACTCACGACCACATTATCTTAATTAAGAGATAAGCACATTCTGTTTTATTTGCACATGTCAAGGCTTTTGTAAAATAATATGTGGTGAGTTTTTTGCTCAGATCTATCTAGATCATATCATTAGTTTACCCCTTTAAAAAAAAGAAAGAAGTAATCTACGATAGATTCAATTACTAAGGGCAAAACTCGACTGAGATTATACAACAACCTAAAATGTGTTTGGAAAGACATGAAAAGTGGCAACGTTAAAAAAATTATACGTCTCTTCTTCCTTACATTTGATATTATAACTATTAACGATATGTTTGCATAATAATATTAAGTATTCATGTAACATTTTCCAAAAATGCATTTTAATATTAAATCTTGAAATATTGAGGAAAACATTCTTCTCAATCAAGTGGGAAACTTTAAAAGTCCCCAACGATTTCTTTCTACCCTCGTCAATGTCACTTGTCGGCGTAGTATGTAAATATTTAAATCTTACGAATATTAAGGAGTGACGCTTCTTTTGTTAGATGCTATTTTTGTTATTTATTTTAAAAAAATATATCTTTCCATAGATAAACATATTAGTCGGTATAAAAACTCAGTAGGGCAAATTATTTGTATGTTTGAAAGTTGAAAAGTTCATCTTATTCGAAAAATATCGATAAAACTTGATTGTATTATTTTCCAAATATTAATATGCATACATCATGATTATTATTGTTACATATATTTCGTAAGCTTTCAAAAAATATTGGTACTAATTTCCATTGTCTTAGAGAAAAACAAACCATAAACTTTATTGCTTTGTTATGTTTTCCGGACCCAAGTCTTATTATGCGTTCCTTTCCTCTTAACTAAGGTCGACGTGTACATTTGTGTACGTTATGTTCTGAACCTTATTTGGTATGCATGTTGTATCAATTTGAATAGATTGCATTGACACCCTGCAAGGTCTGGCTTTAGGTATTCTATAAAATAAAAGCAAATGAATGGAACAAATTACTGTTATGTTTCTTCCCCGTTATCACCTGTGAAAGTAGATGCGCATTGGCTAAAACTAAATTAATGGTACATTTTAGTAGATAGGACAATAGGCTGCTAAATTAATATTATCCTTTAATATAAGTCATCATCATCAGCTCACCATACGTCCCCACCGAGAGGCTCGGAGCCTACCCTAAGTTAAGGGTGATAAGGCCATAGTCAACCACGGTGGCTAAGTGCGGGTTGGTTGACTTCACACATATCTTTGAATCTCTTCTCAGGTATGTGCATGTTGCATTACGTTGCTTTCCTTCATCGTAAGAACGTCGGATAAGTGTACATATGTATATAAGAAATCGAAAAAACACATTGGTACATGGCGGGATTTGAACCCAGGACCTGCAGATTACAAGTCAAGTGCTTGAACCCTGAGCCACCGACGCTCCAAAATATAAAAGTCACAAGGCTGCAATTAGTGTCCATGCTTACTTACTCAATTTTTAAACACGTTGCCACTTCAAGACAAATGTGTTCTATTTTATCTATTTAAAAAAACAAGCTTTGCTAATTATACGAAAGTTTTTAAAAGTTTGATTATTATGCTTCATAACAAAATTAGCGTAGAATTGCTTTATATAAAACAGTTTACTTTCACATGCATTGAATGGAAATAAACGAGGCGTAATTTACTCCGTATTGCCTTCCTGGAGCAAATGTGAATATGCAATGAGTCATTAGGCCACTTATTTGGCTCACTCTTGCACGGAGACGATCATTTTGCATTGTATACGCTCCGCTTTGCAGCTCTCATATCGAGCCCCTTTGTAAAGTGACTTTTTGATCACATTGAACAATTTTAATAACAGATAAGTGATATAATTTTAAAACTGTAATCGCTTTACTCTTCAAACAATAATCCAACTTTGTAACAGCGAAAGTGTTACTTTTTAAAATACAAAACAGATGGTAGATGATTCCAGGATTCGGTTACGGAAGAAAATCATTGTCATATTGAATGTTAATGGATGATTGAAGTGAGTAAAAATATTAAATTTTATTTGAATTATGACCAAATTGGGATTGGTACAATATCTATATTTCCAAAAGAAAGTCGTGTTAATTACACTATTTATAACTTAAGAACGGTTTTACCGATATGGCTGAATATTGGTGAGGAGGTAGCATAGACCCAGGAGACGGACATAGGATATTATTTATTCATTATTTTCGAATTTATGCCTTAATGAGCTGCTTTTTATTTAACTTACTTACATATTAAGTTTTTTTATATATCCACACGGACGGAGTCGCAGGCGACAGCTAGTATTTTTATAAAACGAAGAATAGTTGCAATATTATTTAACATATGTTTTTGGCGATCTCTGTATATACACACCTAAATTGTAGATATGTTCAAGTTTCTAGCTTAAATACAATAACTTGCACATGAACGAACTGAAGACGAGTTGAATCAAACTTAAGCAATTATGGTAACCACATCATTTTTAATCTAACTTACAGACGAATAAGAAGTTAGACAATTTGTATCGCCTTGAGTTTGGATGTTAAAACTCTGTACTATATGTACTACTGTTTGTCCTATTACAGAAAATGTTAATTTACTAAAGATTTTGACGATTAATTAAAAAAAATTCTCTATTTTTCTTCTCTCGTTAGATTTATCATTACTGAAACATTTGATGTACTGCTCTGAAATATTTGTTTTATAGAAACTTTGAAGTTTTTTTTAATAACCATTAACCTGTTTTGGGACCAAACATTTGTTTCCAATAAGATGTTTCAATTATCCGATCATCAATCTTTATAATAAAAATGTCTGGTACGAAAGTCTTATCAAGACAATAAAAACTAAATAAATATATAGAAAAGGTGCCGAACTTGTTAGTATTCTAAGAAATATACAAAAGGGTTGTAGAGAAACTCAATCAAACTTTGTAAGGGCCAGTTCATATCTTGTATCGACAACGTAACAAGAAGGGCGTATCCAGAACAACACAATAGAGTCCTCTTATTGTGGCTCCCGAATAAATAAACGTAAAATAAGGCCAGCCACAAGTTTTTCGATCTAAGTAAACTTCGCGAAAGGTTTGTGTATTCTTTTTCTAGTTTTAATCAGGATAATTTACAGTAAATGTGATAGTTAAATGATCTACCTTGTATATTACGGTCAACGCGACTAATTCGGCTATCTACAATGCTGCCTAGACACAATGAATTGTTATAAATAATTTGAAAAATAAAATAGCAAAATTTCAATTCATCCGCTTTGCTGGTGGTATAACTACTTTATAGAAAATATATTTAATCCAAATGTTAGTCGTCAATGATTGGTTCCTTTTGCTTTATAAAATAAACACTAGCCTCTTATCAGTCAGTTGCGATCAGGGAGGGTTGTAAACTCAATGACCAAACAGAATACTTGAAAGGGTTTAGGTTAAGTTCAATCAAACTTTGGCAATCATTGCCGCCGCCCGATCATCCGCATTACCGTGTTGGTCGAATTATTCAAGCAAACACATATTGTTGTTTCACTTTTATCAAACAAAATGGAAGAGACGACGACACGTTTGTATCTTAATGTATTAGTAATGAAAACCCAGGATTAAATTCACATTGTTACACAACAAGAGGAAAATCTCCGGGACTCACATTAAATGTGCTGTTATTTATGCGCCATGAATACAAATGCAATAATGGAAAGGATACCAATCTTACTTGTTTACGGTGTAGTAAACAGAGGCGATTCCTATACTTGATATCTCGTAGTTTCTACAAAGTATTCTATGCGATCTTTATCAATATTACCTTCAATTTAGTCGATAGAAATAATTAATAATTCTTAACATATCTAGTAGAATATTTTTGGGGTTCGAATCCCACCATTCGACTATTGTCGTAAACCGTGTTGTAACCGTAACCGTAACCGTAAATTGCACAAGAATGGAGATTAGTTGGAATGGTACAAGAAATATTAGCAAATTAACAAAAATCTGTTAATATTAATTAAAAAAATATCGTGAATATCATTTCATTTTAAATACTGCATTCAGAAGTTCTCAAAGAAAGTAAATCTCTATTTTGATACTTTTCAAAAATTATTTTATATTCTACTAAACTATTATGTTGAAGATAGAGTAGTATTTAAAATAAACAATGGATTAGGATAGTTTTAGATGTAGAAGACAACAGTGGTTAGTATCATATTGAACGATATTTGCATACAAATTGCGTCGTTTCTTAAATCATGCCCATATCGTTTCCAATTTCCTTCACGGTAAAAATTTGATTTTGATAACAGTTTTCACGTATATGAATGGACGGATTGTACACAACAGACATTTTTAATTTCCGGTAGCCAGTGTGGTTCCGTTTCAAAAACTATTAATTCAATAGTTTGTATAGATACCTGAAATTCTAAAAATATTGGTATCGACAAATTGTGAAAACTGTTTTTTTTTATAGAAGAAGGCAAACGAGCAACGAATCACTTAAAATTATTTGATTCGACGCCCATGGTCATCCGGGACGCCAGAGGAACCGCAGATGCGTTGCCGGCCTTTAATCCTTATGTTCATTTTGTATAGTATACCATACATACAACTTTATAAAAATATACGATCACTATAAAATTATTTTTAACTTAGTTTTTTGCTTTTCTTCAAAAAATAAATCTTGCCACAATAAGGGTTAAGGGAGGTGTATGCTCTTATTTTATTACTATCTAAAAGTTAATGTAGCCAAGATTTTTGATTTGAAAGTTAGTTGAAAGACTAAATACCATGCATTTCTGTCTATACTAGAGTGAATTATAACTCCCAGAGCAGCGTAGATATTTGAGATTTAGTATTTTAAACTAATAATTTATGTATTAGCTTGAATTTTCAAAGTACTTAATATTAAATACTTTCTTATACCGAGCACTAGAGATGGTAATAAATCGTTCTAAAGAAAATTACGAGACCGCGCGGATGTTCCTGGGTGTGGTTCCGGCAATTAAATCAATCTCGTGTCTTCTGCTTCAACATACTCTTGTTATATAGTTTCTTAAGAAAACTTTAAACCAAAATTACCGTTTTCCGTAAAATATTTTCGATGAAATTTACAATTAGTAACTCTTATTATTGCGAATGTTAAGTTTAATGGTAAGAGCTAATACTGGATAGAATTGATCTTTGCAATAAGTTATAGCAAAATTTTAACATTAAGTATTTTCGAATCATCGCCAACAATTAGCTAATTTGTTCTTATAAAATTTTATTCCATGACAATAAATAAGTGAATAAATCTAAGCGAGATTCTTGCCAATGTCATGTTTAGTTGAAAAACTTTGTTTCATTTCATTTAATTTCATTTTATTTATTAACAGGACAACTTGCAGCTAACGAACAATGTAATAATTATGTAAATGGAAACTTAAAGTTAATTACAAGTTGTCACACATGGTCTTGTCGAGGTTCGCTCAATCAAACTTCATGAAGACCGCCCCTCTCATCTGTAAGCAACAATGTAAAAAGAATGGCTTTTTCAAATAAACATAAAAGCTTTTTAATTTAAAATTAAGAAGTAAACTCTTATTAAAAAATAAGCAATAAAATACACATTAAACACTCACAATATTATTATTAATTATAGAGGTTATATAATTAATTATAATTATAGAGGTATTTATTTACACAAAGATTACATGTTCTCTTTCTATGTAGGTAATAAAATAAATAATTAACTTACTTTTTTGGCTCTACGAAGTTCATAGTAAATTTTTAGACTGTATAGTTCTATTCGTAGTTGAAATATATCAGAACTCTTTCACTCAGTTCAATGTGTTACACACGAACGCTATAAAAGATATTTTTAATTTCCTGCGGGCCTGCTACTCGTTGAGTGTAAACGTGTGTATTGAATTAGTTTTGACCTCTGTGGACTTACAAATAGTCAGTTGTATACTATATTTTTACATGATGAAATTATAAGCCATAAAAAGTATTGTGTGGCATCCAAAAATTATTTTTATTTCTCAAATGGATAAATTTTTGACAGATTTTCTTTGACTTAGTACCGAAAAAGCTTGTATTATGTTGTATTTTGTCAATAAATCGGATAAAATTGAGTTTATGGTAATTAACTCTGCGTTATAAAGATGACTAAAACATATTTAGTTAGTTAAGTTAACCAAAGAGAATAGATACGAATTCATTCCAATCGTTATCCAACCAATGCACCATAGGATCTTTTATAAAACAATTGAACAACAGTTAACCTGGGCCAACCAATTAAATTTGTGGAACACAAACATTTCTAACTCGGCAATAACTCGCAGCTGAATTACCTTTGTGTTTTTATTAAAGCGCACACGGCCCGGTGCCTCGGTATATTTATTTATTGTCAGCACTTTTGCCTGTTGCCAAATTTTCGGAAAAAATATACTTCTACGAATATTTTTACGTTACTTCAGATAATAAAAGATTGAGAAGACCACGTGATCACGTAGCTCAGAAAAGAAGAAAGAAAAGGATTTCATGAGATGGTTGGACCCCTTCCTTCCCTCTTTTCTTTTAAGCATCTAAGTCGTTTATTCTTAGTCATTTTTGATTGACATCGAAAGAATGTTTATGAGTTCCGTTTCCTAAAGTTTAATTTAACAGCTGACGTGTTCAAAATTTACAAAACCGTAAGTTCAAAATATTTTATATTTGTACTTTGAAAGCTCAATATAATCGCTCATATTACCGTTTGGAAGCGTACGCGTATTACGTCAATATGTACATTAGCTGTAGGGTTTAGCTATAGTAGACATTTTTAATTTCCGCCGGCACCGGCAGCATCCGTATTGAAAAAGTGCTAAGTGAATGTGTGCACGATCTTTAGGCGCGGCAGAGCCCCACGGAAAAAGTGTATCGAAGCGCACAAAGAATGAATGAACCAATAAATACGCTTGCAAATTAAGAAACCGAATCATTTATAAAATTTAACGAGACATTTATTGCTTAATGAAAAACTTAGACAGTGTTATAGTTAAATTTTTACTTAAATACATTATGTCAATCATTTTATCATACGCTAATATTATACTTTACTAGAAATTATGGATGTTAAAATATGTGTTAACTGCCGAAATGCGATCTTGACAAATAAATAACAAAGTATAATACTTACCGGAGTAGTTTTGGAGATACATATTTATGGGTAAAACAAACTCTTTTGTAACCACGTCGAAGTCCATAATGTCAATCGCCGGCGGTCAAGGGGTTAAAACTCGTATTTAACTAAAAAAATTTACTTGTATATTTTTGATTCATACAGTAAGTATTAAGAATATCCGCAATCAATCAAAAACAAACCATCTAATTTGAATTGATGAATAAATTAGTTTAAAAAACTACGTATCGTTTCCGGCTTATTTATAGTACTTTTCGCCAATTCAGAATACGTAGAGCACTTAACAAAATGAGAAAGAAAATGGTACGACAACAATGCAATTGAAATAGTTGTTATGACTTTCGTATATATGTATTGGAAATAGTTAGCGTTGTTCCCCATTCAGTCTGCGGAACGCATATTACAACTCTATACTAACTCCAATAAAAACATCCAAAACTATTATTATTAACATTACTCGGTTATCATTTGTGGTTGAAAAAAAACAAAAATAAAACTTCACTATATTAAAACATCAGGCGTTTACAAATAAAAAATTGCATTATTTATTTCGTTTCAATTATGCAAAGGATGCGACGAACCGTCACTGAATTTTTTTTATGACACATCAATCTTTATATAATAATACTGATTATTCAGTTTTATTTACAATTAATATGCTTTAACTTAAGTTTATGATTCATTCAATAAAACTAAAGTATGGCTAAGTGTTATTTGTGTGTAAAACATACATAAAACTTAACAAATAACTTGTGTCTTAAATCCTTAAAGTACTCAACGTTGAATGCTTACGAGAAATTATTTGTACAACTCAGAGGAATTTAATTACACAGCTGAGTATCACCATAACGGGGCAAAAATATTTATGTTTATTGTCGGGCCTAGTCCCCAATGAGACCGCATAACGCTTGCACGCACAAAACTCTACTAATTACGCTTACATTCGAGTTATTGTCATTGTTTTAGAATTGAGAGAATTACATCATTAATATAAATAAAAAATAAAGTATTGACCTATAAGTGTAGCTTCTTTAACCAATGACTTAATATTATTTGTAATATATAGCTGTCTTTTTTGTTTTTCTTATGTTACATCTTCTTTCTCATTCCTTTAACGAAATGCGCCTAAACGTACTGAATCTTTATGTTCGTGTTTAATCTTAATATTGGCCATACTTCAAAACGTTTCATAATTTTTAAAAAAAATTACACTAAGTATTAGTATAGTATTAGTGGTTTTGGTATTTTTAGTCTAATAAAGAGTCAAGAGTCAGTGCAACCGGTTGCGCAGTAAATTGTTGATTTATATATATAGTTTATATGTCGGACATGTTAGCAAAAAATAAATAAACGGGCTCCTCGTAGTGAAGGAGCGACCCGCGTGTTCATGACATATTTAACTTGCAGGCTGTCCACACCCCTTCAGGCCCGAAATCACGCTGTACATGGGACCTTGGAAATATATTAAGCCTCGTATTTTGCCTGTCAATCTTTGTTCTTAATATTCTTACACAATACCAGTATGACAGTACCAAGAATTACCAAGGCTTAGAATTTTCAGAACGTAATTTTTTTTCTGATTTAAAGGAAAAAAAAACTTTACTGTTTATTTTAGATTGGAAGAAAGAATATTTAAAACAAATTCGCGATAATATTTCAAAAAACAAGTTTCTTAATTCGTTATGGTAAGTTAACATAATTTTAAAAATGCTAATTAGTAAAGAGATTTATGCTTACATTTTATAATGTCTGTAATTTCACTGTTGAATGTTTAAATACAAACAAAATTATGTATTATTAAATAACCCGATGTGCTGCACGTGAAGGGTGCTAGTTGGCTAGCGAACGCGGCCGCGGTCCGCTGCAACAATTTATGTTTAACATCGTTGTATGTAATTCTTGCTGAGTTAAACGCTGCAATTCTGTGAACGTTAAACTTTAATATCATTTGTTAACGAAAATTATTATATTCACTGAATATTTACATCAGATATAATAAAAACTTAAATATTTGGTACACGAATTGTAAATGAATCGTAGAAATAACTGTAAAAACTTTACTTTTCAACTCTTATGGTTGGTTTCTGTGACCCAAATATCTGTATAAAACATATCCTTGTCATCTGTGACTAAACAAAGATAACAATATGTTTTATGCGTGTATTTCGGTCTTAGAAACCCACGGTTAGTAACTCAATTACAATAAGCTTCGATTTAAAACGTCAGCTCTAAAAGATAACACAGTTTTGTACAATGGAACAATTGGTTAAAAAAAACCATTTCTAACTTACTATTGTATCGACAACTGTTGAATTATTTTATTTTTCATCTTAACTACGTCCCTAAAATGATTTACTCATTTGAGTTATTCACTCGCAATGTGCAGATCACAGTTTATAATAATTTTAGTGATGTTAATAATAATAGCAATTATTCGACAACCACAGGTAACATTTACTAAGACTGCATTTTGTGACAATTCTTGTATATAAATATTTTATTTTTCAAACTTTTTAATTGCTTTTGTCGTATTATTAAACAGATAGCCTACGCAAGGAAACCCACTTTAAGCGACATACTAATGCTAAAATTAATAGCTTACTATGAAGATAAGTTTCGAATCAATGGTCCAAAATCAATACCGACACTGATGAAAAGAAACAAGACGAAAGAAAGCAACATTATCACTCCAGTGCATAAATATAAAGTAAATATAATTAATACAAAAATAATTAATTTATACATAAAAAAAATTATGTTAATAATTTTTTAGGACAGTTTTTTTCTCTGTCGCCAACATTAGCACTTATAAAATTGTACTACAATTGCAATTACTAAGAGTTACATTTAATTTTTTTCAGGATGTTATGCAAACGAGACAAGACGATGTTATGGTTTTTTAAAGCAAATTCGATCTTAATCAATACCGCAGTCATAAGCATGTTCGATAAAGTTTGAAAATTTACCAACAACTCGTGTATTTCGAATTAAGAAATTTTATGTATTTTAAGCAAAGTATTTAAAGTATTACTTAAGTTTTAACCGCGCTACATAATTTCAGTTTTAACTGTACAGTCGAACTGTGCAAAACTGTCAGTTAAACTGTACAGTTTAATTTTTTAATTTGCCACATATTTTACGGAGTAGAAAATGAAGTGTTTTTTTATAATGTGTTTTTTACATATTTATTTGATAAAATGTTATCTAAAACGTAAGTAGTTTCATTATAACGTGGTTCTTCCGTTCTTCTGAAATTAACTTTCATCCCCTTCCTTATTACTTCCGTCGTGGACGCAATCTGGTCGCTCCCTCTTCTTTTAAAAGAAATTTTTCTTTTCTCTTACCTAATCATTTTTCCTCAATTTACCTTTTGGTTGGGATTAACAAGGTAGATCTCAAAATAGTATTATGCTTTTAATCAAATCTTTCAAGGGTTGAGGGCAGGGGATTTGCTCTTAAATTAAAAATACCAAAAATATTTCACCGAGTTTTTTTTTTGCGCATTAAGAAGATGAAAAAAAAATATGGTAGAAGTAATTAAGATATAAATCTATGTACATATTCAATCATAATCTATGTATTGTATTTATTTTTTAAAAATGCTTCTTTTTTTGAAACATTTAAGCCGTATATTATTATTAAATAGGAACAATTCTTTTACACAGAAGTAAATAGTTGCAGTATATATATACTTAATATTTGGCTTTCCATTCCCTCATATTTACAAGTCTCGATTTATGAGATCGACACGTACGGTGGACGAATATAACTTGTTTTCAAAACACGGAAAGCGAGTCGGAAATATCAACATTCAACTGATTTGCCTTGCAGGCCGGAGTTTGTTAAACAATAATCTAAGCAAATCTTGGAAACTGTGTTTAATGAAACTTGAAACATACGAACGGCTATATTTATTTCCAGTTTTGGTATAGATTTTAGTGTAAATATACAGAAGTAATGCATCAATGTATGAAATGAGAAATATGCCAGCAAATTAGATCGACACCGATTTTTTTGAAGATGTGTCTTATGTTGTAATCTTTATCTTGTATCTGTTAGTTGTTTCTGATACGCTTTTTATAGCAAAAGGAAATATTTTTTGTAACAATAACATTTGAAAAGGATTGTAAAGCGCATAGCATCGGGCAATGTTTCATTTCATACGACGACAATTACGGTCATTCGAAGTGAAGCGTGATATTTCCAGTCCATTTCTCTTAACAGCTCCGCTTTTACAGGCAATTCGTAATGAAACTCGTTTAAATATAACAAAAGTGGTCGGATTACAGCGACCCAGCGGTTTATACGACTTAATGACCGCGCTCTACAGAAATAATTGGAAACTTAGAACATTACTACCCCACGCCCCGCGTGCCCGGTTTCTTTACCCTGGTTATTACAGATTTACTAAATTTTAAAATCAATGTATCCTATACCTTTGTTTAAATGAACTTAATGAACATCTGTATTAAATAAACAGGAGAATAACAAGTTGTTTTGTGCGGCACTTTGATTTTCACTCGCAATTTAAGCTCCGTAGCTTTTAAATAAGGAACAGTCATAAAAAGTCATAGAATGGAAAGGAAGATTATTTAATTTAAAATTAGTTTAGCTAACTATAGCCTTTTAATAATTGACTGTTAATATTTTTTTGCTTTTTTTTTTTAAATCAGTGTTTTATTACAGTAAACAGATTCATTTAATTTATATTGGAGTGTTATTTTATTTTCCTACTTTAATTAAGGTGGTCATAAACTTTTGTTCTACAGTGTACTTGAATAGCTCTCAATTGTTCCTGTTTAAATAATGTAATAAAAAGTAAGAAAAAAAAATACAAAAACAAAAATCAGTATAGGTGTAGAGGACAGACCCCTCACGCACAAGTGCAGTCCATTCGTTTGTCAGATTGAGTGATTTCCGCTGCGAAATCGACCAAAGAGAAATACGATTGAAACAAAATGCTCGCGCCTCGCGCCACGCGTTTTGAGAGGGTCGCTACAAATTTTATTTCCTGACCCTTTTAATTGAAATTATAAATAAAATTTGCGTTAAAGGTTAGTAAATACATTACTTTAACAAAAGGTGTGTTTAATGTAGATTCAATAAGGTTCACATTCGCGTAGAAATACCTACTTTTAATTATTTGCGCCAGTGGATAAAAATGTCAAATGAGAATAGGGTCTTTACGATTACGAAAAAGAATTAAGTTCTAATAATTAACAAGTCATTCCTCTATTACATATTTGTTACAATGGACAATTTCTTTAAAAAGTGGCCGAATATGTTGAAAATTTGTTAGGTGACATAGTTTTTTTTTCACAGAAATATGACACGAAATAAACCGTGATACGAGATATAAAACCTGACATTGACTTACATTTATCTGACCGGTATTCGTTCACCTTCTGTTATTTGATTTCATATATTTTTCCCTGCGCAAGCAATGTGACGGACAAAGTTTAGCCAGCTCGGTATAAAAATCAACTTATATAAATTTTTCCTATCTACCAGTTTATATAAAAGAATGTCAAATGTACTAATTACATTATATACTAAAGAATTATAATATGAAGAGTACTAATATCCTAAAAGTGTGTAAGTGATCATGTATTTATGTATGTAACGTAGAGAGAACGAAAGACAAATGTATCAAATCTTTTGTAAAACTATAATATTAACATTAGCACCTCGCTATTTGTTTCCACTGAGGGATTCGGAGCCTACTCTAAGTTAGAGATGACTAGGGTCAACCACGCTGGCCCAGTGCGGGTTGGTTGACTTCACTCATATCTTTGAATTTCTTCGTAGATTCGTGCAGGTTGCATCATCATATTTTCTTTCACCGTAAAAACGTCGAATATATGTAAATATAATTCAAATAATGCATTGCTAAAAGGCGGGTTTCGAAACCAGCAGATTACAAGTCAAGTACTTAACCCCTGAGCCAACGACGCTATATTTCTTTGTACTTCTCTGAGTTTGAGTTTATTTTTTTTAATATGAGATGATATAATGCAATTTCTAACCTAATACATAGTCGTGTTCATTAATATAATCAATCACTGGAGTGCTGACGACATGTACGTAATTAGGCGAGTCGTGTGCGACGGCATCCTATTCTGATGGACAATTTTAACAAAGAAATGTTATTATAAAAACTATGAGAAAAATTAATTTTTCTCGTTCAAAATTTTACAAAAACTTTTTATTTTATAAGAGTTTTATTTCATAGTTCATTTATACTTATTAATTTAATGATTTTGTAAAAAAGTAAATAATAATTTATCTCTTTTAAAGTTTTTTCTTAAATTAAGTAATATCGCGCTGTGATTAAAATCTTTAAACTGTTGTACACCTGTAAAAAAATCCTATTATCTTGTTCGGCAATAAGCTTAATATTTAAAATATTCCTTTTTAATTTATGATACTTTAAATTAAAATTTTATGCAAATGTAGTAGAGGGCGAGCCAAACAGATTATGCAAGTCAGGAAATTTGTGCCAAAACAGATTGCAAAGTCGGTTACAGGTTAAATCCTGTTATGACTATTTAAGTAACATTGAATATTACAAATAATCTTTAATTGAATGTTTCTCCGCAAGAAGTTTGGATAGAAGCTTTATATATCTTTAATATTTAACAGATAAATGGAAATATGGCTCTTCTTGCATACTTTACTATACTCTTAATAATATGGTACTTAACAATAGAAATATAGTTTCCATTTTTCATGTTTATATCGTAACAAAAAAAAACACTTCCAACGTATTGACAATGAATTGTTCTAAATTGTTTTGAATTCAACTACATCGATACCATGAACATAAATATTGGAAATGTCACAGCACTGAAGAATGCAAAAGGCAATAATTTCTTGCAAGAAATATCTAAAGAATCGCAGGCGCTCATGAAATATAAGTCATCCGAGATTTATTATTGGAAAATTGTTCCGATATATCGTAGATATACGAATAGTTTTGCTTTTGATAAAACAATAATAATGGCCTTTTATTAAAATAATTTCTTAGATAAAAATTTTGTGATAATTATTAATGTTAACATATTTTTATTAGTAAGTCAAAATGTAGATTGAACACGGTAGCAAACAGAAAACGAAATAGTTCTTATGTAAATTCCTATATGAATCGTAGTTTCGCATGTCATCTAATAAAAAATGAAAAATGTTCATTTGAATTGTTCAAAAACATAGTGTTACACAAAGTCATACAATAGAGAGTAGTAATAAGCTAGAATAATCCCTTAGGAATGAAGCCAAAACTAAAATATGTAGGTCATGAGGCTTGCGCCAAAACAGATTTCGTCGCTCTCTGCAGGTGCAATCCTCCGGCGACAATTTAAAGCAACGTGTACCATTTAAATGCTACTCGTTGGCTAATAAAAATTGGGGTAATGCTTTAAACGTAAGCACTCTTGTTCTTTTATTGTCATTTTACCTGTTTTTAGTACATTTTAACGAAATAATAATGAAAACGTTTTTCGTGGAATTAATTTAAATGGTTTGTTTTGATTTACAAATGTGTTCTAATATTGTTATTGTTGGACAGTGAGTTTTGATTTTTTTTCAAAAATAAATGTCTCCTATTCATACGAATAATGATGCTTACTCGTTTATCTTGTACTAACAAAGAAAACGTAATAGTTAATGTACGCGGAAGAAATACCCGCAGCCAAGCCGATAGTAATTTCGACATTTGTATGAATAAATAAAAAATGCGGCTTACATTTGGTCTATAAGACAACAGCCATAAATATAATCGACGTCACAAACAGCCACCGAGAGGAATGAAGGAGGAAAATATTTTTCTCTCAACAAATACCGGGGCAATATCGAAGACGCTTATAAGAAATATACGTCATCTAAGATTTGTTACCGAGAAATTGTTTCGTTCATTTCTATTCTCGATTTTCATTTTTAGGTAAAAGATATGTTCATGGGGAAGATTGCTACATTATATGCATTTTTATTCTAAATCGACTCTACAAGTAATTATCTGAAAACGACATATCTTTAACTTAAATGTGATGTCTACACTAATGCAAACAAAGTTCAGTTTTATTATTATAATCTTTGTTCTTCTCAAGTGCATTTTTGTGTATATAATGTGATTCTTGCTTGTTAAAGTTTCTATATCCTTGTTTGGTAAATCTAGATTAATATCATTGTAAACGTTTGTAACTTTGTGAATAGCATTTCACTTTAACTGACGTGTAAATGCTTCCCGCTTGGGGATGCTAAAATAAGCACTGTTTCCAATCGAACGGCGAACAATGGCCGTCATTCGTTCTAAACCGGCACAGATTATCGGGAATTCATTGCCTGTATTTAATAATTCATTCGTTTGCCGATAACGTTGGAAGAAAAACAGTGCAATTATGCGAAATTCTATTTAAACAAACAGAGGATTTACCGCCAAATCCGATGTTCATCGAAAAATAGGTTTTTAAAAAATGTACGTAAACACAAAATAGTGGACCTGTGACACCTATTTTTAATAGAATTGCGAAAGTAACTATGACTGTTGTACGATATACGAAAATAAAATAAAAAAATATACTAATCTTATTCTGCCAACCGATTCGTAATTGGAATAAGGCTTAGGCAATGAAGTCCAAATAATCTCTAGTGATTTGCGTTGTGAGTTGACGCCCGCTTACCGACTGATTGGAAACAATGATATCGGGAAAACATCAATAACTAGGAAAAGTTATGACAAAGTTGTAAACGATCAATAACAGCATTATAAACTGAAGGAAAGTAGGCCTTATGTCCTCTTTGTAATTAAATATAATAATTAAATCTCTTTGCTTCGAACATTTAAAACATTCATACAAAATATATTATTATGTAACTTTTATCAAAGAGAACAAAAGAGATAGAAAAATGGCATTTTAAGCAAGCTTTACTGTAATTTTAACAAAAGCTTATGAACTAAAATTTTACATCATTTTATATATTTTCAGAACATAAAAACAAGTGAAAAGTAAAGAGTTCTTTAATTAAGACTGTAAATTACCAACGTATAAGTAAAGGTTAATTAATTTTCGTATGTTGGCCGGACGTTAGGAATCCCACGTTTTTGGATATGAGATTGCTAATTCCACTAATGCATTTAGTCGATAACATAAATTTTAATGGCTACCATTCCAACATTCGAACAAAAATTTTACTTAGTGGCTAATTTTATATTTCTACATCTAAGCTAGATCTGCACTTGAGAAATGAAAAGTAGAAATAAAATACATAACAGTACAACGCACATATAGAAAAAATTAAACAAGAGCTATTAATTATTTAATTATTAACAACGAATAAGCGAAAGTTGGAGGCCTTAAGGTTAAGCACTTGACTTATTGTCAGCAGTAACATGACCCTTGCCGGCACTTGATTAGTGATGCATTAATGTGTTTCGACTTTCGATCTGCATATCAACATTTATTTGACGTTATTATTTAAACATCGTGATGCAACCTTCATATATCGGCGAAGAAATTCAATAATCTAATTATAGTTTAGACGTTGCCGTTAAAAAGCTGATGATAAATAATTCTTATGATACCAGAACTTTTTAACGATAATTAACGCTATCGGTGTATCAGATTGGATATTTTTCGATAATAAATGCATTGTAATAAATCTTTGTCTGAATGTTAAGCAGGACATTTAGCACGCGACAATTCTCCCGGCGTTTTATAATAAAGAATGATGGCTGATACTTTTTCTTCGCTAAGGTAAATGAGATACGACGCAACACGGACATCATGATAAAGTTCGGACTTCGATTTATTTTACGAATATTTATTTTATCTTATTCAAAAGTTAATCTGAGATGAATGATGAAATAAACTTCTTCGGTCCATTCTCAGTCTTCTGTTTTTTTTATATCACAAAGTGGCATACGAGCGAGCGATCACCCCAAATCGCTGAAATAGCGAAGTGACCGTTGCCCATAGACAAACGCAATTGCATATGCGTTGCCTACCTTTAATCAATGGATGAGAGGATGTATAGAAAGAAAATATTTTCCCTTCCGATGCATCCTCTCATCCGGAAAGTCCATTTCCACTTCCCATCCTTTCCATATAAAAAAAAGGGTGGGAAGGGAAAGAGGACTAAATTAGGCCTCCGGGACGCACACTCTTCAGACGAAACGCGGAATTGCTTCCACTTTCACGTCTGTCTTCTGTGTGGTCGTGGTATTTCACCAGGCGAGCCGGGCCGATTCGTGCGAAGATGTTAAAGCGGGCTCTACCACTGTCAAAGAGTCAAAGATGTATAATACTATTGGATCAACGGAGTAAAATTGAAACCACTCTAAATAAATTAAATGTTGAAAATATATAGACTTGCTAAGTTGTAGAATTTATCACATTTTCGTCTACAAAAACAATAACCACAATGTTTGTTTACAAAGTGCTAGTTTGTGGAAGGTTGCATTAGTGGAATTAGAAATCTCAAATCATACACGATATGTATTACTTTTATTGGCTAACTGGAATCTGCTGAAACTAATTTAGTTTGGTCAGAAACTTTACTAGTAAAATAGAAAATGTTTTCGCAAATATTAATTAGATTATTAGTTTTGTTAGCGCGTAAAACTTACGTTAAGTAAATACTTATATGATTTACAAATCTATGTATTTGTTTCCAGTAAGCAAGCAATAAAAAAATTAGAATAAATCTGTATTTTTTAAATTAACGCTACAAATCTCTCTCATTTCATATTTCCAAAATTGAAAGTGGGCAAAAATGTTTTCAACTTGATCACTCTTGAGGATTGTTTTGTAACAAAAATTGCTCGTTTGTCGAGTTCACGGTCCCTCGCTCATTAGTGACGACTTTCGTATTTTTTCTTCTAAAACCGTAATTTCGGCTACAGTCAATTCACAAACTGGCGCACTTATGTATGTTGATGAGTTTTCATCTTTGGAAAATTGTTAATTGCACTTGTAAGGACTTTTAACATAAACCATATATATGTACACATTGCTATGTTTATTCTGAGTACTGAATTACTGTCGTACCTGAATAACTCTCGCTTATCCGTGATCCGTGATGTCATTTCTGTCTTTTAGAAGTTTCTCTTACCCGAGTTTCACCCTTTTGGAGGTCGTCCGACGAGACTGGACAATGGACTCTTGCATTTAGAGGTTTCTCGCTTATCCCGGTTTGACTGTATGTGGTTCAGAAAAGATTTTGCCTCTACGAACTTCGAGAGAATAAGGTTCATTAGTTGAACAAAAACAAATTTTAGCCGCCAGTATCTTAACCGAAAAGTCTATGTGTATGTCATAATGTTTTAATATATTTTGTACGTCCGTTGTATAAACGTCCGCACTAACGATCATATTGTTAGCGGAGGAAAATAAATGAAATAATTAAAGCAATTGCTAATTTCATTAATGAGAATACTTTTACTCAATGCTATCTACTCAGTCTGCGCTTGGCTGCCTACCAAATATCTGTTAATTATGACATTTCACTTATATCTGCTATGTGTTATTTACGTTAAATGGCTTCTGGTAATTGAATAAAGTTTAAAAAAAAAAACTTTTAAAACAGCTAACTAAATCTTAACTTAATATTATAAATGCGAAAGTTTACATGGATGGATGTTTCTTAGAAGGTATTTCCGGAACAGCTTAACGGACATCGATTAAATTTGGCATACTGTGGAAGAATACATATATAAGCTACTAATTATGTTTTTTTTTAATTCCGCGCAGTCGGGGTAGCGGGAGACCGTTAGTCTAATTATATTTACAATTAACCGTTCAATTTTTATAAGCTTGTATAAAACAGTAGATACAAAATTTAAAACGTAATGTTTGAAATTGGTTCATTACTAAACTCGTTATGTGATTGATCATTTCGCTTAACGAGAACAATCGAGTCTTCATGAATACATCGTTTGCTTTAGCGTACGGTTTTGTTTGCAAATTTTCAACCGATCCTCTCTTTATTGAAACATGGCCAAAGTCCAAAAGCCAACTTCAGTTTGCATTGCAAAGCGATGATTTCAATCATTTGATGCTGGAGAGATTAAATGCTAGTTGATACACTGAAATTTAATTGTTTGTCTGATACTATTATAAAATTGAAGTTTATAAATATTAACTACACCACAGTTTAATATTTAAAAGGTTATTAGAGAAATTACTTAATTCTTAGTAAATAATGTTGAAATATTCATTGAAATTTCTCATCGGTTTATTCAAATTAATATTCCGTTCAACTAATACACACTTCTTTACTTAATCCGGCTTTTCGCTAGATTATTAATTAGTTGGTGCTCTTAGCGTTAAACTATAACTAAAAGGAGCTTAATTAATACGAATACGAAGGAAAGTGGAATTGCCAAATAATAGTGATAAAAATATAATATTGAAATATCGATTTTATTTCTCACAGTAAGCGACGACATAATCCTAAAGGTTTCGAGGGCCTAGCACGAAAATTTGCATGAAAATATACTTGTCGTCAGCAACGGAATTGGTCAAAATGTGTATGACATTTGTCGTCGTACTTAACGGCCGATAGTTACCGCTTTACAAATTTAATACTATTTTTTTTACATGCTACCAACACTTACTCGCCCTAATTTTCTTACCACATCCTTTGAAATGAACACGAAGGTAATATGTTTAGTATAATATATATTTTTTCATAGTTTTAATAATCTAATATTAATACTCATTGTATAAACGTTTTATTGTAGTAAACTTCATTAAAAATATATTTTATCCTTAAAACATACAAAAAAAGTAGATATAAAATAAATAATTTGATAATGTAATAGGTATAAGACGAGGATAAAGCCCTTAATCTGATTTGCGTAAAGAGGTATGTTGCGAAGGGACACTTTAATTTGGGCCGAGCAGTCTCGAGATGTTGAGAGGTCTCAAGGCGTTGATATTTGCCATTAGGATTACGGAAAAGAACAAGTAATACGCACAAGTAATGTAGAAACCTTTTCTTATACATTGTAACGACTTTCACCTTAACAGAGTATTATTTAGTATCTGACGGTATTAGAATATTAGCCATTGAAATTATTTAAGCTGTAAAATAGCGAAACAATTGAACTGTAACAGTCATTTTGAAGTTTAGCTATTATAAATGTGAGTGCAATTCTATTCATATAATAATAACAATAGGTTTACACTGCCAAAACTCTTATCCAGAAAAAAAATGAAAATGAAAGGCATTATATTTGTTTTTGCATACGTATAGCAGTGGAACCATACGATAAGTAATAAAACATACTAAGTACTCATATTTAAATGCTAGATTTTATTTAATACAATTTAGTGATTCGTATGTTTACAAAACATGATACAGTTCATTGAATGATATATTTATAGTTATAATGCTGATTCATTTCTTCTTAATTTCGTTGTCGGAAATGACAAAACTTTTACACAGAGCAAATCAATCGGAACAGATTGATGATAGACTTGGTGACTCATCGTTAGAGTCCTTTTTTTTCCAGAGAGGAATGCTTTATGCATACTCTGCGCCCCGGGGGGGACGCGGTAGTTATGTGGGATTCACCTCCATAGCAGAGGCATAGCCAATAAACCTCTCTGTTCCTCCAACGCATCGGGACGGGACCACGGGCACGCTTTCGCTCTCGTCCGCGGCCATCGTTAGAGTCCTGCTTTCTTGAATAACTGATGCATATACATACTCAAGAAAAAGTTACTATGTCCTTGTGTTTAAATTTATAAAAATAATATAAAACTTTTTCATCTCATATCAACTAGGAATCATGTTAAGCGGCGGTAGCAAATATGCCTAGGTGAATTTACTTTAATAAATACCTCAGTTTTTACTTCAACTTAAAGCTTAGCTTAAAGATAAGTATTTAGGAGACCTGTACTTAAGTTAATAACTTAATATATAACCTATAAATTGCACATCTTCTCATTCATCTTCAAGATTGACGAGTATCATTATCGACACTTGATATTCCACTAAAGTCGCAAACTAAGATATGGATTAAAAATAGGTTGTATACTCAAGAATGGCTAACTTCACTAATATTTTAATATCTTATATTGCTAAAATTAGTTAATATCAAATAGTAATTAATTTAACTTTTTTTAACTCGTGTTTTAATAACCATGTGACAAGTATGATCATATCGCTAGGAAATTACTAAAATTGAAAAGCTTTAAAAGTGAGAGAACAGGACATATTTTTAATTAAATAAACGAAAACTTTAGTTAAATAAATGAATCTACGTCTGTTCATCTGGTTTATTGAATTATTTCTATGGCATATAACTTAATTCTATGTAAGTCAAAATCAAAACCGTATTCATAACAAGGAAATCAGGTAGTGAAATAATCATTATTTCCGATCCGTTCCCAAACAATGAACGCCGTTGCCCAATGTAAATCCCCAGAGCCCGCTGGAATTTCATTCCGCTATTCTATTGTTTGTATTTGGGACAAATCGATAACCAACGGTGATTACTGATTGATCAATTAGTAATATCTGGCTTAGAAGTTCCTTTATTTGTTTTACCTATTTAGATAATAATTAGATTCACTACTTTAATGTATTAATTATGACAGCGTCAAAGACATCTTACTCTATCATTTACTACAGATGGATTGCGTGAAACGTGACATGATTAGGAATGGGGTGACGACGGAGATGATGATAAATGATGAACTTCCGATTAGTCACGTGATTATCGCGAATCAGATCCATACAATTTTAAGTTATCAATGGAATCACTTCGAAGCGAATGCACTTTGTCTAACCCTGCTAGTGCACCGACCCTATATAAGTTCCACAAGGTCAGAGATATGATGACACTATCATTTAAGCCCATATTTCTTTCGTTAGTTAACAATGTATCAGGCAATCAACTGTCGCCTGTGGTATATGTCTAGGTCTTGAATGTGCTTCAAATATGTTTATGCAAATAAGCGAAAGCTAATGTCAGCTATATATCGTTTGAGCAATTGTATTTACAACAAGAATTAATTGGAAACGTTATTCCCTCGAGTATTTAATTTTTAGTTTATTTAATTTCCGGAGTGGTGCAATCAGAGAAATTGGGCTAATTTTTGGGAGGCCGCATTTTTAATTTGACGTCATTATCAACCCCTGTTCAAGAAGCGCTCCTCAACATTTCCCCCGAATATATTTTGACTTTCACTTCGAATAGGTTTTATTCGTTTTTAAAATTATAATTGATATACATTACTGTAAAAATCTTCGACATCTCAATTTTTTAGTAAGTAGAACAGTAATTCATTAAAAAAAATGATTAAGCTAATAATTTGTTTGAGTTTTTGCACACCCTCTCAGCTTTTATAAATTGTTTTTTTTAATGATTTAATATTGAGGGATAATATATCAATTATTATTCTTATATACTTGACATTATTAATCACCATAGCTAGTGTATACTGAGAACCAATAGCATTAACATTATGCCGGGACATGTTCACTAATCAAACATTTGTGTTAACAGGGATCGGATCATGCATAGGCGGTTTATAGCGGACTTACACGTTACATAATGCGCTGGTTACGACTACATGCGTGCAAATAGCTAACATAGTCGATTAACACATAATATATATATATATGCCATAATATAGATGAAATAATTCGCTATTCACATTATGACCGGCCAAAACTTCATCCGCATGCGAGGAATGTTCATAATAAAAAAGTCTACCATTCATCTGTCTAGACGTGTCTACGTTCGCAACTGAAGGGACGTTAATATAACTACGCTTTTAGGCAACTTAATACTTGACGCCACCGGATTTGGCAATTTTCTGTTTTGTCAGTTTTTATTTGAATTGTTTTCTCATATCATAAAATGTATTACATTGGATACGATATCTACTTTTTACCGTAACTTCTCTGCTTTGAAGTTTAGTAACATCTCTTCTTTTGGTCATTTTACTAATATGTAATGTAATATGTAATGCGAAAGTTTGGATGGATGGATGGATGTTTAAAGGAATAAATGGATATTTGTATTGCAATCATCATCATATCATGGGGTCTTGATTAAATTTTGCACAGATGTAGAACATAGTCTGTAAGAAAACATACGAGATCATTAAGTTTTTTTTAATTCTACGCGGACGAAATATCAGGCGACAACTAGTTTAAATCTAAATTAATAAAATAAAATACCTCACAAATTAAATATACTTTCTTTAATCATAAATTGTGAAAGAAAAGAATAATATTATAACCTAAATATGAAGTTTGTTCTCCATTGCATACAAATTCGTTATTCCAAAAGGACTGAAGCATAATTAGTGCGAGATTTCTGTGCTTTCTGTGTTACTTCATATACAGTCAGAATACGTAATTTTGTGAAATGTTCTAGTTCAAGACGTAATTTGGTGGTACAAAGCAAAGATTGAAGCAATTGCAATATAAAGGGCTGGTACCACGATCAATTTCTAAGAGTTTAATCCATTAATATCTTTCTGAAATCATTATAAAGGAACTCTCGATAATGGTAAGGTAAATAAGGCAAAAATAATATGGTTTACATCCTATAGTTTTATGTTTCATTAGAAAAATGAGCCATTGTTCACTAGGATATCATCAATCAAGTTTATTAAATTTTGTTAGAAAATATTCGCAAATAATACCTTTAGTAATAACGCTAAATATGGATATAGTGTTTTTAATCATTTTAATTGACGATGCACTTTATCAATATAAACATCACTATCATTCTAATAATTATGTTTTTTTCTCTATCGACAGTTTTATAAGATCAACTAGAGACTTAACTAGTGGACTTTGACCTCTGCCATGAATTGCCATAAACGATAAAACTAGTGGTTGACCACGGTTTTCTCTCCATCCACATTCAATGTACTGTTCTAATAATACATCTTTCAACCGACTTTAAAAAGGAGATTCTGAATTCGTCTGTATTTTTTGTTCGTCGATAACTCCGCCTCTAATGTACCGATTTTCTTAATTCTTTTTTTATCCCATATATTATCAAAAAACGTACAATTATAACAAAATAGATTCAATGTTTTAATTACTACAACATGTTGTAATACACAAAAGCGCAATTAGTAAAAACAAAATCCGGTTTGCCAAAATGTAATCTATTAGATTGCGCATATTTCTGGAGTCAGGGCTGACACGTTAACCCTTTGAGTTGCCGTGTCTGGATCGACGAGTTCGGACCGAATGCCGACACGCATACCCCATTCATCAACCCTATTCCTTTCATCTAATTTACATTTATCTTATACACAGTTTCTTAATGTGTTTAAATAATATTTAAACTAATACGCATCAAAATGTTACATGATTTATAACAACATGTGCTCTAAATAACTAGATTAAACCAAGATATTTTTCTGATAAAACATAAAAAGTAACACTTCGTCCATTTTTGTAATAATAGTTATAGCATTTAAAATTCAACACCTACTGCTCTTATCCATTTTTAATAAAAAAAAAATCAAGAATAAAATTATAAAGTACAATTTCGATTTAGTTAAACTAATCTTATAATTTCTCTATTATTAACAGTGTACAAGATAGAATCGAGGTCCGGAAGACCGCAGCCACCCGCAGAATAGAACGATATCGGAAACTATCATAGCAGCGCAATACCACAAACATATTTCGATACAACAATTGCATTATCTTAATTTGATTCTTCTTAACTATTTACGGAGATAATTTGTCTCTTGCGATTTTTTAACTTACCAGAATAAAATCAGCTATACCATTTTACATTATGGGGTGATTTTAATCATGTTTTTAATGAGTTATAATCTTAGTTATATTTAATAATGAGTTATATAAATTAGGATTGTTTATCAAAAATAGTAGTGATATTATAAATATTTGTCAACTGCTACACCGTCGGCGCGGAATTAAAAAACATAATTAGCATTCTGTGTTCCATTCTATGTTCTATATGTATGCCAAATTTCGTCGAGGTCCGTTGACCCTTTCTGGACATACTTTCAAATAAATATCCATCTATCCATCCATCTAAACATTCGCATTTATAATATTAGTAAGGTAATATTCTAAAATAAAACCCGAAGCTTTTTGATGCAACTTCTAAAATTAACGTTCAGTATTGCACCAAGCTAAATCATTGCAGTAAATATTACGACTAGCGCCGCAAATTGATTAATTCTCGTGTGCCAAAGAAACTTCATACATTAGTTATAACGAGAAGATTACTAATTCCACTAATGCATTGAATTTGTTTAATTAAAGCATACTGAGAGTTAAAAAAATTGTATATAATTCAAATGATTTTATTTAGGTTAATTGCTATTTATACGAATAATACCTGATAGCATTAAAAAGAAACATTAATATAAATTAAAATATATTTGTTGTATTTTATATATATATTTGTTGGCGTTTTACTATGCAATTTGTTTCAGTCTTCATTCAATGTTTTATGTATTAGTGGAAGTTTACGGTTTTGTATTATCACTTTCAGTTTTGTTAACTAATATTGTTACACACCTTATACGAATTTATAAGTATTTCAAGCGATTAATATTATTCAACTATTAAATATGATAATCCATTTCCGTTCATAGGTTATTTAAACAAAATGCAAATGAATGCCGTTTTAATCCGGAATTACGCCGCCGAGCCTCATAAGTGTTATAATTTAAGCTACATTTGACTGAAAATATATGTAATTGTTCAAAATACTCCAATAATTGTTATTATTATTATTCATCGAGTTTTAATTAAGAGATAATCATTTTAAATAATCTTACTGCATATTAAAAGATTAAAAGTAGAATGAAATTTTGAGTGTTTATGGAACAGATGTGACCTTTCGCTATTATTCAGTATTCAAGCAGACTAACTTGACATAGACTTTTAGTCATAAATATGATAGTAGATATTTTCACAATAAACTATTACACATTTTTTTAAACAGTCGTTGAGCCTGCTATATTAATATTTGTTGGGCCTTACGTCCAATGGTCCGGCTTTACCGGTGATAACACAGAAGACAGGCGTGAAGTGGAAGTTCGTTTCGTCGTTCATTTCGTCTGATGAGTGTGTGTTCATTTCATTAATTCATTTTAGATAGATAGGTGGGTGTTTTTCTGAAGGTATCTCAAGAACAACTTCTTGGATATCGCTGAAATATTGCATAGTTGTAGAAAATAGCCTGGAGGAACAAATTAACTAATTATTAAGTTGTTTTTTTAATTCCGTGTGGACGGAGTCGCGGATGGCAGTTATTAAAATAATAAAAATGAACAAAACTTAATATAAATAAAGTTTTCGTAATTGTAAGCTCGGCATTCGAAATAAGCCTGTCGAGGCAGTTAAAGCGTGGGGATCATCATAATAAAATGCAAATCGACTGTTGTAATCTGGAATAATGCCGTTCACTTGATAACTGTTATTAGCCCATTGACAGCCTTAGCTTTAACGGTCGCTGCGACCCCTAACACGTGTCACATCACTATAACAGTTCAGTTCAAATCTGTTATTGATCTAATTTATTATACTGTCATATTAAATAGGCACTATGCATATAGACAATATAATGCAATTTGTAAAGATCTAAAACCTAGTAGAATACTTGTCTAAATCATTAGTATTTGGTTTCCGAGTTGGTTATAAGATTGCAATATTTAATTTATGAACATTTAGTAACCACATTGTAACCGTAAGTTTCCGTTGCCGCAATACATGTAAAAATATTATTCAAAAGATTTTAATAGAAATCCACGTTAAAATAATACGAACCGTAACATGGGACTTCAGGGCTCTAATAATAATTTTAATATGATTAAATTCAATGAGATTTCATTTACTGAGATTAAATTATTTAAACTTTTCCGAGACATCATAAAAATTATGAACGGCTAACCCTCACGTATTTATCCGGTGCCGACATCGGCTAGTTTCCAGCCCAACGGGGGTCCTTCTTTAGAATGAGTGCCCGTCTATCACTAGTCGGCACCGACACCGTATAAATACGTGAGTTTTTATGATCCTGAGATGTTTAACTTTCCCTCACACACCCCTTCTCGTATATTCTTGTGTATTTATTCATAAAATGTAAACATAACTTACGTATACCCTCCATACTGATGAACTGGAATAGGTGAAAGTTCCTATGCATTAGTGAAATTAGAAATCTTATGTACGTCGAACTTATAACTCTTGTGTTCGTACCGGATGGTATATACGTATGAATTAATCTGAGAGCCGGTACGTACCAACTGGATGAAAAACCAATAAAACATTTTTCTGACTTTATTTTATCCTAAAGCAATTTTATTTAATACAATAAAAGTTCAAGATTCAAACAAAATACGAGGCAAACATAAATAAATCAAAAAATCATACCTTGAATTTCCACTGCCGAAAGAGTCATATAAAAACATATCTTTATCTCAGTTTTTTTATTGAAAATGAGAGCGATAGAACATGTTTATGCAGGAATATATTAGGTGTTGAGACATTTTATGGACTATGTATACATATCAGATTTCGTAAATATATGAAGTGAGGGTTAAATGAAAAGAGAAATGAAAGCGAACAAATAGGGGCACCGGTATAAGTAGAGCAAATGGCTTGTGGTTTTGTGAATAGCTCCCCGTATTTTGAGTCAAAAGAAACTAAAAACAACACTTTATTCTCTCTCTTTGCATTAGTTTTAAAAGTAAGTTAAACAACATAAATAATTTATTTTGTAATTTATTAAAAAATCAATTAAAAAATTCGTCTTGCTTCCGTGTAGTCATGTTCATATTATCATAATTATTCAATATTTAGAAAATCGTAGTTCAACAAAAAAACTTTAAAACAAAAGCAATTTCTACAGAAATGTTCTTAAATCACGATGAATTCTGTAATTAAGTCTTAAGCTTATCAGGCAATTTTAACGCCTTTAAATTGGGAAATAATCTTGATTGGGTTGAGATTTCTTAAGAGGTAGTCGTTTTAATCTAACCTTTTTTTTCTTTTTGTTCTCAGATAAAATGATTACATATTTAGAAAAGATTCAGTTTAACCTTTTCTTATATGGTTGAAAATTACATTTTCTTCTCTTAATTACATTTACTTATTACAGCTAATGTTTCTTGTTTATTTCAAAAGCATTCAGTTAATTAATATAAAATTTAAAGTACATGTGGCAGGAGAAGTGGATTTGACGTTGGGACTCGTGCAAAGGGAACACATCCATTTTCTTTGCGACCCCTTCACCATCGATTAAAGGTAGACAACGCACTGCAATTGTAGATGTTTATGGAGAGCGATCTGTTAGGCGGCCGGCACTTAGGGTCTTTTAAAAAAAAAACCCGCAAGACTTTTAGACTACTTTAATTAACTCTACAAATTATTCTGACTATGCAGCCTTTACATAATAAGTGGGGTTATAAAAGATCGCTTTGCTATTACAGCGAGTTCAGGTGACCGCTCGTTAGTTAACGACCATATGATATAAAACACAGTAATTTATAAAAATGTTGTCACAAAATTGCTCAAAATACGTTGATAGGTGTAAAGAATAAACACTTGTAAATACAGTGTTAACTCGAAGTTCAACGATTTTTGTTATGTGAACAAGTATATAATATTTTTAAAATTTAACACATAATTCACACCGCGTGAAATGAGAGCTTAATTGAGCCTCACAATATAATTTCAAATTTCATGAGGTGAATTAGCATATATATGACGACAGGCTGCTCTACTTTATTGCATTAATGAAAGCTAAATCGTACGTAAAATCTGTAAAATGGTACGTTCGTTGTTAACTAAAACAAAAGGAATGTAATCACGGTTTTGGTTATACCTGTTTTATGATCCAAATTTATTGTTTAAACCGTTATCGATAGTATCATATTACCGTGAATTTCCAACGCCGGTATGTTTTATAAAAAATAATGTCTCTGTTCTTTTAATAGGGAAAGAGAGGGATAACAATATGACCGAACACTAATAAACTTTAGGCTTCATGAAAAGGTTACATAAAAGATTTTGCATTAAAGTATTGTATTATAAAATGTACAAGGTGTTTAAGAAAAACTTACGCCGTGTAAACTTAAATTATAAAATAGTTTCCAAGTTGTACAAAGTAACAACAAACAAGTTGCAGTCGCCAAACTTTATATTTAATGTCTGCATTATTTTGCCTTATAATGTCACTGTGAAGTGACATAGTGGAATAAACTTTGTATGGCTGAAATAATCAGTAGTGACATTATTTAGGCGGCAAAGAAATTATCTTTCCGAATAATACTTAAGTTAGATACAAAATATTGTCAATTGGTTTGTTTTAATTTAACTTCTTACTAATATTATAAAAGCGAATGTTTGGATGGATGGATGTTTGTTTGAAGGTATCCCAAGAACGGCTTCACTCTCAATGTAATTTGGCATACATGAAGAATACTCTGACAGAACATATAGGCTACTAATAAATTTATTCTTTAATTCTGCGCGGACGAAGTCACAGGCGACAGCTAGTGACATAGATCAATTATATCAGAATCAAATGTGTTAGTTTTGAACGAAATTGAAATAATATGTATTAATAATTGTATCTATAAGAAATATCAGATTAGTAACTCAATAACAGATTAGTAACTTAGTTATTTTTAAATATTTACCTGATGTTTTTGTTTTAGTGAATTCTTTTGGGTAGTTGTTGTGTGGACACTTTACCCGTGTTTGAGTAGATGTATAACGCGAGGGTTCTTTGTAATAAATGAAACGAAGCTAATTAAATTCAATATTAAAAATAAAACAGTAAGTACTAGAGGGGTATTTGCTCATTAATGAATATACTTTGATCATTGGTTCGTGTAGTTATTTAATTAAGTTTAGAAATACGAATTAGGTTTTATTCATGCGTGAATATACGAATCTTTTACAAAATAATGTTCAATCAAACTAAACAATTTAAATTCATACTAACTTAAACAAAGTGTAATAAGGCTAAATAATTAATGAATTAAATGTTTACTTAATCATCAGCTCTCTATACGTCCACCACCGAAGGGCTCGGAGCTTAACCTAAGTTAGGGGGGGACTAGACCATAGTCAACCGGTTGCGAGCGTTCAGGGTGGGGTCCTTAACGCTCAAGCGGCCCTGAGAAGGTGGTCGAACCTAAGAGTACGACGGAGCTGGACCCAAAAGATCTAGGCGTTGGAGGGTGGCGGTTGTGTTCCGTACGGAGATCCCGCCGCCCCCCTTGTTAACGCCGGTGGCGACCACCGTGTGGTTTTAGTCGGTGCAAGCCCAACATTTCCCCACGATAAAAAAGGCCATAGTTAACCACGCTGGCCAAGAGCGGGTTGGTTGATTTCACACATATCTTTTAATTTCTTCTCAGATATGTATAGGTTGCATTACGATGCTTTCCTTCACAGTAAGAGCAAGTCAAGTGCTTGATCCCTGAGCCACCGTTGCTATAATTTCAATAATAGCAATAATTAATTATTTATGAATAACAAACAAATTTATAAAAATCTCATTTCTTTGTAAAATTTGAACTAAAAGATAAGTCTTGGTAATTTTCCGTCGAACGCTGAATCTGCAATTGAGCCAAAGATTCATTCGATTCTTGAAATATTATTGAGAGAGACAGGACTCGAGAAAAGTCCACTTATACAGATTTTCTGGATTAAGAAGTTTAATTAGTAGACTTACTCACTTAATGTACCTTTGACAAGTTTCAACAACTTTGTAAAATATTTAGAACGGCTTCTAAGTTTTGAATTTTATTGTTTTATCTTCCTTCTAACTGTAGATAATAGAATTTTGAATATTTTGACCTTATACAGAATGTCAATGATGATATTTAAAAAAAAATTAAGCGTTACTTTTTATACGGTCATTATTCATATTATTTTATAGATTTCTTACCTATTATATATTGATGTAAACTCATCATTCCAACTTAAGCGACAGGCTAATCCAGAGAATCCCCTAGGAGCATCTCAATGAACATCAATATGGTAAGGGCATTAAGATTAATGTCGTAACAAATTTGTTTAATTTCCATTCAACCTAAGAAATGGATAACTCTGTACATTATCTTCTAGGAACATCCGTATTGAACTAAAGGAATGGTTTCAATAAGTATAAAGCTAAAAAGTAACACAATTATCTGGCGACATACAAGCGAGAAAAAATATTAAAAGTATTTTTATGCTCTTTAAAAATGGAATACAAGACGCTTTTAAAAATGTACATCCTGTAACATAGTTTTTGAAGCAAATTATACGGGACAATGTTAGTACCCGTTGCGAGCAAACGACTTTTGTTTGAAAACAAGTGACATTTATCTTATGCACCTGTAGATGGCGCTGTCGGCCTCACGTCAAATGTTAATGATTAACAAAATACAGTTAGAATAAATTTATTAAATTAAAAAATAATATTAAAAAAATAAAGTCATGAAAATCAAGTTAATTTTTTTACATTTAAAAATGTTGAGTGTGTTTACGAAAATCTTAAACCATGATTTGTGTGTGTAACTTACTTTAATTTTACACTGTAAAAAAAATTATGGATAAACATTTTTTTTTTCAAAAAAAACATTTTTTTCGAGTCAGATGTTACTAGCGTAGTATATGTCGTCTAAGGTTTTATAAGTCATGTTAGTTGTATGTTCCTACAAGCGCTTATTAACTGAACCGTTTTTGAGAAGGTCGCTATGCGGGAACGCCATTTCCCAGTGGGATTTAGCTGTCAAACATGAAATAAATCCTTGACTTGCACGAAAAATCCGTTTGTGAATGTCCATTCTATCAGTATGATGGATCGAATTCGTACCTGGATTTTGTAAAAAGATTGTTCCACAAATTGTACAAAATGAATTTAAAAATATCGGTACCATAAAATAAAAAAAAAAAAACTAGCAAACACTTGATCAACAGATTTTGCTAAACTTAGTAGCTACCACTAAAGACGTCATCACCGGAAAATAACAATATTTTACAAGCCTATTTCCTTCGTGATAAATTTTTTTTTTTTTTTGGTATGCTTTTATGAAGAGAAAAAAACTTTTTCAAGATTCTTCCAAGTATATGGTTCAGTCCCTGTCATGAATTGTAATCATCATAAATCAAACATTATACGATTGAATTAAAGAGGGCGGCCGTCAGCGAAGCGAAACTTATCCGAGCCGTATTGTTAGCAATCATATGGAATATATCACTTTATCTACCCTTACACGTACTAAGTCGGACTACATTAATGATACACGTTATTTAGCTTACCGACATTTTATCAAATGAATTAAAATATAAATAAAACTAGCTATCGCCCGCTACTCCGTCCGCGCGGGATTAAAAATAGATGTTAGCCGATTCTCAGACCTACTCAATATGCTCAGAAAATTTCATTAGAGTCGGTCAAGCCGTTTCGGAAGAGTATGGGAACGAAAATTGTGACACGAGATTTTTTTATATAAGATAAATACGTCGCATGAATAAAATCATACACTGTGACAACCGTTGGCCCATGATTTGTTGGTAATTAACAAACTGCTGGCGAAGCTGGGCCCAATTAAAATACTTGCACGGTTCACAGCGAAGACAATTTTACAACTGACCGTTCCAATTAAGTAGGAACATTAGCGGTCCTACATTGGGTCAGTAATTAATATCAAAATGAATTCGGCGTTCGCAGATTCGGGGCTCGCGGCGAAATATCTATTAATTTGGCCGTAAAGCTCGGCCGTTACGGCGACTCGCCAATTATTCCCGTTCCTGCCTCCCTCGATAATTAAATTCTATGATGTTAGCTGAATCTAAGACAGACGCCGTTTGCGATACTCGAATTACTGTTTCATTGCCCGTAAAATATACGAGAGTCTTAGTAATGAGCGAACTTTAAAGAGAATTTCTTTTATAAATAGCCCTAATACAAAACGAAATGTTGATAATTTGAATAATGAATTAGTTGGAATAGCATAAACGTTAAGTGCTGATTTATTTATTTAAATAATAAAATGTTAAAATGTATTTTTTTTCAAGGATAAAAGTAATAAAATAAAGTTATAATTCTAAAATAATTTATTGTATTCTTTTCCTTTTATAAAACAATTGCTTACTATCTAACTTAAGATTATTTTTACAATAAACATACCTACATTAAATAGCAATCTCTCTACACAAATTCATCGTTTTTATATATCTATACAGTTGCAATTTTACTTTATTTTAATATTATAATAAATAAAATAAATTGTCACGAAACTATTGCGTTAAAAAAGTATTGAATAACAGAGCGATGGCAACAAATCAAAAGCCAATTCCTTATCTCAGTCTATATCTATCTTAATAATACAATGGGAAATCGAAGCGAACTATATTTTTATTTATAATACAATAATATTTTTGAATTACAATATTAATACTGGCATTCTTAAAGGAGGTTATTGCTTTCAATTGCCAATGACAATAATTAATTTATTAATTTCTATTCACAAAAATAATAAAAGTTTTCATTATGATTCTATATTAATATTAAGCATACTCCACAAGGCACTATTCTAGCGAGATTACCTACAAAAATTCAACTTAAATAAAAACAACGCGAACAACATCTATTAAATTCGGTTTCAAACTCCGAAAATGGGCCTCAAATTACAACACATCTTCATTATGAAATAAAACAAATATTAAATAACATCAAGTTTTTGAAACTTAAGCCATTTTATACGAACTCCACAATAAGTTGAACAAACTTAATACACGCAACACTAAAGTTCTTTTAACCGTAACTACACTAAATAAATGCGATCGTAAAACAAAGCAATTTCATTTCTATTATTAAAAAATAACTTTTTATAGTGCGGTTATTATTATATTAAATTGGCGCTTATATTGCTCTTTATATTAGTATTATTAAATTGGGGATGTGCACGATTTATAGTTAAATTATTTCTTATCATAAATGCATAAATAGGTACCTATTGGTCTTTTATAAAGAGCCTTAATTATTAATACCGTACATTGTATTATCATTTCCAAAACGTATGTATGTATTTATATGAAATCATATTTGTTATATACGAAAAAGATTAGAACATAAAAGTTTATATATATCTTATGTACATTTGTAATCAATGTATTGTCTGTGTTATATACTCTAACTTTCTCTTTCAAATGTATAGCAATCAACAATTGAATTGGCACGTCGTAAATAAAAGTGTTCATCTGCTCGATGTGCCAACTCCAGCGTCAATACTATAGTACAATGTCGCTCTATAAGGATACGTAACTCTTAATAGGATAGACAACTCAAATCCATAGGCATTTGTGGAATTTTCTAACCAAATTGTCAAACTTGAACTGATATCACAGCATTTTGTATTCATGAATTATCATCGACCCTACTTATTGTAATATTTACAATTAACTTCCAACACAATATTATACGTACATCAAATACCAACATTAATTTATCGACACTCTATATAATGAAAAAAAATCGTATTGACATTTACAAACCAGTACTCAGTCGTTTTTTTAACGATTCATACAAATGTAACTTTATTGCTGAGTAACGTAAACTATTCGATATTAACAACATTACTTAGCAAAATTACATAAGAAAATTCCCAATTCCCAAACATAACAATCGCAACCCCCAGTTAAATAAAGGCAGTCATCAATCAAACGTCTCAGTAACCGGAACCACAGACAAATCTATGAAGTTATCTTTTACCGGATCGTATTTCCTTTTCAAAATGCTATTTATTCTTCAATATTGAATCGAGCTTACAAATTGAATTATTTTGAATGCTTTATGTAATCTCAATTGAACATTTCAACTTGAAACAATTTTAGTAATTGATTGATAATAATATACTCTATTTCAATAGGCATAAGATATCTATTTCTTGAAGATTTTTAAAGAATTAACTCGTGACATAGACTAATGTTGATAACAAATACTATGACAAATTATCAGTTACGATGATGTTTTATAGTACTTATACTCGTACTGTTTAGTTATCTGCATACTAAAGTAAATATCAGCTGCACATACACACGCAGGAAGTGCTTTACATAAAATTTAGCAAAGTATCCATATTAAACCACTCTTAGTAATAAGTGAGAGGAGTAATAAATAAAATATCGTATAGTTTACGTGTGAGCGAGGCTCGGTGTAAAGTTAGAGATTGATTCAGTGAACGCTATCACCGCAACGACGCGACAATCTCGTTATCCATATTGTTCTGCTGGCTCGAGGAATTCAAACTTTTGGAACATTGCTGTAGAAAAACAGTAATATTAATAACCTAAAAAAAAGTAAGTTGCACGTACGAAAACTCTGAGCCTTATTAGACTGTTATCGGCACGGCGTAGCATATAGCAAACACCAAAAAACAATGAAAATTGTTGGATGTTTTGTAACAAAAGAACTTGTAATTTATATCTCAATACAATGTCCAGACTAGAATAAATCTAACTCTATTAATCAATTCTAGTAGATTTACTATAATAATAGAGATTACTACACAAGATGTACCATGCAACTTTTCGCATTAATTTGTACGTAAATATATGTAGAATGTAAAATTAATTTAATAATCATTTACATTTTAGTTAAAATGTCACTTAATTCAAGCGCTATGTACTATTCTGTTAGTTTGTAAGATGAATGTGATTGCAAATAAAATCTGTCTCACCATTTGTCGGGACTCCCAGGCTTTCATTGCACTCTTGTACTTCTCAAACTCATGACACCAGTCTGAATACACTTGTTTGTACTCCTGTGACCTACTCGGTTGGCTACATCTTAAACAATATTAAAAGTTATATTACAATTTTAAATTAACACGTTAGCTGCCAGAATGATTTTTCGAAAAACGAAAAAAATTGACCCGCTGTTTATAAGCTTTATGGCCCCTTGCATATCACGCTGTATACAACAATTTGATTAGAAAGCGTCCGACAAGCTACAGCGAGGTGTTGAATGGAAGTATAGCTTGTCGGACATTAGATTGTCGGAAATATAGTCCGACATGGCAGCTAACGTGTTAATCAATTATCATCATTGACAAAAAGAAATGATGTAGAAGTATCACAAGGTATGAAAACATTAAAAAGTGACACATAAAATATCACAGAGTGACCAGAATCTATCTAATCAACAAATTAATATTTAGCAACCAAAAAATAACAACTTTTGAATAAGAATTTAACACATTCTGATTTGAATGTATTATAAGAATTCATTACCTATAAGAAGCTAATATTGCTTATAATTATAATTTCATTGTAGTGCTTTAATAAAGTCGATTGTTATATCATTTTGTTCTTCGATGCTCATCGATAGCTCTCTTGCTAACGAGCAAGCAACTCGTTAAACTTGAACGTGAGAACAAACAAGTCTCGTATGAGACGTTTTATATCGCACCTAAATAAAATCTAATGAGCGTCTGTAAATTCTCAACAAGGTGCCACAAAAACTGGAAGTTATCCTAACTTTCCGTAACAACAACAACAAACATTTGCCGTGGAGACAAAGATAGTAGATTTATAGCTTCATTTATACACAATGCTTACGCGTTCATAGTTCACTACTGTTCCTAACATTTAAAAAATATAAATTAGGCGTGGACCGTCCACCGACTATTCTCCCACTGATTTTTGTGCTTTTCTTCTTTTATTTGTTTTTTCTTTCGACATAAGTATATCGTCTTCATTCTTTATACATTTTTGAAACACTATCAAAACATTTCTATCACGTTTTTCGACCACGCAATTACGAGTAATAGTCAAAAATATCTTATGAATATTTTTTATTCTCAAATTAAATGAATGCAATTTACCTTTGGGTGTCAATGTCGAGATTGTAAGAGGCGATGAGCGTGGGACCGAAGTAACACTCGTAGCGACCTCGATCTGACTCCGTCACTGATAATAACACCAGACCCCGTTCAGAGGTTTGCAGTATACGTTCCCAACTAAAACAAGGAAAAGAAAAATTAAAAAAAAATGCAAATTCGGTAAAATATTGCCCAATATTTTGAAAAGCTATAAATTAACTTTCGTAAATAAACTTGTTACCGATCAATAATACTTACTTATAGTTAATTTTGTAACGTCCCTTTTCTCTGGAATGATGATACCAAACGACGATCTGGTCTTTTAATGCTTCGGGTGTCTTCCCGAAAGCTGCCATATGCACGCTCTGTCCATACCCAGCCCGCACAGTCCGCAGGGGGGCGCTAGCTTCGCAAATCGATGGCGTAGAGTTGGTAGCGTCGTGGAGAAGGCCTGGTGTGTACGGACGACAAATTCCCGCCTCTTTGTCCCACCCACAGTAAGGATCTAAGACGCAGCGTACACAACTGTCGTATCTGTTATTTTGAGAAATGTGATCTCTGTTATTAAGTTATCAAACTCAGTCATCTGTCAGCAAAATGTAAAAAAAGATGTCTTTGTCGACAACCATTCTGCACTAAACTTAACAAAGATGATGTAACACATATTGGCCAACCCCATAAATACGTCTTGGTGAGTTTAGATATAGACAATAAAATCGTCAGAAAATATTACTGTAATATAAGAAGCTGTCTAATTAGAAGAATTAGTATTATAACAACGTTTTAAAATACATACATTCGTAAACCGTTTCACTAATTAGTAACGTCTATTTTAGGCTCTCAAATTGTCAATTTCTTTTAAAACAGTTGGGCGGTTACACAAAGGAATCTATTCTATCGTAATAACATCAAAAAAAGTTCACAATTAGGGTGTTACTCACCGATGCGTGCACGCGCGTAGCGGCAGTTGTCGAAGGCGGTTGTCTGTGGCGAGGTAGAGTGCGTGTGTGCGTCGCGAGAGCGCGAGGGCGCGCACCGCCTCTGTGCCCGCCGCACGCCACACGTCCGATACTCGGGACCCACCCCCGGCCCACTGCACTATCTTGTACACCTCGCCGCTACCTTTTTAACATTCGCTTCGTCAATTTAACCCCTTCATAAGCTTAATGTATATTAATACAAGTATATTTTGGTACCAAAAAATATTAATTAACACAAAGTAAGTCTTTTTAATTTGTTGTATATTTGAAGTTTGTGGTGTAAGATATGAGTCTTAAATGTAACTTTAGTTATAAACAGAGATGTATAAAAGCAATTTACAAATTACGATGACTCTTATCGATAGGTAACTTGTCTACCTATTGATCTTTGGTACACATAACAATACTTTCAACAATCTCAATGATATATTGTATAACGATTATCCATTATATTTCAAACCAAACGTATTTTCTATGTAGACTTACTAGTGCCGGCATAAAAAACGGTGTAAGTGATGTCATCTCCCAGCATATCTACGAACTGTTTGTCTACGACCAGCGTGGTCAGCACTAGGTCCCTTTTGTAGAAGGCTGGCGCGTCGCCTTCTTGTCTTACCGCTGAGTCCATTAAAGGGTGAGACCTTTCAGAAAGTAAAATTCATATTAAACTAGCTGTCGCCCGTATTAAAAAAAACACGTTCTCGAGTTTTAGCGCGACTAACGAATAGCAATTGATTTTTATACATATAGAATAAGAAAATTGGATTTAACTTTAAATTCTCGTAAATCCACTTCGCTTAATTTCTTTTATCATTGAAGTGAATTTCTTTATTTACGCTCATTGGTATCGTTAATAATAAATCAGTAGTAGTTTAGTATTCCGCCGTCAATTAAGATACATGTATGTGACCCAATTAAGAGAGCACGCATCGCAGCTAACGCACGATATGTCCTCGTATGAGATTAGTTTCTGAGATATATAAGACCAAATCCTCTGCTTTTCCATTAACCTAATTTCCTTAAGATATAAAACGTTTTACGAGAACGACAGCTCTTTATTAATTATACTATGTATAATAGTTAATTATTCTTGTATTATTTTTTTCAAAATGATTTTTAGATTTGTAATATGAAATTTAATAAGGTAATGAATTATTGGCTTAATAGTTGGTTTCCGAGTCGTCTGTATAAAACATATTGATATGTATGTTATGTTAATGAGAGGAATGACGATGTTTTATATCGAGATTTTGTTCTCAGAAACCACGATGAGTCGAACATTTCCATTTAGTCGAGCTTATTTTAGTATACGTTTATCAGTATCATTACAGCCGTCTTCGCAGTCAAACGAGCGATACTCGTATCATCCATAACTTGCGATAAAAGTCATTAGGACGCGCCGTTCGAGATTTAATCCCTATTCCCTAAATTGGAATGGGCTGTTAAACTAACCTAAACTAAATAAGCATTATTTAAGTGATAGCCAATAATAATCTCGTCTAAAATTTGTAATTTTACAAGCGACTTCAAACCAGTTTTTTTTTGTTTTCGCAGATTCTTACTTTTACAGTATGACTCATAATATTTTAAAGGTTATCAAAGCCATCCCTTAGTGTTGTTTTTTTTAAATAACGTCCTCCCTTCGTGACCTTTAAACGACTCTGAATACGGCCATTTCTTCTTTTGCTCAAAGATATAAGATGTGAAAGGTAACGAACTATTTTTTTCTAAAACTTACCTAATAAAATTAAGTACATTGTCAGGCAGTGCCTCAGTATTGTTGACACAGGTGCCGGGGCGGGGTTCCGGCACTCTGGCCCTCAGCACTGGTAACCACGCCGAGCTTGACGTTGCCTAAACAAATACGTAATCAATGAATAAGACCATCAAAACCTTTGGATGATGTATTGTAAACAGTTTAATTGTATAATATTGAAACAAATTGGTTAAGAGCTATGGAGTGTGAGGCTAACAGTTCAAAGCGCACGCTTTCAAGTTCTTTTGCTTAACTGAATGGGATGCAGCAATTTGTGCAGATAGACTGTTATAAGTTTATTCTGGTATTTCAAACGAGTAGGCATCGAAGGTGATCACCTTTTAATGTCTTTGTTATACTATGTTAATTTTATATGTTAGAATAATATAGATATATTCATTACCTGCTCCTTAAATCGTCCAGCAAATGCGTTTTGTATATCTTCCATAGTATATGTACAAATGGCTGAACCGACCAGACCATCACTCGCTCCCGTTGTGAACGCCGCATAGAAACGACTGGTATCTCCTGGCATTTGATAGACACTCTCTACGCCAAAACAAAAAATAGTTAAGTAACACATTAATCCAATGGATTTACGATGTAAACTAAATCTAAACTAACTAACTAACTAAATCCCATTTTAAACTTAAACCTAAACATAGAAGTAAAAAAAAATTTTTTTGAAAATATACTAGAAAAATAGTGAGATAACAATACTAGTAACATTTAAGGGATTAATAGATTTATCTTATTTATATCTTTATAATGTATATAACTTACGTATTTCATCAAAATAGAAAGGGAACTCTCCGGGTATGCTGCAGTTGAGTCTAGCTTTTAAATAAGTGGCCCAGTTCTGGCTAAGTATGTGCTTGCCCCCCGTATCTTGTTTGCAAACCCGCGCCACTCGAGAATACACCGCCTTTCCACAGTTCATGAATTCCACTGCCGTTTCTCGGAAAAATAACAGAACGTACTCCCCCACGTCGAAAGATCCAACGAAATTTGTTTCTAAAATAAAACATAACAATTAAACAACACAATTTTCCCGGTTTAATGGAAACTAAACGATCATTCAACTAATACAATAACTTATAATACCACTTTGCCAAAATGATTGATTTCTTAGACAAAATTCTTGTAAAATATTTTGCAGTGGCAATTACTCATAAATAATTGAAATATTATAAATTACTTACTATCCAACCATTTAGAATCATATTTCAATGTCCTCTTGAAATTAAACCGCTTTTGTCCTGTCCGGAAGTCGAAGAGATCATTGCGGAAAATGACTGGATCCGCCTTAGTGAACTCCGCGTTGGTCCCCGCGTAGAGCGCTGGCAGCCCGCCAGGGTTACCTCTCGTGACCCACACCGCGGTGCTGTTGTCCGCAGGGTCGTAAGGGCATTTCGCAACCCCTAGACCCACTCCTGGCACGTACTCGTGCCGGGGAAGATGAGTTAAGTTTAACTGTATAAATAGATAACATTAAAAGAAACAGATCCAGTTGAGCAATTAGGGTTGTCACATTCATGCATGCCTGTTTTGATAGATTTCGGCTTTCCTAAACTAAAAGATATGCATCAACATATTGGAAAATATACAAGCTACTAATGAAGATCTAAAAATTTAATTATATATTGCCTTTTATAAAAGAAACAACCACATCCTTTTGTACTATAGTAATTTATCTATTACACCTTAACGAGTTTTCCTGGATCGTATTCCGTTGCGGTCTTATTTCAGGTGAGGTAAAAGATAAACAAAACTCATTTGTTATCTTACACTACCGCAACAGCGCTCACATCGCCCTACTCTACGAACACGAATCTATTCAGTGCAGTTAATAAAAACATTGAAGAAATTATCTCTTGCGAGCCAATCAAAACACTACTATGAAGAAGTGATAAAATTTTAACGAACCGTTAAAATACATTTTTACAGTTCAGCACTGTCTTAATTTTTTTTATTTTAACTATCGTACAGCTTTTATAAGACTCAATTTCACTAATTATAATTTTGTTATCGAGATTATTTGTATTAATAAAGTTATAAAAATGTTCACTTCAGTCAGTTGAAAATTATTCTTGATTCTTCTTTTGTTTACTTTCAAAATGAAAACATGAAAAAAAATCATTGTCACCATTAATATTTGCAATGGCAACATCACGCGAAATACATATTCAACGTTGGACGAGTTTATTAGCTTAACTTATATTGTAAAGTGCAATAATATATTGTTTAAAATTATCTTCTTACTCGACTTTTTGCATGATATTGGCACCAATAAGGGACTGCTTAAGCATTCTTTATACCATTGTGAGTATGGCAGTGAACCATACACCTATTGTAATTGTGTACTTACATATACGACCCAGTCTTTGGGACTGTGCGCATTGGTGCCGCACACGTAGAGTCTGTCACCGTCGCCAAGCGGCTGCAGCACTCGGATGTGGTTCCTGCACTCGAACGGCTCCGATTTGCCCTTGCTTACGCATCGCGCTACATTACTCGCCTCCAGGACCAATGCATCTCGCTATAACAAACGATTCTGTTTATTAAATCATAATCATCCCCCGTGTTACCAATGTCAAAACACTCCTATTATAAAGTTATTGCTACGTAACTCAATTTCTTTCCAAACAGAGAGGCTAAATTTAAAAAAAGCCCCAATAATAGTTGAATTTTTAAAGTCGGCAGTCACAGAAAGCTTTACTTTGTAAACCTTAAAGAGCGCCAAGCTCAAGCTTTCGCGTAATTGTAAGTGTTTTTTTCCTTTAAAGTGAAATTACTTTAATAAAAACTCATGTGGCGTAGAGATGGGTTAAAAAGCTCGCGCGCGTATAGAGTGTCGTGCTTTGAAACTTAGTGAGCGTACACGAGCTTTTCTATCTTCATTATGAAACAGTACCTCTATGTGAATCATTTCTATTTATATAAAATGTATACTGACCTCGCAATGCGACTGACTAATGTCCGTCATGTTCAGTTTGAATATTCGATCCCTGTAACAAAAGCAGAGGAAGTCACATTATGTTATGCTAATTTCACACAAGGACAGAACAGCGAAGCAGTGCAGTACTTGTATTGTTTGAACACACAACGCTAATAAAATGAGTGTCCAAAAAATAGAAGAACGCACTGCACCGTCTACTGTTCTGTCCTTGTGTGAAACTAGCCTTAGTTACGAAAATAGCAATTCGCATTAAATGATGAATGCTAATGTTACGTTTCCCGGCAAATGTTGCAAATTATTAAAGCTATAACGCATTCATGCGCTATTTTTGATTATTGACTAATGTTTCCTGAATTCTTGATAGTTACTTAGTTCATTAGTTTATAACTAAATATGAGCTATTATCTATAGTAGAGAAACGTAGATTTACCAATTTGGTCAAAAAAATTAAAGCTGCAGAAACTTGTATCTTTAAAATCCCCTTAACTAGGTATAAAAAGAAACTGAAACCTGTATTTTATTCCTCAATTGGAATACCTCTTTAGTTTGTTGTTTAGCAAATTGGAAATAGTGAATTGAAGTAAATTGAACACGAATGCAAAGCCCATAGCATTGGTGATCAGTGGCGAGGCCGATCGATTGCTCGCAAGTGTTTGTTGAGAGCGTTCCAATTCCATTTGCCGAGAGAGAGGTGCCGCCCGCTCCTTGCCACTTGACATAAAAATCACTTTTCGTCATCATCAGCTATGACGTGTGAATACACTATGCAAGTTTATTATTTTACTCGACTTGCTATCACATAATTAGGTAATACTGAAAGCTTGGACATAATTTATCCTGTGGCAACTGGATTAGTAATGTTAAAATACGTGGAAGAAATAAAAAAAAACAATCAAATTAATATCGCAAAAGAGTTATCTTCTTAGCAATGTTTGTGAAAACTTAAATACACTAGCTCATTGTGTATAAGAATATAATTTTACTAATATCAAAGATAAGTCTGTTAATAAAATAACATTGATATAGAATTGTAAATCAACCGAATTACAGCATGTATCAAATCTAATAACATAATTCGTAGCTTAAGGATAAACAAAATAACTTGAGTTATTATAAATAGAACACGCTTTGCCACGCACGAACAAACGTGACGGTTTTCACGGCACTGAACAAACAAAATTGACAGAGATTGTAGATAATTGACTTTCATGTCTCGGTCCCATTTCCCTCGCGGCAGCGGCGGATCATTACTGTGTCGTTGAATAGCACAAAAGCTCCAAGTCAATATTAGCGTATGCCTAATAATACGTTAAATGAATAATTTCCTAGCCATTTCTTCTGCGGTCGTAATTATTGTGGCGATTGTTAAATTTATACGCAACTCGTTAATAACTTTTAACCCTATTATTAACAACAAATTCCAATGTAGGCGTTCGAAATTATAATTTAAACATCAATGAACTAAACTTGTAACTAATATTTGTATTCCTAATTGAAATAAAATATTTACTACAATTAGTTTTACTATACACATGCGTACAAAGAGATTTAGTGAAAATAATAATTAAATATGTAGTTAAATAACATATGCGATCAACATTATGTTTACGAAAAATCTGAAAAGGACTAAATCACACTGCTACGAAACATATGTTTTGTATCTTAAATTAAGTAAAAATAGAAATAAGCATTAAAATATTCTAGTGAAGTAGAAAACGTTACTTACATAGCACCAACATAAAGCGTATTTCTCTCTTCATTCATATATAATGTGCGGTAAAACAGATTGCCGCATGAAAACTCGCGTATGTGATCTGAAAAGAAAAAAAAAACGTTACACTATATTTTCACTTTTTTTATCCGTCTAACTATGAAAACAAAAAATATCTTTATATAACTGTAATAAAGTGTAATAATATCTATAGTATGTAGTAGTAAGTATTTTCTTACTATGTTTGCTTATTTATCGTGAGTTTCTGAGACCATAATCCCGTTATCTCTGTTTTGTAAAAGAGAGGGATGATATGTTTTATACAGTGAATTAGATTAATTTACAAAATGTTTATTGTTAAGGATACATTTTATCATTTTCTCAAAAATATTCTTTAGTAAATCAGGCATTATACATTAAATTGATTTGTGGTATGCAACGAGATTAATTGAATTAATATATTACCATTGATTCTATAATTGACTGGTTGCATAACCATTATCGACATTAAACCAAATAGACCATAATTCTGACAAATGTCAATTGTTATCTGTCAAAATTTGGTTAACGATAAGGAATATTATCTGGTACAACCTCGATGATATATTGACATCGATTAACATATATCTTCGTATTAAATGACATACTGGATTACCCGATATTCACCTAAAGGTCTATGCAAAGGTCATAAAAGAGTTTACTATTTCAAAATGTTTGTAGGCAACAAAGAAATCTACTCGTTTGCTTATAGATATTGGCTCAATTATATCAGAAAGTTGTGCAAAATACTTTGGAATTTTCTAGCCGTAAAATAATATAAATTAGATAGTAAGTATGGGTAATGCGACATCCTCAAAACTTTATTTACTTGAATAAAAGTAGCTGAAAATTATACTAGCTTAATTTCCAAGCCGAGATTTCCGATGCCGTTCTTTTAGCTAAATAGCATTGATTTTGTATTTGAATAATTTAGTATTAAAGAAACGCAGTAGATCCACTCGCGTTGATAAATATTTTCCACGAAAACAAACCGTAGTTGGTTGCAATTTCAGTCGGCAGCTAATTATGACCGTTGTTACGATAGCCGGTGATTATTGGCAGGTGCAGCCGCGACGCACGCTACCTTACGTGATCCTCCCACTTCCCCTCTCTGGCCTCTCCTCGTACCCTACAACCCCCTAAATATCCGGGTTGTAAAAACCCCGATTATAACTTGAGTGTATTAAACTTTGTCCAACTTGATTAAGTTTTTTTCTTTTTAATTCACTCAACTGTAAATAACGATCCAAAAATGTTAATAGCGCCGTATTAAATTTCTTTTTTTTTTTAATTAACTGTTTACTTTCTAAATTCGGTGATGAACATGCGTTCGATTTTTATTCTGTATTGGTTGAGCATTATTCTGACCTGATTTGTGTTTCTTTTTCAATATTCCCAGAATGTATTGTTTCAGTTGAAAATCTAAACAAGTACTGGTATTATTCGTAATTTGAAATTGAAATTATGTTTGCAAATAGTTATATTTGATTTTCCAATTCCATTGAACTTTCCTTGTCCACCATTTTACAGTAAGGTTTATTTATAGTAAGGAAAGGATGATTATGAGGAAGTTGATTTGGCAAGGGATGTATTATTTTCTGGTCTGTATAATGCAGTAATGTGATATACAAATACAAATTAATTTGAAATTAAAACGTGATCGTCATTGAGGCCGTCATTTAATCAAACACGTTTGGCAACAATGTCCGAGCGGCGGTTGAATACCGCAGCGATTACAGCGCTAATGAAGTCATTGTTTGAATATCTAACGAACTGTGTACCGCGATTTATACGATACAGGGGGCACGCGCCCGCGTCACGCTCTTCTAATTAATAAGTACGTGGTGCCTACTTTGCGAGCCCTAAATGAGTTTAACACAACGTGATGCCGTTCGTATTCCGTACGTGAGCTCAGTTTAGTTTGACCTGATGTTTTATATCTTTACATGTCAGTGATTATGTCAAAGTGCCAATAGACTCTCTACTTAAGGATACGGACCACCGATCGTGTGGTAGATGGTTTAACCAACCATTCAACTTTTGCATGAACTCACTTTTGTGAACAAATGTGTTTCATTTATTTTGTAATTAATAGAAAAAATATAGCTTAACTTATATTTTAGCAATAAAAAATATCCAAATAAAACATTAAAAAATTATCCTACAGAAGTACTCATTTTTGTTAAATTGCAATAAATATATCGGCGGGCGTGTGTACACACACTAAGATAATTCTTGTAATTATAGTTTGCGCACATTCTATTCATAAAAAGCCGCATTGACAACAACGTACTTTCCGCCTATTCGCTTCACCCCGATACGGCCGAGCCATTTTCATTAATAAAATGATTCGTAGTATTTTGCCTGTAAAAAGTAAGGTGTCCATGTTTTTAGAGGATTTTTCAAAATTTTTATTACATTTAAAAATTCATTTTAAACATAATTTTCATCTAACCAAGACAGGTTTTACTTTTACATTTTGTAATAACCAAATACATTAATTTATTCAAACTTTCGTGAGACATTATCGTCGCTGACTGAGAGTGAGCGACGGGCAACGTCCGCGGAATAATACCACTACCACTCATCCTGATGAAGGGCCCCCGATAGCCTCGAAACTAGTCGATGCCGCCAACGGACGAATATACGTGAGTGTTTAGCCGTGTTTATATATCAGTTTAACCAAATACATATTTTTTTTCAAACATTAAGTTTTAGAGGTTTTATATCTTAATTTCTTAGAAAAAGTACTTATCTCTACTGACGGTAGTGACTGTATGCTACATTTATAACATTTTCCACTCAACTTTTATCCTAATTGCCTATAACGAAACATTTCAACGTTTACATTACGCTTTGAAAAAGATATTACATATTAGTTGTCATTACTTTGTTATTATCTGTCACAATAAATGGCTTCTTTAAACGTGTGTTATTTACCAAAACAACTATTTTAAAAAGCAACTTAAAAATATCTTTTGTATTAATAACACCAAAAGAAATAATCAGAGAAATTAATATGGTTTGTGCAATTAATCTATACAGTTTTCCTTTTATAAATAAAATAGCCCGCAACTCCGTCCGCGCGGATTTAACAAAAAAAACACCCATTAGTAACCTATGTGTTCTCCCAGACTATGTTCTATATATATACCAAATTTCATCGAGAACCGTTCAGCCGTTCTGGAGATACTTTCAAACAAACACCCATCCATCCATCCATTCCCCCATCCATCTATCTATACATTTGCATTTATAATATTAGTAAGTAGTAATCAAATTAATTCAGATATTCTGAACTATTTTAAAGCTGTGAACTAAAAACCATTCATACATTATATTATTTTATGCAATAATACCATAAAACATATTAATACATCTGTATCTAATATCACTGATCGTATAAAGCGATAAATAATTTGATATTAAAATAATCGAACCTAACCGAAATAATCATTGAAATCCTATCAAAGATACATTAATACTGGTCTAGCAACACAACATAATATAATAATATTTTACAATAATACTTTTACTTTTTTTATTCATGTAGATTAATATAAAGCTTGTTATTCGTTGGATAGTTGGCTGTTAACATGTAAATTCATAGTAATGAGGTGTAGGATCGCGATGTTAGCTCCGGCGGGCATTATGCAGATATCGCGCAGTTAACCGCCGCGCCGCCGCGCCGCAACAAGTAAAGCCGGGGAACGTTTGTGTGCCGCAAAGACCTGCCTTCCCCGTCCCCATCGCATCGCCTGCTATGCGACTATTTTGGAATTTTAACAAGTTTTACAACCTCATTCCTTTTATATTCACAGTCATGAAATGCTTACTAAAGTAATTATTCGATTGTACGTTTTATACTACTACTAAAGAGTTGTGAAACCAGGAGACCGATTTAGTTTATATTATTAGTGTTTCTATATCAGCCAATAGTCTACCATTACTAGATTAGCCCATATAAAAGAAATCTCTTGTCGTTCTTATCCAATTGATAATACTCATCTCTGTAATTTTAGAGTGAATATTTAAATTTGTAAAATCACAAACCTATTATCTTGTTTTATGAATCGTGATACTATTGTTATTATATTTGATTTGTATAAATTAACACTCGTTTAGTAAAGGCAGAAAAGCGGCCGGATCGTATGGAATGGTAGAACATTCCGGTAAGAGAACGCAGCAAGTTATACGCTCGCGTGTTGTGTTTAAGCAGCAGATGTTTTTAAACTAAACGCCTTATTTGTTTTATTTTTCCAAGAGAGACATTTTCACAGCGCAATTACCGTTCTATTTTAGTCACGTACCATTCTCATCGAGCTCATAGATTCATTTTTAATGCTCAATTAAAACCGAGTGGAGCAAAAAATGACTGCATGAATGTATTTTACCAGAAGATTATTAAGCTGCGAAGAATAGTTTTTTTTAATCCGCGCGGACGGAGTCGCGGGTGACAGCTAGTTCAATTTATAAATTAATAAATAAGTACGAGTATGATATGTCCAACTTTGATAAAACTAGATATCACCTCTACCAGATACCATATCTTGTCGGTGGAAGGAAATATTTTATACAATTCTATTTCCCCAAAGCACAAATATAAACGGCAGGAAATGTTTTTAGATGTGTGTGTTTGGAAAGAGCTTACACCAATATCGGAATCGTAGTCCGCTTACATTTAAAAAGACAGGCCACCGATAAACATTCGCCAGCGTAAGAACTTTACAGAAAATTCCAAGCTGCGGTGAAATTCTAACACAAATTTTATCCTAAACAGTCTCCCCTTTGTGAAATAATTTCTATAGTGCGGTAATGTTAGTCTCACACGATAGCGTAATAGCAAGACATAGCAGGATTGATATTGGTTGAACTCGCATTTTCTGTTTAACAAACCTGTTAAGCCATCGTGTGAAACTAGTATAAGTTTGTAGTTTTGGGTTGCAGAGTGCGAGATCCGTTGCGATACCGCAGTGGTGTTCGCGTAAATCTGTCCGGTGGCGACCACCTCCGTACAGATGCGGTACCACTTTACAGATACGACTCGCTTCCTTTTTTAACCACTTCAGTTTCCACATTGATTTATAGCGACCGCATACGACTTAGTCTTTTTTTCATTTCACGCTAGTGTTTGCAGCAAACAACAAACGGAATTGAATTTTTGTTTGCATAAATAATAGATGTATTGGGTTAGGTAAGGAAATGTTTTCTTTAAATAAAATGAAATTACACACAAACGGACAAAGGTAGCGTTCTGTCGTTTTTCAACAAATTGAATCATTGAAAGTCGTTCATTGTTTTTTACTGATTTTAATAGAAATGTATCCAGGAAGCAAACACAACGGTTGTCAAATTACTTTATTTGGTATGTCCATAATGGTGGACAACCATTTAATGCGGATTAAATTACGTCTTATATAATGCAGTATACTTTTTATATAAAATATAACGTACTTATATCATAACAGTGTTAGTGATATCATAATAAGTCGTGGCAACACAGCGAAGTGCACTTTATCTATTAAGATGTCTGAGCCTTTCGACTAATAGAATTTTTAATCAAGTCGGTCGCGGCGGCGCCACGACACGGGTACGCCGGATTAATGTAATTGGACGACGCCGTCACAAAGGCAAATTGTAATCCCCCTCTTTCATTATACTATATGCCCGCAACCACGCAGACAATGTGTCGCGTTTTATTCTATTTCGGGTCGTTAAAGTCGTCCTGATTTTCGTTTCGATAAATTCAGGAATACCAACAGAGTGGGCGTCGGCGTTAATTTTCTTGTCTGACATAATTGACTCGATTTTCGGTGTGGATATCTGCCGGGTCGGCACTCGAAAGCGTCGACCGTCGACCGTCGACGGCCACAATATTCAGCAACGGCCCTCAAATCGAGCGATTGCGGCGCAGTCGTTAGGAGAGCTACGAGTGTCGGGACAATTAAGTTGAAGCGGCGATTGTGAGAGCTGCCAAAGCGGATGTAGGTCAGCGGCTACGGAGTGGACTAGCGCCGTCCACTCCGGCTACTGAGGTGTCGGAAGATCCGCGACCCGCCCCTAAGCCGCCGTTGATTAAATCAACATACGTGTTCTCTTTGTAACTTCATCTAAAGGTCCTTCACTGTTGCAAATCATAAAATAGGGTAAGCGTTTATATTTATCATTATTTCGATAGTGCCAAAAAAAATCCCGGAAATAATATAATATATCTGAAGGTATTTTATTATGCAGTTAGCGCAATGAAACTCCATCCAGACCCTTGTCTATTTACCCCCGGCAACATTTTGATCGTAAAATCATATCTGACTACTTCAAGATGCATTTTACGGAAGATGACATTCATGTGAATAGGGGAGATAAGCAGTTTAGTACAAAGCCTAATCTACTAAAGCCTTCAACGCAGGGTAATAAAATCTCAAGAACCCTATGCTATGAGGGGATAGGATAAAAGAAGGTAGTTCTTCATTATTTATCAATGGAAATATTTACAGTAGCAACATAAATTACTTTTATTATAACATTAAAGTGGGATATTATTGTTTGTTTTTCTAAGTAAACTATTGTATCAATTTGAAAAATTCTTTCACCACAAAAAGTCCTTTCTTATTCTTTAATTGTGATCAAAGCTGTAACGGTTTGCTTGTGGTACAATACCTTTACACGGGTCAGTGAATGTGTGGGCTAGTTTAGTTGTCTTTGTTTCGAGTTCATACAAAAAGCTAGAAGATATAGATATATACATTTGTTACTAATAACAAAGTAGGTCTTAGTTAAATTACAATAACAAAGAGTAACGAATATATTTCCTTTGTTGACTATTATTCGTAATGTAAACCGTTGCGCGCCATTCTATAAAAAATAAAACAATGTTTCAAGTAAACTTTAGCTTAAATGTACGTTAAACTTTTTACACCGTGTTTAAAATGCCCCACCGATTTTTGACAAATCATGGCTATTGAAAACATGATTATAAGAAAACTTGCGAAATGAGTTTTTAACCAATAAATAATATGTATATACTTAAGTTGAAACATATAAGCACTTTGACATCCATAACATTCTTCACCGGCGTTCAAAGGGTTAAAAGGAATGTTTAACTACTTTTTGGAGTACAATAAAGTGCACGTTTAAAGATTAGGATCGGAGTAACTATCGAAATATATTTACTTAGCAAATAAATTAATCATCTAACACCCGTCAATGTGCTCCAAACACCCACATATAAGTTATTTATATCTAAGCCATTATTATGTTAAGCGACTCTCATTTCTTGTCCTAACTTATATGCAGGCATACATTATGGCGAAACTAGCTCTCGTATTAAAATACTACAACAGTTATTCTATCATGGTAAATTGAACTTTATGTGTAAGTCAAAAGAACGATTTAAGTTTAACGGTTGGATCTAGGATGTATACCTCCTTATAAGTTAAGATACTTTGAAGTGTAAAATATGAGTGCGAGTGCCGTGAAATGAGCTTTTGGGTTCCTGTCAGCCAACACCGCGACGTTCTTCTAAATAGACTGCTGAATATTTTAATAGATAATTTACTCGTATAAGATAATAAGATTTCAGATTGTTCCAAAAGCTTCAGTTGAGAAGTATCATTATTGAGACATCGTTACCAAAGCAATTTCAATATAACATTATACTTAAGTAAATTAATCTTGTTCTTAGTGAAGATTGAACATTGAAATGATTAGAAGTAATACAATTGTCATGGCCTATGTGTTCTTTTGTGTTTTTAAATCCAACTTGTAAGCTTTAGCCTTAGCTTTAGCTTTAGCTTTAGATTTAGCTTCAACTCTACTTTAGCTTTAGCTTCAGCATTAGCAATATTGCTACCTACCCTGTTTGTTGGTGTCGGTAAATCAATTACGCACCTCATGTATGTATATTTCTTACTATAGAATGCATAAGTTAAGCTAATTTCAATGGATGTAATTACGCTCGTCGTACATAGCAGGTAAATACAACGGTGTAGATGCGGGCGGCGCGACGTCTGCGGTACTCGTGGCCAGCCGAGCGTGATTCAGATAGCCCCGAGCTATGTCACCGCACCCGACAGCCTCTACCCAAATAATAATTCCGCATACATTACCTTCCCGTACTGCCGAAAGCGCACCTATCTGCATACAGATCCCGCGGTGTGTGCAATTCAATTGTTACGAACGCCACTCCGAAGTAGAAACATCGTGACACAGGTAACATGGGGAGTATCCACAACAAAAAACCGTCATATGCGATTGTTTTTTGTCGTTAAATATGTAGTTATAACGTAAGGTTGGTCGAATAATAGATGTGGCGGAGTTTCAATTTTATTTAATTTGATTTCTAGACGACAATGAAATTTGTAAACGATTTAAAAATATTTAGTTCTCATAACGATCACTAGGTATATGTTTTTGTGTAAATATTGTACTGTAAACTTCACATACACATATCTTTACGTTGAAGAAGAGTTAAGATGAAACCGACATACACTTGTGAAAAACGTAACCATCTTCTGGGTCGGGGGAAAAGAAAGAAATTTACTATACTCTAAAAACAATAAACGAGGATAGACAAAACACAATATAATAAAACCAGAAGAATTTCATGGGAGCATATGGCAAAGGAACAGTTTAACGCTAAACGACAATGCAATTGTAACAACTGCATTTGTAATTGCAGTTTCGAAACGACGTAATAATATTGTTAGTTCTCGCGTCCCCTCCCAACTCCGGCACTACGTTACCTAATTAGCCTCGCCTGCATCGCTATCCACACTCTTTCTGCGGCCATTTCCTTTGGGAACTACTTTAATATTGGGTAAAATTTAAAAATAAAGAGTAACAAAGATATTGTTCCACTGCAATATGCATCTTCCGGTATTTTCTGTTTGTTTTATGCAGTTATTTTACTTTCAGCTATAAATATAGGTAAATGGAAGAGGATATTAGACCCGATCTAGATAACTATATCGAAAATAAATTCGCCAAAGAAAATAAAAGCAAGTCTTCTATATTGTACAGTCTGGTTTCTTGTATAAATCCTTACTAATATTACTCGTATAAATGCGAAAGTATCTCTGTCTGTTTGTCCTTTCACGCAAAGACTATTGAACCGATATAAATGAAATTTGGTAAACAGATATTCTAGAGCCTAAGAAAGGATATGGGCTACTTTTCTACCGAAAAAAGGATTGTAAGGGTTATAAAATTTAAAAAAAAATTTAAAATGTGGGGTTGGAAATTTGTATGGTAGTATCGTCATTTTTACAGGTTTATGTTAATGTTTTGTGAGTTTAATATGTTGTGTAAGTAAAATAAGTAGCCGAGTAATTGAAATGCTAACCAACAATTTTCACGCGGACGAAGTCGCAGACACTGCTAGTAATATATAATTTATAATACTTAGTAGCGATTATAAATAAAAAGTGATGTTTCTCGGATTTGTACACTTTCATGTGCATATGGTTGCGCCGCAAATTCTGAACGTATTCCTGACAACCGCAGCTGTCTGTGGAATCTAATCTCTGAGGTTAATGCGGCATCACTTCAATATTTAACATTTTCCTTCGCCACAGAAAGCTACCGCGATACTTTTACGCTACCATGTCGATCTTGTTTGCGGCCAACTTGAATATGTATTCAGTACAGAATATTATAAATCTTCGCCTTTTATGAACGTTGTTAAGATAAAAAAGTATTAGTAGTAGGGGAGGCCAAGCGGGGATTTTTGAATTCACTCTAACGGGACAGTTAAATATAAGGGGAACCTTGCGCCGAATAGAGTACTCCTACCACAAGAGCCACATTTCTAGGGTAGCCGGTCAAAATACTAAAGAAAAAAACAAGTTGTAAGTAATAATGAAACGAGTCAAATTAAGGCAAGGAATTATAATTACAATCATAAATAAAAGCCTACATTTAAACGTCATTTGTCTGGTCTCATAGATCTTCAATGAAAATAGATATTGACTATGTAGCTGTATCGTATAGAATATTTATCGATGAATATTTGACTCAACTATTATAAAACGATGCACAATACATTCGCTTTTGGATCTTGAATACGGGCGGTCGTGCCTGAAGCACCGAGCTGGGCGCACGGCGAGGCGCACGACCGTCGACCGCTCCTACAAGCGTATTGTTTAGCCATTCCCAGCGACAAAGGAAGGTGAGAACAAATGACTCCTTTTGTTTATATCCACGCTCACGGCACTGTGACGTATTTCATGCGGCAAATAGCTGTTGGTATTCGCGTTTCAAGTGAGAGATTAAATGTCATAATGATGGGTATGTCATAATTGTTTTCCAGATATTTGAGAAATAAGTAATAAAAAAATATAAACTTTATAACTATTATCACAGCGTCATAAGAGCGTCGGTGGCTCCGGGGTCAAGCACTTGACTTGCAATCTGCAGGTCATGGGTTCGAATCCATGTACCATGTACCAATGTGTTTTTCGATTTCCGATTTACATTTGTACATTTATTCGACGTTCTTACGGTGAAGGAAAACATCGTGATGCAACCTGCACATATCTGAGAAGAAATTCAATGATATGTGTGAAGTACTGGGCCAGCGTGGTTGTGTATGGCCTAGTCACCCGTGACTTTGGATAGGCTCCGAGCCCCTCGGTGGGGACGTATAGTGAGCTGATGATGATGAACTATTGTAACAAGCAAACGAAACATCATAATTTAAACAGCCGGTTTTTTAAAGACTTGTCAAAATATTGATAATACTCAATGCCAATTTTATCTGTTTTCAAAAATTTCTTGACATCCCTCTGGATAACTTTCTTTAATGAAATTAAAAAAAATCTAATTTAATTAGAAATCTCTCAAAAAAGGTAGGCAAAAATCACAAAATAAGGTTTTTATTTAAAATGCTTCATTTTCTTGTCTAAATGTATCGTATTTACTCTGTCCGTACATTACGAAGCAGTACAGGCCCCGGCGGATCAATTTATTTTACTGCCAGTCCTGTCTATAAAAGACAGTAAACTGACAAATTCTCTTGAGGGTCGACTTAATAATTTATGAAGCTGCAGATAAATACGTCGGTACATATTTGGATTTTGACCAGTGATCATAGGCATGACTATTATTTTCTTAAAAAAATATTTCCTTATTTTTTATACCAAGTCATTCACATATATGCATATCCCATGATAATATAATTTAGAAGATAAAAGAAAAGAAAAAGTTATAAATGCGGCCGTGAAAAGCCAGATGTCGCAAGTTGTGAGACGTCTCCGAACGACGAACATACGGGTAACACAAATTACTTCAATAAGTACGCATGATGGAGGACGGGGTGGTCGCGTAATGGCGAAATTCCATCCACGGTGAATGCGCCACTGAATACAAAATTCACATGTACTCCAATTATAGGAAAACGATTTGGTACAAATATTCTTGGCAGACTTGCAAATTTCGACTCAAATCGTCCAAATATATTTATTTTGTTGCGATCCCGAAATGGGCCCACTACGAGTTCGTGACTTTCATTTTCCTGAAATGCCGCGCCGACCAATGCAGGAAGAGAACAAAAGCAAATGGACTACGATGCCACCGGGAATATTTCATTATATATTAAAATTGACAATGCATCGTCGCATAGTAATACACGTAGATTCAAAAAAAAAACATTGAAAAACAGTTTAGCAAAATACATCGATTCGGTCGATTTTCGATAAAAAAATCATGTATTTTACTAACCTTGTACATAAAATTGTATTTCATTGAAAAATATATTTAACAAAACATGGTACACAAAATAAACCTTTTTCATGCGAAGTTAACATCAAACAAATTACATCCACTTCGGTTAAAACAAACGTACAAACATTGCTATATGGGAAATTATGAGTTGGTCCAACATTAAAGTTATAAAATTGTTTATGCCGACAGCCCTTGCGTATTGCCGGTGAATATCTTATTGTGGGTATTCTGGTAACCCAGCTCTCATAAACTTTGTTACGATGAATGTCACGTGCATGAAACACGTACGGCGCCCCTCTGCCCATTCTGCCTAAAAACGAGTTGTAATTTTAATTAAAATACCATAACTTTGCCCAGCCCTCGGAAATTATTATTGCTTATAAATTGTACGGGTTACGAAATGTTAGCTCATAAACGAATATTTTCATCCATTAAGAGATTTGATTAAAGTATTTGTACATCGCATGTACGAAATCATACTTCATACTAATATTATAAATGCGTATGTTTAGATGGATGGTTGGATGGATGTTTGTTTGTAGGTAGCCCCGGAACCGCTGAATGGATATCTCTTAAATTTGGCATGTAGGACATTGTCTGGAAGAACATGTAGGCTACTTAATTTTTTTTTTATTCCGACCGGACGGAGCCCCGAGCAACAGGTAGTATTTTATATTTTAAAACATTATCAACCTACTATTGTTTCAAAGAATAAAACCGAAATAGAAAATTACGAGATCACTTTATCACTTAATATGTGAACACATGTTATGAATCGAAGCGCAGGTAAATCAGTGGACGTTACGATAGCATGAGCCGAATGCTAGACACTATGTGCCAGAATGAACCAGAGAGAGACAGAGTAAGCTGGAATGAGGCGGACATAGTGATCCAGAGTAAAGGATCCGGCCGAGCATTGCGGACTCGCGGCACGTGCGGAATCCGACACTTGGCACGGCTCTGCACATCCGCGGCACTCCGCCGCCGCCGCGCTTTTGCTTTAATACAAGTTTTAACTTTTAATTGCGCCTCTGCAAACTTACGGGCGGACGTTGTAAAATCTTAATTTGAAGAAAATCCTCGATGATTAAGTAAATATTAAGAGATCTGAGTTGTCAATTAACCGTGCATTTACTTTTAGATTGATTGTTCCAACGCATTCTGTTTACTTATGTTAAGTTAATCTTTACTTGTTTTAAGATCTATGGCTACGTATGTATGAGGTTTGGCAAAAAAAATTCTCTTTTTAAAATCTTAAATTCTACAACATATTATATATTATTATTATATTATATATATTTTATATAAACATTCAATTTAAAAGCATATCTGACTAAAACAAGTTTATATCTCCTTCCTCAATAAAAATAAAACGGGATTCGTCGGGCCGTAATTATTTAAACTCGAAGCATTATCTCGCCGACAAAATAATCAAATAAACGTAAACTCTTTCCTTAAAGAATCCATTTGATCAAATAATCAGTGTTTCCTCGAGTGAGACGCAATCATAGCGGCAGCAATGAGAACAAAACTGACAAATATAAATAAAAGACCGCCGAGGTCCAAGTCGGGTAATTTCTACTGCGATAAAACGGGGAAGGAGCGATATTTAAATTGAATACGCCGTAAATAAATGCTAAATGAGACAAAGGACTGTGAGAGTTTGCAATCTAAACACGAATAAAAGGAGTAATGTATCTTTAATGAAAACGACAGAGAGACGCCGGTCGCCACCGCCCGCAGCCCGTAGCCGCCATGCTCTACATTCTGCCGCAACTTCTTCCTATTATTGCCATTGGATCTGCGTCTATTCAATTATTTGTTTCTATTTTTAGACATTATTAATTAGAATCCTTTGGCGTAAATGACGTGCTTTCGTTGCAAAGTCCAGTGTCAGGGGAGAGGGGAGATAAACGTCGACATTTTAGTAGGGCGGGCTAGTGTTGCGTCAATACACTGGCACATTTTCGGATTTCCTTCCTAACTGATAGATAGATAGATAGACGGATAGATTCATGTTACTGGTTGAAAAACATAAATCAAGGGTTCGAATGCTACATTACATTTTATCCTGAAATAATCCCCTGACAAATATTCTTCACTTCCAGGTACCTTGTCTATTTTGATACATCTTGAGTTGTTACAAAATAGATGAGATTGAGATCTCAAATTTTTGTCACATAACAAATAAAAAAGTACCTGTTATAGAAGTGTGAAAATAATTCACAAAAATGTATAGTATGCTAAAACAACCTAGATAAAATACCTGAGAGCTTTATTCAGTATCCAACGTCCTAAAACTATATTTATCATAGATTAACCAAATTGAAATATAAGTATAAAAGTGCAGGTAAAATCATAACATACATTTGCTATTATTTCAACTTCACTAATATATTAGAATTGACGTAGCATAAATCAACGTTACGAAACTTTTAGTCATTATAACAAAGAACAAGTAAGTTTATCCAAAGTATTACTTATCTAACTACATTATTATGTATTTCATAACACAATAACTTCACAAATGCCAAAAATATTGTCCATATTATAACAGTTGTAGAGTCAGCAGTATTAGCTGCTGGAGCAGTCGACCAGGACACCATGACCGCACAGAACACAGGCGAATGCTTGTGTGTGTCCGAGGATTATTCTAGGCCTCTTTCCCTTCCCACCATTTTCTTATGAGTGAAAGGATAAATATGCAGTAGGAGAGACAATTTATTGAACGTTAAAAATTATCCTCTTTTGTACTTCTGGTATTCTGACCATCAAAAAATGTGCACCCTTTTACTTATTCAAATGTCTATAGTCTGAAGTCACTTTGTTAGAAATCATGCGACGTATTGCTTGTTTACCACCTTTTTCTGTTGAAAATGTATATGTGATTTCGTATATATGCCGCCATCAGGTCGTAAGCTTTACAGTTACTTACAGTTTACTATTATAATATCAATTAAGGTTATACCAATTGTAACCTTATGCGGGCAATGATAGCGTAATATCCGGGCACTATTTATTTTAAATAGACTACAAAACCGGATGACATAGACTCTTGACATAAATTCGGTATTAACTTTTTGTTATATTTCAACTTAACTATAAAATAAATCGTAGTATAAATAATATTTCAGTGTTGAAATTTTGACGCCTGAAAAATATAGTTTACGTTCAATAAAAATATATTTCAGCGATCTCATAAAATATTTTTTATGTATTCCGCAAACAGAAACAGATTTTTCAAAATATGTACTTTAAGTTAATTTAAATTTTATTATACAACTCATGATGGTTTTGGTCTCTGTATAAAACGTTTTTTTTTTTAAATTCGTAAATATTAAAAAATATTAATTTTGCACAAAAAAACGAATTCCTTTCGTGACTTCCTTCAAACTATTAAATATAATGTACTCGGAGGTACGTTGTGTTCTTAGAATTTATAGTCGGTTCCATCAGGACGTTGCACAGCGCCTCTCCCGGCATCCCGGCATCCCGACGATCCCGCTGTGTGCCTCGGCCGGCAAAGTTCTGACAGCCTTCTCAACGTCACTAACTAGTTGTGACTTATTTTAATACAGCAATACAACGTGCGCCAACTATTTTAACTATCATTTTATAATGTCTTTCAATGTAGCCTCTGGTTATATAAGATGATTTGATCTGTAATATTTGGTCTAATTTTCTATTGCATATGATCGACAAAATTTAATTATTTTTAACTGATTGTCAAAGAACGATTCATTAGGAAATATTTTTCTTTCTTAATTTCTTCCTATAAAACCTACATATTTATTTAAAAAAAACCCAAGAGATCCTTTTGAAAACCTCAAAGCTTTTCAAGTAGTTTTAATTTTATGGCTTTAAATTAATTAATATAAAGCATAGGTTCAGAAGGAATAGTTTTAAAAGTTTATAAATAAATGGGAAAAATAGAACAAAGAATAATCCTAGCATTTTCTAGCTTTTATAAAGCAATCAACACTCAAAGAGCTGCCTACTATAAAATTCGAATATTATTCCAACACACAAAATTCAAAACGCAGAACACAGCGAGAGTTTAGAAGGCTTTCTGTGGCACCGGCCGTTTAGCAAAGTTTAAGTAGCAACACGGCCACATCGCAGTGTGCGCGTTACATTGCTCGCTCTCTGCATGTTTAATACACACAAAATAAATAAACTACAACCGTCCTCGTATCACTATAAATCCTCGACGCAAATGTTACTTATTTTAGCCGCAGAGCGCACTTTCTAACTAAACATTTTAATATCTCCACGATATTTGTATGCTTTCTCTGGCTTTGCGTGCTCATGTTTTTACACTTTCCTCGAAAAAGAGTTTTCTTTTTTTTACTGAGCAATATATAAAGTGAATATCCTAGTCTTGTTATCTTCTTCGTTTCGTATACATTGTGTTTGTAGTTAACTGACTGAATCACTTATCATACTTTACAGCTTGAATCGTAATAAACTAGCTCTGGACTATAAGATAATTATCTTTTTATCAACTTACAATCAAAACAGTTAAAGAATAGTCACGTAACAGTCTGGTAGACATCATAAAAAGGCTTACGTCGCCGTTCGCTTTAAAACATTGCGAACGTTTATCTATTAATATAGCGGCCTATTTAGAACTCGGCGTATGTCTTAATCAATGTAAATGACATCTATATGTCCTATATCACACGTGCTTACAATTTATTCTGTATGACATCACTTGTGATGTTACAAATAGACCAACATGAGACATGCAACCGGGCCTCGGATATGCATTTCTAGATTTTCGTACGGAATTACATTGGCATATGCATATAGTCAACAAACTATTCTGAATATCGGTGTTGCAACATTGTATCGTGTCAATACCGCAGGGTACACAACATCACGTCATTTGTACCGACGTATTATTATTTCAGATTGTATTTTGTTATTGTGGAAACTAGGGCAGCTATATTGAACACAATATATTTTTATAGAGGAATATTTTAACCACTGGAGACGAAACAATTATAACATTGCGCTAATTACACACCAGTATATCTAGAACAAAGTAGACGAACCTAATTGCATTCGCCTGGCGTCAATTGTTTGATAGTATACAGATATACTACGGTACTAGCAAACTGCCGCGGGATCGGAATCGAAGCGAACGCTTGCTAGAAGAATAAACAAATTCTCTTAATCTTTAATAGTAGTCGTTTTCCTACATTACCATAAAGTAAGGATTTTAGTACACGAGAATCAAAAGTAAAACAAATATTCATTCAGCAAATGATTCTAACTGTGTTAAAGTTTTACAACGTCTGTATATCTTTGTGTGACATTAAAGTTAGAAAGAAAAAGGTTAAATTGAATTTGAGGTGAGACGCTTGTCTTGCATTTGAATTAGGCATGAAACCTTTACTGATTGATTCCCTTTAGAAAAATCAAACTGTTTTGTTATTCACGAGGGTGCTTGCGAAACATCAACTGACAAGAAAGTATATTCAGCGGGGATTTTCATTTTCAAGTTTAGGGTATTTTTATTATTTCGTGTTTGGATTATTTAAACAGTTCTTTGTTAATATTAAAATTGATTGCCGTCTCGTAGATATAACAAAAAATATTCGTAAACATTAATATATCGACCAAAATGTACGTTACTTCGTTTAGCTATTTATGTTTTTAACAAATGGATTTTTTAAAAATTAAAGTTTTTACCATGATTAGAAGTTGTACCTATTTAGTTAGTGACGAACATTTATTTTTTAAATCCAACGCAAAAAAAAAACAAAACGCAGAATCCGTAGTCAGACCACAAAGCAATAAATTCACATAATTAAGTAGTAAAGTAACATTATCTTAATGATGAGGAATTCGTCGTCACCGCGACGTTCATTCCAAGACGTCGTCAAATAAACAACAACGCGGAGTTTAATTTAAACGGCTGCGGGAGATGCGCCGGCGCCGCTGCATCGTCTCGCTAATTTGTCGGAACCGACATGTGCAATACAGACAATTATGATGTACACGACAGCCGCATTAAAATGTTACGCTTGATGGAATAAGCGATCGTCATATAAGACTACAAAACTATATACTGTTGTACGATGGCACCAAAAACATAATCTTATATATAAAATTCTCGTGTCACACTTTCGTTCCCATACTCCTCCGAAACGGCTTGACCGATTCTCGTGAAATTTTGTGAGCATATTGAGTAGGTCTGAGAATCGGCCAAAATCTATTTTAATCCCGCGCGGACGTAGTCGCGGGCGACAGCTAGTACATATATGAAGTTTTTTCAATTTTAGTAAGGTAACTGAAAAGCATTGAGACCTTAGAAATTTAACGCTGGTACAGAGTACAAATCTCGGCATTAGACTATTATTGAAATTATTAAATGCCCAGACCTTATTTGGGATTAAACAAGGAATATTAGTATAATTAATAAAAATCTGTAAAAAATAAATATTTGAATAACCGAGAGTAAAGTTTACTATTTACTTTTTAAAAATGTAGTCAAAATAAATAACAACTCTCGCGACAGCAAACATTTAAAAATAAATCTGAAAATGTCTGCCAAAGTTCGAGTGATTGATTCCCGTATTCGAAGCGGGTCTCTCCAGTTCCCTTTCAGACTACATCGTAAAATGGCGTATGGACAATTTATTGGTCGAACGCTGTTTAACCCATTCTGGTGTAGGCAGATTTACGACAGCGGTCCCTCACGAAAACGATTACGTCTTCGCGGCCGAGCCTAACAAACAACTCAGTCGTGATTGACTACCATACCATTCATGAAAACTGCGGATAAACGGACTGAATCGAAGGAAGAATCTTAAAGTGTGTCACATTTTAATGAGATTTTTAAGAGTTAATGAGATCCTTTGAGAGATGTTACTTTTATCGTCGGATGGGTTGTAATTATAATAAAATTGGGACCTTATTAGATTTACTAACATCAGCAATAAGCCTTACATGCATACTTATTTTTTTTAATTACGGAAACAGCATTCCTCATAGAATGTTTTAAGACATTCAAATAATTTTTATAAAATACTGTAAAAGTAAAAACAGTGTAAAGTTTTCATGTTTTTACATTTGGAATAATATTTGTAGAAATGATAACATTATTTACATTTTCAAAAGCTTGTACACTTTTACCGCTGCTAAGAACTTTTTAATTACGAAAAATTACCTGAAACATTCTAGAGCTGGTTAAATTTCGTCAGCGATGAATTTTATAACGTTGCGTCATTTTAAACCAGGAAAAAACTGTGTCCATAACTAATCCATTAGCAAACGACTGTTCGACGCTCTAGTGACTGCCGCTATACTTTATAAAACAGTTTTCGTGTACCTATGGGTTTACATTGTTGAAACTTTAGTTGAAAACATATTGCCATCCCTTTCAGTCTCTTTAAGTGACAGAGATAAAAATACGAGTGACACAACAGTGGAATTTCACAGTTTTTTCGAATCAATTTAAAGTTTGATACGAAACAGTTAAATTTATTTTCGATATTATTTTAGTTTTATATATATTCAAATATTCGCGTATATTTTAAAACATAAAATAAAAAGCGTTATATCGAGTCAACTTTGAAAGTTTTAAATTGATAGTATATCGGAATTGGGTATCAAATAAACATAATAAAAGTTACCGCTAAAGTCTTTAATATGCTTATTATTTTACTTACATGAATGACCAACGTATACCTCTAAATCATATCATTAAAAGATTATTAATTTGGAATTTCAAATATAATCTATATAAATAAAAGAAAGTCGTGTTAGTTACACTATTTATAACTCAAGAACGGCTTTACCGGTATGGCTGAAAATTGGTGAGGAGGTAGCTTAGAGTAGTAGAGTCAGGAGACGGGCATAGGATACTATTTATTCATTTTTTTTCGAATTTATGCTTTGAAGAGCTGCTTTTTATTTAACTTATGTATGTATTAAGTTTTTTTATTTGTCCACGCGGACGGAATCGCGGACGACAGCTAGTTAAATTATAAAATTATTCAACATACGACGAGTTTCATTAAAACCATGACAACTTAAAAGTCAAACTATTTTCATTTGAGTTCAGTTACAGCTGCTTTACAAATGTTCACAACTAACTCAAGTGAAACCGACTTGTGCCCAAAATACTACGACATTGTTCTGGTATATAATTGTAGTATTCCTTCAATAGTTTTTTTTTTTTAATTTAATATTTTAAGCATGGTGTGTACTATGCTGAGAACAAGTAAAAAAGACACAACAGAAGAAATTATTATCCAAAATATTACCCTCGTTACTGTTACGAATGTAAAAACAACATAATAAAAAATGAGAATAAATTTTAAAAACTCGTGCAATCTTCCTTTAGTAATACAAAAGCTTAAAAAGACAAAAGTAAACCTAAAGAAAGTCTCGAATAAAACAATATAAAAGAAATCTCTCTTAACATAAGATAGCAGACTGGAAAATCTTCCGTTTCAATATGAATAAAGGAGTACAAATTTATTTCCCACCGCAAACTCTAACATACTTAAGTAGGAGCTCACGATGACTTAAATAAACTATAATTTAACAGAGGAAGCTTTTCGAGCACAGTTTGAACACAAAGCAATGTACAGAGAGAATGCATGGTCCCGAACTACGTATTCATGAAAGCAATTTGCCTGTTCTTTGTTCTAAAATTTTGTCGCACTTCAAATTTCATCAGATGTTCGAATCAAAGGATTTCATTATGTAGAAAAATGACACGGTGTTATTCTAATTTATCCTATATTTTGAAGAAAGGCGCAAATAATTAATAATCGCAGTAATAATTATCTACTTTAAAATCCTTAAAAATGCTAAAATATTATGAAGCAACAATCTAAATGAATGTGATAGTGTATTAAAAAGAAATATCAGAAAGCCCTTTTTAAGGTCTTCAAGAAATCCAAGAGAAATGCAACGAGATACTTTTATATATTTTCAAAAGTATTTTGTCTGTGTTAACAAACAACTTCAAGTTCATCTTTACCAATAAAAACAATATTATTCTGTTATAATGATTGATTTAAAATGATTTCTATAGCGCATACGTGACAAGTTTAATCGCATAACGTTGTTCCATAATGTTTAAAACTCATAAACTTTTATCCGGGACCTATGCCACTACCGAATGGAAATCAATTTTACGGATCACTACTAGCAGCGGCGAGCCCGTTGAATTCCAGCCGTCGTGATGTGCCCATGAATACAAGTTGCCCGATCGCTATTCCAAGAATACACGGATACACGGCGCGTTCGCTCCGATCGAGGCGCCTTATACCTAAATTAATTTTCTACTATGATCAGTCAGCCGTGATAAACGTGATACAGCTCCAATATCGACCAATCTCACAAGCATCTTAGTGATAATACAAGTATGTATATGTTATACAACGTTATTACTTAATTTTAATTAAAATTATATGAAACTAGCTGACGCCCGATACTTCGCGTGAAATTAAAAACAAACTTTATTATTAGCCTATGTATTCTTCCAGACTCTGTTCTACAAGTATGCCAAATTTTAGTGAAATCCATGTGGCCGTTCGGTGAATCCATCCGTATATCTAAACATTCACATTTATAATATTAGTAAAATTCACGAAATAATAAAATAAGAGAATCTCAAACAATCTAATTAAAATGCCAAATAAAATTTTGCCAGTTATATACAGAGGTCCTACATTTGACAGCAAATCAAACCTTGTTAAATCTCACTCACTTTCTTCTTCACTTCACAACACTTAATATTAAATCCGTAGCATCACAAATTAATACGGGAGTTAAAGTCCGCGGTTAATCAGTATATTAATCTAACGTTTAGAGATTTACGATTTCCATCAAATGTCACGTCGAGAGACGCGTCGAAGCGGCATCAATATCCCATCGCGCAGTACATGACACATCCATTGGTGACATGTGACACGGACGCACGCATTATACTCATGATACCTTTGTTTTTAATTCCCTCCTGTGAAACTAACCTACTGCAATCGTATATGCGAATGTAAAAATGTAATATAGTAGTTTAATCATCGCAAACAAGTCATCCCAAATACATGTTTCAAACAAAACTTGTAAACAAATAAGACAAAACTTCAAAATATTAATCTAATATTTCATTTCGTTTTTAGATTACAAACAAAAAGGGTAAAGTGATTTATTCACGCGAGATTAATATATGTATATGACATTTTTGATTTATCTTTGTACATTTTATCAAAAACAATCAAAAATAATCAGTAGTTCCGGCGAACGCCGAGCGGCGAGCGGCGCGCGTCGAGCTGCGGCGACGGAAGTCAGACGGGGCTGATTAATGAACTGCCTTCACCGACTTGAAAATGAACCCTATTACTTAACGAACTTATCGTCTGAAGAAAGAAAACACTCTAATTGCCGACTTTTAGCCGCGCGAGAGCTTTCAAATGATTGTTATTATTAGCGCCGTTCTATATTAAGAATTATGACGTTCGAATCTTTGCCACTTTCTCAATTTAACACTGCAGATTAATAAATGAAATCCTTTGTCTAATTATCACATACGTGAACAGAAAAATGAAAAAAGTAAAAACGAACGTTTAAAAGCCTTGCTTTTTCAATAAGCTTTGATAACAATGAATACGTTTTAAAATACACAGAAAAATAAAACCAAAGAATAACTTGAACTAAGTTAAATTGCTGTAGGCGAAATCTTTCGGTGTGATTGGATGCTCGAACATAAATTATCACCCGCATTACATTTGTACTGTCTCTATAAACTACGATCGATTTCATAGTAACGCCTACAATTTTTTTGAAAGGGCCCTTGACACTGCTATTGATTACATTTTTTATAGCTTAATTGGGCTAATTTTATAATTACTGTTATTAAAAAATATCCGTTTAACGACTTTGACTTCATTATCATTGCCGTACCGTAATAATTAAAACAGCCAGTGTCATAAAGAAAAATAAATAACAAACTTTGAATGATATCGGGTATAATAAGCCTTATAAATTTTTCTCCAATTTCACAATAGAATCATTAGCATTTTACATTATTCTGGACGCATTCTTTGTCTCGACAGAAGGCTTAATTCTTTTATTATTATAATTCCTTAGAGCTTTTTGTATTTCCACTCATTTAAAAAATAAATGAAATTAATTTATTTTTCGATGAAACTTAAAATACACGTATATGTATAAGTATATTATGTATAAGTAGGTACTCTAAGTTTACGAGTTTTAATAAAGCTAAAGAACATACAGAACAACAGTATGTTCACTACATTATACTAAAATATTTATAAAAGAGTATGTAGTAGATAAATTAACCACCTAATAGGGCTTAAATAGCGTAATTATAATTAGAAACCTTTTTGCCTTTAAATTAATTATTTCTCACTACAGCTACTAAGCCTAAAATAAACTGAAAGTATCGACGTTTATTTATATGACAGTAAGTAACGAGAGCTTAGTGTTTCAATTTCCGAACAGCCAGACTCACTAAAACTAACATTAGACATTGATTTATTGATTGTAAGTGCTAAATATCTTATTTATATTGCGACTTTAATTTATATCAATACTAGTTGTCGCCCGCGATTCCGTTCGCGCGGATTTAAAAAAAACCTATTAGTCTATGTGTTCTTCCAGGCTATGTTCTATATCTATGCCAAATTTCAGCTAGATTCATGCAGTTTTTCTGGAGATACCTTCAAACAAACATCCATCCAAACATTCGCATTTATAATATTAGTAAGATACTAACGTCAAGTAGTTAGTACGATATAATTTCCATTTATAGTGTTATAAGACTCAGCTGTTTTAAATACCTATTTACATAATTCCTAAGTTTGATATTCGGGTAAAGAAAAATATTTGTGTGTTATTTCTTAATAATTATACCAAATCATTGTGGGTGGTCTTCCTCTCGCTTCGAACATGCGTGCCGAATCCTTGATGGTGAGGTAAAATAATTTTTTACCGAAGACGGTTACAAATTGACCATCAAAATATTCATCATCTCACATAAAATTAATCATTATCAAGATGGAAAAAATCTTTATACTTTATAACAAAAAAATATATAATATATTTTAAAAACAAAGAGAAATTAACTTATAACCATTAGAGTATGGACTCGGCAATCTAAGAAACTTAAAAAAAAGAAGGGATTGTTTTTTTTTATATCAAAAGGTGGCAAACGAGCGAGCGGCTAGCTGAAATCGCTGAAATAGCGAAGTGACCGTTGCCCATAGACATACACAATTTCATATGCGTTGCCTACCTTAAATCGACGGAGGAGAGGATGCACAGAAAGAAAATATCTTCCCTTTCCATGCATCCTCTCATCTGGAAAGACTTTTTCTACTTCCCATCCTTTCCTTATAAGAAAAAGGGTGCGAAGGGAAAGTGGACTAAATTAGGCCTCCGGGACGCACACTCATCAGACGAAACGCGGAATTGCTTCCACTTGACGCCTGTCTTCTGTTTGGCCGTGGTATTTCACCGGGCGAGCCGGGCCGATTCGTGCGAAGATGTTAAAGCGGGCTCTAACACTGTTAAATAACAATATCACATACAAGCATATATCTTAAAGTTAAAATATCAAAGTGCATTGTTTTTGCAATTACTCTTTATTTCCCGCAATTGAGAACAAAAGATTAACAAAATTAAAGTCTTAGACTAACTATTGTTTCGTTGAATTATACTTAAGAGTGCATTAAGCACAATGTATTCATTACTTAAGATAAATCATTGTTCAGATCATGTTGTGATTGCACAAGTACGTTGAACTGTGATTCACGCTGGTACTTCGCACCAACATGTCAGCAGTAAAAATTCCTATAACATATTGTGAAATCATTAAGATTATTGTAAGAATGATTCGTAAAGCAGATCTTATTATTTTGATAAGTTGAACGAATGCGACGCAATCTTCTTTCTTTTAACTCGAGTATTGACCTCGCACGATTAATTATTTGCTCATCACATTGAGTAACGTAGGTACTAAGAGTTAGGTATTGTTTTAACATAAATCATATTCAATAAAGTTTAATAAGTCGTGTTATTTGAGGGCATATAGTAGAAAGTATGCGAGCGCGTGGTGTAATGTATTGCGGCGCAGTTGGATGCGCACCAATATTTATCAAAGGCAGATTTATGTGCCGCGGCGACGAAGGCTGCGATGCTATCTGCGAAAATGCCTCGCCGAGCCGCCGAACTGAGCCCCTACTATTGTTTTACCATTACAATTGAATACAGGAATCCAACATCAAAGTACGAAGAGTAGAATGGTAATCGAATAAACCAGATCAAAAGTTCGCAGACAATTTTAGATAGTTGTCTCTCTTAAAAAAAAAAACAATAAAGTTCGTTTTTTTTCATATTATAAGGTGGTAAACGAACAAGCAGCCAAGTAAATGTTGTTGTTGATGGCATCCACTACCTATGTATATATATAATAATATAATATTATAAATAATGTAAAATTTTACTCCGAAGTAAATAAATATTTGGTAGTAAAGCGCTGCACTCGACACGAAGTTATATTTTAAAGGAATGAACGTCGTCACGCTCCTATGATCTAGAAAATAAATGGGTGCACAATTTTTCGTGTTTCGCTGGGGCGTTAAATTATGCGTTTATCATTTAGGGATGTTTACAAAGAGTCTCCCGCGGGATAAAATTGAAACAGCTGGACCGTTGCCAGGCGGGAGACACGCAATAATGCCATTTTATGTGCAATACCAGCCTATATTTCTATTAAGACTAAATTAAATATACGACAATTTATGAATTTTCTTTTTATTTATTTAAAAACTCGCAATAAGTATTTTAAAGCATTGTTAAGTTATAGTTATGGTTATAGTTATGGTTATAGTTATGGTTATAGTTATAGTTATAATTATAGTTGTAGTTATAGTTATAGTGATTGATATATTAATGATTAAAATAAACAGCCATGTTAACTCCATAATGGTAATGAAATGTTTGAAATGCTGCGACCTTTTATTTGCGCACATTTTCTATACGTGTCTAATTAAATTTCTTTCAACTTCTCATATAATCTGATAAACTGAGGAGACCATTTGTTGCTAAAATCAAATTTTCTTTATTTGTATTAATTGACCATCCACAAAAAACATAAAACAAGTCAAAAAAGCGTAATATCGAATGTAACACACGAAATACTTATTCTATTTGTCTCCTGATATCGTAGCGTTTACTGCCAAGATATCGCTGACTCTGTTTATCATTTCCGTTAGATTACCGCGGTCGCGCCCCGGGGATATAGAATATCAAAAAATAAGCAGCGAATTGGAAGCGTTGTCGTGCAGGAACAATAGTCCTCTGACTTTAAAAGACAGGACCTGTCAAGCTTGCTTGTTTGATCGTTTGATCAATTTGTGTAAGTTTGTAAATTTTTTAGTTAGTAAGAATCCATAATACGTTACGTACATACATGCATATACGTTATTATCATCCTTACCCCCGCCAAAAGTGGCATTTATTTAGTTCCACGGCAGTTCTTTGGCTAGTCCATATCTTTATATAGTCAATGCAATTGTCAGACAAAAGTGCTTTTGCTGTACACAGAAATAACTCCCGACGAAGTACCACGAATTGAAAATAAACCCCGGCTTCAAATGTCGCCATGAAATTTTAAACTTGGACATTTGCAATCATATACGACGGACGGTGACATTACATTTTCTATGCACTCTCGTTCCACTTATTTTTGGTTTAAATTAGATATGATTGGTGTTTCTTTATTCATAAACTAGATGTCCTTGTCCGTCCGCGCGGAATTAAGAACAAACTAGATATGACTATGTGTTCTTCCAGACATCTATACCAAACTCATCACACTCCTCATCTATACCAAATTTCATCTAGATCCATGCAGCCTTCCCGGAGATTCCTTCAAACAAACATCCATACATCTGAACATTTGTATTTATAATATTAGTAAGATAATACAGGACTAAGACAAAAAAATACAGTGTAATTGATAACCTCCTTCGTTTTGAAGTCACTTAAAAAACAAATTCATATTGTAGTATCAGAAAATTAAAAACAAATAATACTAATGGAATTCATGAATGAAAAGACAATAAAAGTAATCTGTTCTTATATGTTTTGGACGTTGCCGGTGACTCGGGCTCGAGTTGTTTGAGTTTATTTACGCCGTTTGTGTCGCCTCACACCCGTTGGAGTCCGTCCAACAGTTTTACACAATCATTCCACTCAACTAAGCGTTGTCATAAACAAAACCCGGCAGGTATGAATTGCACAAAAAATTGTAGTATAATTGCCGTCGCCGCTGTTTTGTACGGCTTGCTTTTAGCTCTATCAATTTTTAACGGCCAACACTGAATCGTTAATTTATTTTATGTCGACCAACTTGGCGCTGTTACAGACCGCACGTATTGATTTCAAAGCTAGCACGATATCAATATATATCTTTATACACTTAAGTATAGGAAGTAGTGTAGATAAAAAAATAATAATACACTATTGAAGTAATAATTAAATTTTTTCTGTATATTTATTTATGATCCTGGAATACTAACAAAATTTTTCGTTATAACTTATTTCTACTCAAGCTTAATTTTAAGCTTGGATTAACTGAAATATATGTAATTAACAAAAAACCCGGGTAGTTTAAAAGAAACCTAATTTATTTCACAATTTAGGAAACTATTAAAAGTCGAAAAATATTTAAACTTCTGATACACAGTTAAAAATAAAGTTTTTCACCTTACGCTAAAAAATAAAACTTCCAGAAACACAAGGAAGAAACGTTTGAAATATGAGGAACTGTTAGGATTTCATTTTGAATAAGAGTTTTGATTGTCCAATCCTTTATTTGGCAAGCGCGCGGGATGTCGCCGCGCCAAATAGGTCGCCACTAAATGAATCAAAGCGTGAACTTAACTGGCATTACGTTTATTGTCAAAGTTTAAATTATGGAAGAGTTAATATAACAGTTTGCTCGCTTTCACATAAAAATGAAATCGTGAAACATATTCTGCTTTATTAAAGAGTAGTCGTACTTCTTACTAATATTATAAATGCGCATGTTTAGATGGATGGATGGATGTTTGTTTAAAGGCATCTGCAGAACGACTGAACGGATCCGGATAACATTTGGCATACATATAGAACTTAGTCTGGAAGGACACCTAAGCTACTAATTATGTATTTTTTTAATTCCGCGCGGACGTAGTCACGGGTGACAGCTTTTTTTTTAAATAAAACAAACAATCGTATCTTCACTTTTACTGCCAGTCTTGGCCGGAATTAACTGCGTTGGTAAACTCTTTAGATAACTATGTATAAGAGACATGCTATTCGGGTCGTACGTTTATTGCTGTTAAATATAGGTGCTATCTATAAAATATGACTTAAGCTTAAAATCTCCTTGGATTCCGTTTATTTAACGACCACCCATCACACAAGTTTACACCCACAACGACGTGACGAAATTATACAAAGCTTGAATGATTCAGTGGCAACGCTTGTTAATTGGAAGAATACATTCCTACTTCCCTTTTAAGTTTTAAGTTACCATATATAATTAATAATCTAGTTAATTCTAGGTTAATAGATATAGTTTAAGCTATTTTTAATGTCAGGATGTATTCCTTTCCTCATTCACTTGTTTAAAAACAAATGTAAAAATACCAAAATGAATGAACTTCAATTGTTTATTGCTACCATTGGCAATTAAAAATATCACTCTATTTTAAACAACACAAACGAAGAATAAGTTGTGAATGTAGAGAATCCCATTTTGTCCTAGATATTCCTTATAAATATTATATTACGCCATTAGCGTTTAAAGTTAATAATTTTCATCATAAAGCTTATTTACTCCTTTATGTCTATATAAAATCTATTTTCACCAGCCTGTTTGTATTCACCGTTTATCTATTTTAATATACCTTTTATAACTGGCAGCCACATCTGTTATTGATCACAACATCTCTCATAAGATTTAATGTAATAAATACTTTTGTACGCAACACTAATACTTAGAATTATGACTGGTCAAATATACATATGATGATATGCGTTCTTTAAATATAAAATTCTTTTAATAAAATAACATTTTTCAATATTAAAATGTATAATTTAAATCGCGTTTCAAAATGTTGAATTTATTAATTTCTAAATATTTAAGAAAATAAACTAAAATTTCTAAATATTGAAGTTAGTGAAATTGCTGATTTTTTAAAATTATTATTTTACAGATTTATTCCCCTAGCTTTAAATAAAACAACTTTTATTTAAGAGCTACTATAGGTAAGTACATCGTTCCTGTGAAATAAATTTATATAAATTAAATGATAAAATTTTTAATATTTTATTTATAAAGCAAAGCGCAGCGGTAAAATTCGCGTGAATGTAAAATATCTTTAATCAAATATTAATTCGTACTAGTTGAGGATCTTCGGTACCATTTGAATTGAATTTATTTCATAAAGTTTTTACTAATACTTGACCAGGATCTCTCCTAGTTCTTAGTGGTGTTTTATTAGTTCAAAAATATATCCAAAATATAAATATACATCGATATCCGACGTAAAATCAAATCTATACTAAAGTTGTTATAACTATGTCAAATAATATGATGTCTTCTCTTAATGTTTTGTTTAAAGCAATCATCGCATCGCAATAAATAATTACAAGACAAAATTAAGAAAATGGCACAATAACAATTGTGAAATTAATGAATAACTATTGTATTAAACTGATATATAAACTCGGCTAAACACTCACGTATATTCGTCCCGTGGCGGCACCGACTAGTTTCGAGCCCGTCGCTCCGCGTCCGCGAAATAATACCAGTACCACTCATCCTGATGAATGGCCCCTGATGGGCTCGAACCTAGTCGGTGCCGCCACCGGACGAATATACGTGAGTGTTTAGCCGAGTTTATATATCAGTTTAGTATAATGTCTCACGAAAGTTTGAATAATTTAACTATTGTATTACCATTTATTGATTGTTTAAACAGAATTGGGAGAAAAAGCCAAATACCCTTGTTATATTTGACTGTAATTATTGAGAGTTTTTCACATCATGATGATGAGTATTTGTAAGTAAATTATATACCAAATAAAGGTAGAAAGGTCTTTTAACTGTATTTCATGTAAACGCAAAATAGTTTGCAGTCACATCCGCCCACAGAAGCATGTAATAACATTTACCGTTAGTTTTTAGAACAGGATAAGCGTTCGTGTCCACAGTGTCTTCTATATCGCCTCAGGTATCGTGAAGCCGGTCTTTGTGTAGTCGTACTAATTCTTATCGGTTGACAGCCAGCTAATATTTAAATCACACTTATCTGTATTATAATAACTTCATTTATTCAGATTTTTTACAAGCTATATCACATTGTAAAATTAATATAGCATATTCCTACACCAATCCTATGTTACTGGTTTGCGCGTATTTAGATTTTAAAGCATTATTCATATTAAAATGTCAACAAATAAAAATCAAACACAAATATTACAGTAAGTAAACGTTCAAAATGATGTACTAAATCCCTTCCGTTTTAAATAGAAATGAATAGTTTAAAGTAATAAAAAAGGTTCTTGTACATACTAGAAAATGACTCACACGTCTCCGCCACACTATATCCAGTTCTATTATCCTTATAAAACTAATCTAAAGCAAACTCTAAGTGTACCATAAACATATCCAAAGCCAACAAATAGTTGAACATAATCTTTAAAATCTCCAATAAAATGGGTTTGAATGCTTTGAATAGAATGCCAATAGACGTAATAGCTACAAGCGCTTTGATCTCGCGTTTCACGTAATGTTGGAATGAAATAAAATGCCTTCGTGTTAGGCATCTATTTATACCGCAGTCGTGTCAAATTACGATCTACATGTAGCGGTTTATCTCGGCTAGGGGTTCAACGTCAGTCAATCTGAGGTGCATGTCTGTCAGTCCAATTTACACTGGCTCGCCGTCGCTCTACGTCGCCCCTCCATCGCCCCTCCATCGCTAGTCCAACATCTATAAAGCTCATTTAACATACAAATCCCGCACAGCGGTAAAGCACGCCGGGATATTAGTTATCTATCTAATACATTTTCAAATTCAATCCCAATCGTGTATCCAATTAGTTTTCGAAATCTGAACTGTCTGTTTATTTTAATAATATGTAGATAGAAAATTATTTGATGCGTCATTCAAAAAGTCTGAAGATGTTTATACGTTTACATAAATATGGTTGGCCTTTTTTTAATTACTTTATTCTTCTATGCATATGATGACGGCTTACTCATGGGGGCTTATTTATATGGATACTAGCTGTCGCCCACGCTTCGTCCGCACGAAAATAAAAAAAATAAAAACTTTATAAGTAGCCTATGTGTTCTTCCAGACTATGTTCTATATCTATGCCAAATTTTAGCGAGATCCATACATCCGTTCCAAAGATACCTTCGAACCAACATCCATCCAGCCATTTAAACATTCGCATTTATAATATTAGTAACATAAGATTGTAGGTAGTAAGTATGCTATAAAAATTACTTATAACTATTGTTGTAATGAGGGCAATAATTATTAATTAAGGGTAAACTCCAGTCGAGTTGGTCCTGAGCTCAGCGTAAATGTGTAATACAGTTACATTTGTAATTACAGCTCACCTAAATCTCCTGCGAACTGATTAACTGATTTAATTAATTCTAAGAGTAATCTTATCAATAATTAGAGTTTATATGTAATATTCATTATGTTGCCGTTGGACTCTAATTATTGTTAAACAAGAAAATACGCCTATATCTAGACTAAAAGATATTGCAGATGATTTTCTTTTGCTTACATCACTCGTTATTGATAGCTCCCAATACCATTCTAAGCACTGGTTTCTGAGCCGAAAACATATCGTCATCCCTGTCATTATATTTGACAAAATAGAGAAGAAAAAGAAGAAATAGTTTTATTAAACGTAATAAAGGTTAGATCAAAAACAATATTCTTATACTAACAAAAAAATTACACATAACTGAATAATAAATTAATTAGATAACAAAAGTTTTAAACGGGGATTTTACTTTCGGAAACTCACGGTAAGCGAGGCATCTCTTTTTTGGTATTAAATGGTGTTTTAAAATACAAAAACATATTTCACAATTAATTATTAAATGAAGCACTAATAATTATTAATTATTGGAAATGCTTGTTTAATGTTTTTAATTATATAAATTACTGATAATACACACAGGGGTGTTATATGATTTTTAATTACTTCATAGCCTGCGCATTGCAGTGACCAAATATTTTATTGTGATACATTTTTTTTAAATATATTAACACGTCAGCGATGTTTTTAAGGCAGTTGTATAATGGTCGAATTCCGAACATACTGGCGGTGTATAAGTCCATTTTAAACGACGATAACATCAAGCCGCGCTGTCGGAACGATTTCTGTCAGACCACACGCTAAGCCCACTATATGCCGGCGAGCACCTCACTATATCTGATCATAACGGTAAAGTAATACAATAAGATTGAGAAATTATGGGAGACTTGAGATATGTAGCGAACATTTTGAATGGAGTTAACTGTCATAGGATCGTCTAACCGTGGGTTTCTAAGACCAAATCCCCGTTTAAAACATATTGTTCTCTATATTTCGTCAAAGATAGTGATGATATGATTTATATACAGAGGATTTGGTATCAGAAACCAAAGGTAAGTGTCACTTTATATTCAAATAACTGACTCATCATACTAACGCACTAAAATTATAAATAGCTTATCAAAACGAATAAATTGAGGTAGTGGGCGATCTGTGTTCAATCCTATCGTTGCTGTATTTTCGCATTTTTTTAATTAGAAGATTTGCGAAAAAAGTTTGAAGCTAATACTAGAATAATGCCGTCAGGAATTGTCATACCCCTAGCAATCCGGTTTAAGGTATCATATTCGCCTTCTCGCTTAAGGTTGTTGCACACTATGATCGTGAACTTTCCGCGGTCTTCGAACCTGCAACAATTTGTTCAAGTGTGTACTGGTATATCATGAGTTGTAACATTGTACGCTCCGTCACTTTTAGTTTTTATACCACATATCAGTTTTGTAAACATAATGCAACAGTGTTTACGATTCGAACATGTTGCGAACAGTGTAATGAGTACTCATCTTAATGTAAAACAAGTGCGTAGACACAAATTCTTTGTCGTAACCATCTGTACCCACGTAACTAAGAACTAATGTTTTCGTAGAAAGAGATATTTTTTTAAATATGACCAGTGTCATATTACTTTTCACGCTGGTACATTGTTAACGTATAAAGGTGAGTTCCCACTGCCGAAAAAATCCATAAATATTTTGTTGTTTTGAAAAATGCATAAACTATTTCATGAAGATCTTGACAAACAGGTACCAAGCGATTGTCGTTGGCGACAAAGTAACAAAATTTATATCATTATAATAAGTCGCTAACAGAGTATCGAAGATTTGCCCTGTGTACGAAGAGCCTAAGTAATATTGCGTTAATACTGACCACGGACGTGTATTGTTATCGGAGACAATGTAATGAAATTGAATATCATAACAGTAACGCAATGTTCCTGTTATAGAAACCTATATAATATTAATAGCTAAACGGCTGGATATAATATCGTAGACATATACATATGTACGGCAACGGTATATTAACTTAAAATGACTATACAAAGATTTCGATATGAATGTTTATATTTGTTGACAAGAACGTGAAATTCTTTATTTATCTTATTCTTGGTCTTATTTTTTTATGATCACATAACCAAAGAAGTAATAAGGTTGAATGTGGATGGCTAAAAAAGTAGAGGAAGAACAAAGTAATTATGGATTGATTGTTCGAAATGATATGGGTAAGAAGGGGTTGGATTCAGCTATGACTTATATGAAAGATGTATGGAGTGAATACATACTGTACCGACCTTCCGTAGGTACAAGGACAGGATGATGATAAAGAACTTCATATTTTTGATATGATTTAGCGATTGTAAATCTTATTGACAACACTTCTTTACTAATGTAATATACAAATTAGTAAACATCCTCACATGTGGGGTGTATTTTATGGAGATTACACATTTTTTTCCTTTTAAATACAACTATCATAGAGCTAGACACTATAAAAGATCAAAGGCTTAGAGCTAAGCTTTTAAAACTAAATAAGTCGCTGCTTCAAACGTACCTTTGCATTTTATTTTAATACACATGTTAAATCTCGAACATATTTTTTTTTTGCTTCATAAAGTCTGTCCTATTTAATAACCTAATGGAGAGAAATACGCTTCGTATTCAATGTTATTTAAATATAAGCTTATAGCAAACCGATTTATCGGGATAAATTTCAGAGCTCCCAAGGGATAAAAATAAGCCCGGCTCTTTTTAGTTAATCATGACTGTATTTTATATATTGTAATAATCTCGCCTGATATAATTTTGTTGGGATTAAAATAATTGAGCTTCATGATAATTTAAAATATTTTGGTAAATTAAAATTGTTTTTTTTTATTTTAATTGTTTTATTTAGATAGAATAGAACAATAGTGTATCATAGTTATCGTTTTTATGATTCTTATCACACATATTAAAGTTTATGTAATGTGAAGACAAATTTATTTAACTAGATGTGTATATATATATATATATATATATATATATATATCTAGTATATATACATAGTATATATACCTATCTAGTATATATACCTATCTAGTATATATACATATATATATATATATATATAAACTCCACGTTTAATTCCATAAATTCCAAAATATTTAGTTAGCAACGATTGTCGGCAATAGGTAAACTAATAGTGTAATCTTTTATATATCCAATTATTGCCATCTGTCAATTTCCAATGCTCTTTGAATCGTACCGTCCAAAAAAAATTAAAGTAATAAAAAAAAAAACTAGTGTGAAACTATTAATGGACGCATAAGTACAGTGATTGAATCACACTACAACGATTGCCTTTTATATCCTATATTTAAAACAGCATCAATATGATAAATGGAACTTTCGTAAGAAAAACATAATGACTTCATGCAAACATCTAGTTAATGGATGTTTCCATTATTAAAATACCGACATAACGACGCTGCGAGGGCATCATAATAGAGCTGTGGAGCGTAACTTAAAGTTCGATTAAACTAGCATCTTTAATGGCTTAATTTAGCCAAGTGAACCGGAGTCGGGAGTCAGTTACCTGCGCGAGGGCACGCGGAGCCGGTTTGCAGTGATCCATCTCCCCCCTCCTTCACCTCCCCGTCTCCCGCTGCCCTTACACTTCCCATCCGAGACCCATCTCACATTCAAAACGTTTTTTTTTTTTTGCTCGACTGACTCCTCGCAGTCAGGTTTACAATTCCTTATTCTTAAGTGAATTGCACACATGCCCATTCTTTGTGTCGAAAATGAACTTTTAATTCAATGCGATTTCTTACTGAAATAAAATTTGTGTTATATACGCTAAAGTCCTATTAGTCTTGTTACGATAAAAATTAACGCGTCAACTATCATGCGCGCGGGAACTTAATATTTTTGGATATTAAATTTGTTCGACAAACAAATGACTATAATGGAAGGATACACATATATGCTATTAATGCTTGAGCGATCATTCGTAACTAATACTCCATTCAACAGTAACTCATTCTTTTCGACATAATTATGCCTAATTTTTCCTTCAATGTCACACTAAATGGCTATTATTATGATAAATATTTCATTATCTATTTTTTATTTAATATGGCGCTTTTTTCGTCGACGCGTCAGTGCGGTCTCCCTGTTCTGTGCTAATGACGTCAAATTGTCGTCGTTCCTACGGTGTGGACGGCAGAAAGGAATTCACCAATTTGAATTTTATTGCCGAAAATTAAATATTTATACAGGCACGACAATGCCCTTAGAAACATTTCTTTTTCGTAACGATTACTTTCCTTTGTCAAGAATATTTCATCTGTTATCGCGCTTTTTTGTCATGTAAAAACAAAACAAGATCAAGCTAAGTTGACAAAAATTAGTTATCATTGTCTAAAATAATATTCAGTTAGATCATACGATGGAATTGATTTCAATAATATACTAGTGCATGCTTTTAGACTTTCAGAATATCTCAATTTGATATAAAATGCTTTTAATCTTATTATCTCATTGTACAATATTACAAAAATTATAAATGCGAATGTTTGGATGGATTGATAGATGTTTGTTTGAAGGTATGTCCAGGACGGCTGCATGGATCTCGCTGAAATTTGACAAAGATGTAGAACATATTTTGGAAGAACACATAGGCTACTAATTAAGTTTATTTATCATTCCGCGCAGACGGAGTCGCGGGCGACAGCTAGTTAAAACAATAAAGTTAATAAACAAGCACAATCTCGAACTATTTATCTGACAACCATTTTTACTGATCATAGCTATACAGCATCGTAAAAAAGTATCAGAAACAGGTTTGGATAATTTTAAAACATCCGATCTTAATTACAATCTTAAAATTTATTTAATGATATACACGTTCATGAGAATACAGACGTGAACAAAAGGAAATGACGTCACAGTTGCAAAAGCAACGGAAGAAGTTTTAATCTAAAAGAACGATCGCCACGATTGCTGCATGCATTGCTATAAATTTTTATTGTTATTGCAAATATAATATAGTTTTTGTATTCTTAAAATATTTAAACACAAATATTCATATGCTGTTTCTATTTAAATTACGTACTTATAAATAACTAAGTACCAAAGATTTCAAGTATAAAAATCAACGAAATAAAAAGTAACTGCTGATTTTAAACGAAATAAAAAATGTCAAGGATAAGTAGTAAAGTAAACATTTAAAGCTAGGCTTTAATGATTTTATCTCAAAGCTATTACGAGCATTGGGTAAAATATTGAATTCATACTGATATATTTTATACTGATAATTTACAGTTACTGTTTTAATTAACATTTACTATAACTTTGGAAATGTATACGTACACACAAAAAATATCATTTAATTCCAAAACAGTAGAAACAAAATAGCAATAATTCTTAATTAAATAAAATAGCAATAATTACAGAAGTAGATATAAATGCTCGCGCATGACGTGATAGAAGCGTAGTTACCTACTAACGTCGGTTTTAATTAACTGAAATTATAAAGTTACTGATTGCTTCTGCCTACACCTACGTCCTACACGATACTAAATTATTTACCGTCATTTAGAGCCGTGGTAGTTTAGCATCGGCTTGAGTTGTCTTTAATTCCGTTAATCGTTACTTACCTGAGCCAAACGACGATGAAATAGTTAGGAGTTCAGGCGCTCATTTATCACTTGAATGTAACATGATCAATATGGATATGTGATCAATTTAATATATAAAAGATAAAGCTAAAAAGATATGGAATAACACATTTATAATAGTATTATAAGAATTGCAATTTCAACTTTTAATGATGAACAATGGATGGATAGAATGGATCTTCTTTTGTTAAATAGTCTGAGGTATTGCTGGTCTGTTCTAAGCTTATAGAGACATGATAGCAAACTGCAGATATTTTTTTTTCGTTGTTAATAATGATAATAATTTTTATTTAACTCAGACTACATTGATCCATATTATAATTGATTATAAAATAACCACCAAATTTTATTAGAAATGAAGTCCTCATTAGTTTTTAAAGGTAAACTATTACATAAATGATTGCTAACATAATAATATTGGTGACAGATCAAAATTAAGCTTCTTTACAATTGTTGAGTTTTTTTTAAAGAAATAATCGGTTAATAATATAATTAATTTGGTAGAAATCAGTTAAAGCTAAAGACACGATAATCCGCCGAACGAACTCCACAATAATGCATCAATTGAAGTCGGATAAACAGTCTTTATGTTTGAAATTGTTTTTGGAAACGCAGCGAAAGGAAATACTACAGCTGTTAAATCAGTATAATATAAATATGAGATTTAATTTTTTCCCTTTAAAGCATTTTATTGTTATTTGTAAAAAAGGAGACATTGTATGCATTAACGTAATTACGATAGATAATACGGTACGTTCATTAAACAAAGCCTATGATAACTGAAGTGTGATAGAGGGCGATTTTATCGCATATTTGTAGCGCAAAAATTATCATACTTATCTTTGTTTTTGGAAATAAGTCACTGTTTAAAACTAGACAACAACAATATAATAAACTTAATTTTTAATTACTAACAAGATTATGAAGTTAAAAACTTTAATTAAGGTCCACCAATACTTGAATTAAACAATTGAAGTCAATGACGATTGTGGCAGACACTCTACCGCTTTAAATGCTACCAGTACTATTATAATTATTTCCTGGACAGATAGGACCAGTATACCAGTATTAGTACTCGTAGTATACAGAACATTTTAGTGCGCCAATATAACTACAGCCTATCATAGATCTTTATTTACCCGTTGATAAGATAAGCAGCCCCACATTTTGCTCATGCAATAGGTATAAATTTGTTTATAGTAGACTCGGTACCGGATGTTTATAGCAATGTACACTTACCTCTATGATGCCGGATTCGGTGATGCGATACCGGGCGACAACACGGCTGCTCCTGGAAAGCAGTCCACGAGTCCGCCGCCACCGAGCATGCCATGGCCAGCAACACTCCCCCGATCCACTGCCCGCCACCCATCCTGCCCAGTGCCGGTCTGACTTACGCACATTCACCTAATACACGAGCCCGGTACTCGGAACCGGCGAGCGACATCACCGTTCCACGACTACTAAATCAAACCAACTATTGTGTGCGTTAAATCAACAAACAATTCCCGAGAACTTCAACAATGTTTATCTGTTTACGTTACGCACCTAAATCGAGTCTAGCCGAGATTACGCTTCCGTTGGTATCGTTCTAGTCGACTTTCAGTGATTAATCACGGCGGCTGTACCGCAAGCTCGTTATCTCGTATCGAGTTATAATCTGTTCGTGAGGGTTTACTTTGTTCGGCTCGCGTGATTTATTAGCCGGGAGAAAAGTATCGGCGCGATCGTCTCTACGTAGAGTTGTCGGATAGCATGCGGAGCGACGTGCGCCGCCGACATCGCAGCGAGAGAGACTGAACTGAAACTGAACCCGAGCCGCTCGACTCGACTCGACCTCAAAGGACCGCCCCGCGATTCGCGACCGGCTCGCATGCATCAAGACACGATGGACAGACTTCACTTCGCTTTTATCCCTGATATGAATCCTTCAGGAAGACGAGGCCGGCGCGTTGCCGATACGACTCCGACTCGAGCTGCACGATAAAGAAGCTGACGTCGCTCTATTCGTTTAAGGAAACGCTGTAAATTAAAAAGTTTTGATAATTCGACCGATTCGTGGCCCTTCGCCGAGGGGAGATTTGACTAGGCAGTGACCCTCGGTGTCGTTACGAACATATTGTAATGAAGGGGATGCTTCGTATAAAAAGTAGTAAATTTACCTAATTTATGTTTTCGTTAGGATACGCACGAGAAAGTTTTATGTTTGTAAGCACGCGAAAGGAAGTAAGCAGTTTAGTTTTCTTTATATATGTTTAATAATAAGAATCGTATGAGTCACGTTACTATGTCGTAAATTACTGACGGAATTCTAAACAAGTCGTTACCACGTCCACGGTGAAACAATTTCGTACGATTTATTTGAATACAAAAACATGAATTATCTATTAGAACAAATTTATGGCTACGTTGATAAACATTTACTTAATCGCCTTTCGCAGCGAGATTGAGCACTCCATTCATCTCAAAGATAACTGACTAAACAATCTGCACTTAGCGATTCAAGTCGCACTTGACTTTCGATAATAAATTAATCTTAGTATTCTGCTTGTGTAAAAAAAAATATTATATAGGCACTTCTTGATTAAAATGAGGTGCATTAATATTCTTCCAGCAAGAATTAATAAATAATTTAGGATATAATTTAAATAGTCGTAACATAACGGTTTAACTTTGTACAAAATTAAAAAGTATGAACTTTTGAAAGTCGGTATAGCATCTGTCGGGCATTCGGGAGGGGAAAGATCTTTAACATCGCGGCCCCATTTTCATCAGTGCTTGAAGTTTTTCAATAAAAACTTTCGACGGCATTCGATTTACATACGGCGTAGATTCATTTATTTTCTGAAAGATTCCGCGAATAAAAGCGGTTGAAGGTTTGGGCGTCCATTAAAGAAGAAAGGTCCTGGCACTCAGCTCGCCGCGGCCTCGGCCCATCGCCTCCTTAATATATGTCTTCGCTAAAATATTCAATTTTATATGCGACGGCTACGACTCTGAACGTTCTTAACTTTAGGTAGCCTTGAATGTTTATTATCTAATTTACAACTTTTTGCAAATTATATAAAATAACTGTTATTATTTAAACTATGAAAAATTTAATTACCATTTATTTATTTACATATAATTATAATATTCGTGTTCTTCTTGGCTTCAAACCATCAAAGTGGATGGTAGTATCAGCAGGGGGTTGGGCTTGGTCTCCTTTTACTGCTAGTCGAGTACAATAATACCAGCGTAAAACAAAATAACACGCACATCGAGTCGTAAAGTGTGCAATATAAACAGAGTATAAAGTTGTGCCGAGCTTAATACATTCAATTTGTTTTCAGCGACGGGTCGGTCGCCAATCCCGCCATAATCGTGCAGCGATAAACAATGCAACAATGATCACCGCCGCCGCTCGCACCACTAACACCTACATTTATTTAATATAAAGTTAAATTAAACAGAATTTACATCACTTTAAAATACTATTACGAATCTTTTGAATGATCCCAGTATTTTTTTTTATAAAGTTAGTTTGTACACGATATTACTATTTATTTCAAATTAGTTTTACTAACTAAGCTAAATACAAATATGCATTAACGGCCACAGCAATAGCTAGAAAGATTCTAACGATAAACATCTCGAAGTTTTTGAAAAAAATTTAGAAGTTTTAGAGTATATCTTTTTGAGTTTATTTTTTTTTATCTTGCAAAGTCAATCCAATTTGAATTCTTTTATAAGATTTCGTTTTAATACAATGTGACTAGTAACTCAATTTTATAGCGCACCGTTTTACAGACATGTTAAAAGTTGAACTAACATCAGTAAAACTCGTATAGTCCAAATTATATTTACGGTCTATTCAAAGTACTCAAATTATTTATACGTTCGGCGCGAATGGTATAGCCGTGACTTGTTATCTTTGCCTAAGGTAAGAATCGTTTTTACGTAAGAAAAACATGGATTGCACTTTCTAAACCCTACTGCATTAAAGTTTCCTCCGATTATGAACATAACAAGCCCTGGAACAAACTTTGTCGTTGATTCGTCTGAAATCACAAAGGCCCAGGAGTTATATGAATAGTAAGATGTCGCAGCATAAGCTTTTCATTTGCTAACTTCATTTATACGACCAGACATCAATTGTATAGTTATTCTATTTCATTCCCTTACAAGATCAGAGTTCATTACCCTCTTTAAGACAATGCATATTTCAAATATCATTTGTATACATATTTCAAATATCATTTGTATATTTCATCTGCAATACAGTGTCTGGTGGCTTTAGAGAGTTATTCTTAGAACTAATGAAGTTACTTTGTTGGTAAGAATTCTTTCAACTACTTAAGGATTATTTTTCTCTTTTAAGCATTGGTGAAAGTAGGATTAGCAGTATACACGTCTGTGTCGGCATCTCGAAATAAGCTTTTATCTTAATACACTCACAAAAAAATAAGACTTAAATTGTGTTGGATCCCATCGTGTCGTACGAGAATTATTTATGAGCTTCGAGATCAAATATGCGCAAATTTTTATATTTAATTCAACAATATTTATTTATTAAACTAATGTATGTTCTTGTTAGGACCTTAGTGTTACTTAAGTGATACTCTTACTAATAATTATTTGATTTGTCTTCTAAACGCCTCAATAATATTATTTTTATAATGCAATAATTTTTACTATCAAATAATTTAGGGCAAAACAACCATAGAAAGTTTAATCAAAGGCTTGGATACGAACACATTAAAAATCACATCTAATTTATAACTGAAGATAGAAATTTTTATTTACATAGACTTAATCATAAATAGAAAAGTTTCAGTTAGATGTAGAGTCATTTAGTTTCTTAATAGCTTAATTGTAAAGAAATTTCGAAAGTCTGCACAGAACTTTATAGATTGTCTTAGAATATCTTTTATTGGAAATTTTCCTTGAGTCAGGAATATAAGAGAGAGTCTTCAGTATCATGGCCGAGTAGTAGCGGGTCTTACGCAGCCCTAGGAGATAGAGCGAGGGATAATTGATGAAGTCGACGTGACGGGACGCGGCTAATCTCGGCGTCGGCACCTTTGACACGGGAACTATATCTACTACTCTCACCACGGTCACCTCATTTTAGTTTTATGTACTCACTAGCTGTCGCCCGCGACTCCGTCCACGCGATATTAAATAAAAAATCAAATAGTAGCTTTTATGTTCTAACAGGCTATGTCCTACATCTATGCCACATTTCAGCCACATCAATGCAACTATTCTGGAGATACCTTGTAAGAAACATCGATCCATCCAATCTTTCGCATTTCTTTTAAAGTATTAGTGCCGCACCAAGAATCACTCAATGTGCAACAGTCACTAAGGATTGTTTAACGACTGGTTTTTGAGTATGCTTTTTTCTGTTAGGTATTGTTTTTGAATATGAGAAGATATACTCATTACATAATTCAAAATACAAAAGCTCATTATTGTGCCAAATGGTCGCAATTCAGTCGCACGCGGAAAAGCCGCGATCTGCCATCGTTATTTTCTATTGTGGCAAACTTCTAACAATGAAATTTAATTTCTCACAATAACAGGCTTTAATTCAAAATAGCTTAAAAGGATTTAATTTAATTAAAGCTATTTGTCTTATAACATTACTTTTAGAATTGGACTCAGTAAAGGAAACGTCACATAATACTGGGAAATACGAGTGAAGGGAGTAGCGTTTAACAATATTTACATGGATAATAGCTTCGGTTTTACATAAAAGTGCAAGAGCGAGTGAGCTTAGGCACACCAGTCAGTAAAGTGGTCCAATTTGCATGTATTATGTGGACTAGTGATGCAGCCGTGGACAGGCAACTCGTATACCGGCTCTTTGAAATTTTTATACCCTATTCCCACAAATCGGACGTCGCTACATTTTATGAGGCACTGTGCCATGTGTTACCCGGCTTAGTTTGATATTCATAGTGCCTGTTCCACTATCAAATTACTGTCTACGTAATGGTTCTTTATCAGTATTGGATTATTACTATTTTAAATCTAAGCCGCTATTTCTGTAATTGTTATCGCTGCGCTTTTCTATGCCCATTATTTTAAAAATGCATTTTCATATTTACCTTGTTACAGTGAGCAATGGCGTCGGCAGATATGAAGTAAGTAAACTTTTTTTTTTTAATTTGAGGAGAAACATGTTAATAGTGCCAAAATTCCATGTCCCCTAAATTACAATGATTATCATGTTACTCTATTTAAATGAGAACACCCACTTATGCTACTTTTGTTGATTAATTAAAAGTAACAAAAACTTGTGCAAACAAAAACTAAACAGTAATTTAAAAGTCATCATGAATAGCAGCAAATCAACCGCAACGCTATTATTCTACAGCCTATAAAGCAAACGGCAAATAAACACTGGGTATTGTTAACTCTTTATTACTTACTTTATTACTGTCTTTATAATAACTATGGGCTATAAAATAACTCAAAGTCAAATTAAAGCACTAAAATAAAATTGGTTGTTAATAATATTCGTGTAATGTAAAATATCACTCTGTGCTCGAATTTAAATCTAATCTAGTTTTCTTAGAAAAATAATTTCAAAAGTAGGATGTAATTTAAAAATATGAGACGTTTTATACCTTATATCGTGATATGATGAGGATTTTAACGCGAGCAACTTTAAGAGAGCTCGGCGTTGAAAGCGGCGAACGGTGTCGGGTAAATTTCGTTGTTCTTTTTGTGTTGTCGACAGAGCTCACGCCGGAATTATTTACTATGTAACAGCACATGCACTTTATTTTGTACATCGTTTTTAGCATTGAAACCTTTCATTTTATGCATGGCAACATTTAAAATAAATTGCTGCGGTCTAAAATTTTAGAATGTGCTGCGCATATTCGGTATACGATAATATGTTAAATATTTTTGATAGACTAAAATTAATAATTTAATTAGTACTAAATTATATGCTTATAATTCACGTAACAAACTAATTGTATAACGAGGAGTCTCCATTGTCGCTATACTTGTAGAGCAACAATAATATAAACATCTTTTCTTTAAAAACATATTTACGGCGATAACAACTTAAGAGAGGTCAAATGTTGAAAATACAATTTTATTCATATATTATTTAAATTACTTAAAACTCCATAGCATCTAAAACAGATTGATATCAATATTTATGTCAATATAAATTGAGGTCAGTATGAGCAAGTCAGCGAGCCAGCGAGCCAGCGAGCAGTCGGGTGCACATTAGCAGGGCATTGTGTGGACGCGATCGTTTCGCGACAATGCACTACAATGCTCCGAAATAAAACACCTAAAGCGATACGATGCAATCGGTGTCCCATTGTCCGTTAATCTGTTACAAAAGGACTTCGATTTTGCAAGAAAATCATGACCGTTGTAAAAGATTTGGAAAAGAATTTTCAACAAATTTTTGTCTAAAAAGTTTGTCTAAAAATCTCAACGGCGAAAGATTTTTTTTTATATTTTAAATAATGATTGACTGTATATTTAAGATGCAGTTCACGTAAAATGGTAAGCACGTAACTAACAGGTCAATTCTATGTGTGAAAGTGTATTCTTTGATCGATTTCTGCATCGTGCATCGCCAAGAAGTAATTTCCTCTACGTCACTAGCATTCCTTACTTCCTGACATCCTTCACCGACAATTCTCTACTTACAATGACGTTGTTACACCTTGAAAATATTAAAAAGGTTACTGCGAAACAAAAGAAGCTATGATACTATATTTATCAGGAACATAAAAAAACAATTAAATTTTCACATCAAATAGAAGTTTTAATAGAGAATAAACCTTCCACTGAGTACAATTTTTAATACAAATGAAGTTTTTCTACTATTCAAAATATCCCATGGAAGTTTCTTTAGATTCTTTAATTTACTTAATTATTGTTATTAAATAAACGTCAAACCGGTTAGTTAATTAAAAGTGTTTGGAAAGTCAAACAATTATTGTTATCATTTAAATTATACCATATACTAGTCGCCAGCATTATGACGAGTATTGCACAAGACGAAATGACTCGTGATATCGTCGCTTGTAAATCCACGGTCTTGATACTTTGATTAGACTTCCTCGTGTATACGACACTAAACATGTCGTAAATATTTACTGCTTATTGCATTGAATAGTTGCAGGGCGTAGACACAGTCACAATGTTCTTCAAAGAAACTCAAAAATAAACCTAAAGTAATGTATAATTATTTCAGTCTATGCTTTTGCCTCTTTAGATCTCACGGGGACTCCTTAAAAAGTTCTTTTTAAATACGTGTAAATTATCTTTTTATTTGCATAGGATGCTTCTTTGAATTCTCATAGTTAGTCGACAATTTATGTTGTCACTTATTAAAGACGGAGTGGTGATTGCGTAGCATCAATCTATGGGTTAGGTCAGTCAATAGTGCCGACAGGCGATAGGTCTTGTCCGGCGCCGGCCGCACGACTGCCATCTTGTCACTGTTTATCGAACATATTCAACGCCAAAGCCACATCGTAAAACATAATACCGCTAACAAACTCTACCGTACTAAAGATTTATACAATATTAGAGTATAAATCTAGAATAAAAATTTGTAACGCGATTGTAACAACACTGGAATGGGAATAGAAATAACATCTTTTGATTTTAACGAATTTTGAGACTCACAAATGCATATAAGATATTTAATAGTATAAATAAGGGCGACGCGCATGTATTGAATATGCCCATGCCCGAGTTTCCAGAACGTTGACAGTGAATGAACTTGTTATAGACTCATCAACGGATGAACGAATAGCGCTTACAGTCTGTTAGACACCTTCAAAGCATCCAGTGCCCTTTATCGAATCCATTATAAATATTGGTCTAATATTTACTGCGATCGTTCATATACAAATTATATAAATGTATGTATATATATTCACATAACGGTATCCTCTATGCATAGGGTTTGCGGATTCCAGCTGAAATTAGATGTTGAGTTGGAAAAGAAATGCAAAAGAAGCTTAATTTGACTGGATTTTTGTACAATGTGCACAAACATCTCACATCCACCTTGGTGCCAGGTTCCATCCACACCATCTCAATGGCTGGCAATTCACAACCGTGCGGTTTGCGCGAAACTTCCTGCCTCGCCCAGCAGCGTTGTGGAATGGTCTGTCCTAGGCGGTATTTCCAAACCGCTACGACTTAGGGTCATTCAAGAAGCGAGCTTATCACCACCTCAAAGGCCGGCAACGCATCTGCGGTTCCTCTGGTATTGCTGATGTCCGTGGGCGTCATTGAACACCTCGGTGTTCCCGCTGCTCGTTTGCCCCCTTCTGTTATAAAAAAAAATCAGTTGAACGCGAACGATACAATTCAATATATTTTGTGGACCAAAGCATCTTCATCTCTGTTATTCATGTTCAATGCAACTATAGATGGAGTGTTTAATTATAGCATGCGATCTTATAAAGAGTTGATTTAAGAAATATAATTTTGTCTTGTAAATGATGACGCTGAAGAAATTTACCCCAATAAAAAGCCTCCGGACGCATTTTTTGTCTCACTTTTGTGCTTCAGATTAGGTTATCATAAATCTTAATTAGTTGTTTTAACTATGATATGGAAATATAAATTTTTAATTTTGCAAGGCCTAAAAAATACGACATCAGTGACGCGCGTCCATTCTAATTCAAGCTGATATAAATAAATAATCAATATTGTCTGGTTGTTCTATTACTTTCGATTTGAATTTCAATACAATGCAGGAGTTACAACTCCCATTTCAAATCCTTATACAAAAGGAGTTTGTTTTTGCATTCATTTATAAATTTTTAACTATTTTAGCTTTTTTTTTATATAATTTCTAGTTACTATTGTTTGTTCTCTTTAGATTATTAAATTTTTGCTCAACTTTTAAAAATTATACATACGCAATGTAACTTATAGGAAGTCATTGGCTCTCCTACAGGGAGACCTAGTAAAGGAGCCAAGGTTATAATACAATAAAACTTTTTATTACTAATCTAATCTAATCTAATCTAATCTAATCTAATCTAATCTAATCTAATCTAATCTAATCTAATCTAATCTAATCTAATCTAATCTAATCTAATCTAATCTAATCTAATCTAATCTAATCTAATCTAATTCTTCTTCTTCTTCTTCCTCTTCTTCTTCCTCTTCTTCTTCCTCTTCTTCTTCCTCTTCTTCTTCCTCTTCTTCTTCCTCTTCTTCTTCCTCTTCTTCTTCCTCTTCTTCTTCCTCTTCTT